>NC_086242.1:25405000-25757500 GCF_036321145.2 Pelmatolapia mariae | reverse complement strand
TATATGGGACCACGAAGCGTGCACCGGACCACGCTTGATATTTGGGGAAATCGACGGCGCATTTGGAGTACGCATTTGAAGTACACTTCGAATTGGGACAGCCATTGTCGCGTGGCGGTGACGTAACTCAAAATGCATACTTCAAGCGTGCGGTCTCTTAATTGGGACACAGCCTGTGAGTGTAATATTCACAGGCTCTGGTCACGCAGGAAAGCTCACTTGCACGCTGGATACACTCTGACATTATTAAGTCATTAATTAATTTATCATGCAGTTATTAAATGTGGGAGGAAATCCATGCAGATACAGGGAGAAGATGCGAACTCCACACAGGAAGGTGACAGCCAAAAAGGAGAATTAAATCAGTGTGCAAACCACTGATTGGAACCAGGAACCTTCTTCCTGTGAGACAGGAATGCAAACCAGAAAATATCCTGGGTATATAAAAACTGTGGCACAGTGGTTCAGTAGTTAGCACTCCTGTCTCACGAGAAGAAGGTTCCTGGTTCCAATCACAGCAGGGGCCTTTTTAAATGGAGTACATGTCCTTGCATGGGTTTCTTCCAGGTGGTACCTTTGCTTGAATTGCATAAAATAATGTTAAAATAGTGTGCTTTTTACTGCTTGATAATATATTGTATATCTACCATTCTGTGTACACAAATAGCTGGTGTTCCAGTAATTATTCTTATTGGTTAGATTTCAGTATATTGTAACAGTACGGGCAAAAACTGTTTTTTTTAAACTTTATCACTATTACCAGTTCTTTCAGCTCAGATAATTATTGAATTATTCACTTACAGGCACCTCTTTTGTTAACACTGACTTCACACACACTGTAAAATGTAATATTGTGTTTAATTAAAAATATTAAATAGGCTGAACTCAATTTTTATCAATTTGTTATTAGAACTCAATTTAAATAAGTTACCAGTACTTTTTATGCAAAAACGCTGATAAACTCCATTTATTTGAGTTGTCTTAACTTAGAAAAACTAAGTAAGCTGGAAGTTTTGCTTCTCAGTGCCGAAGGATGAAAGATGTGTTTTGAAAATGCCACGTGACTACCGTCCTCCTCCCTCTCGGATCAGTCGCATGTTCACGGTGCACTCTTTATGGAGAAGCGACAGCTCAAGATATTATTGTTTTCATTGCTGTGGATTTTTACCTGATACACTGACTTGGTGAGTAAATGTTTACTCTTATTCAAACTGATTTGTGGCTTCTCTTAGTTTAGCACCAGGTTTAAAATCTTGCTAGCTAGTTAGTGTTAGCCTAGCGTTGCTGCTGCCGCTGGGCTCATGTTACTTAAAAATTAACACCACAGCCTTAAAAACCTTACATAAAACTATGTCGGTGAAATTTTCTGTTGATCGTTTGAAATAAATAAGTGAAATAAGAGCCCAGACAAAATTCTTTGGGAGGTGCAGCCGTTAGGGGTGGGGTGGGGTGGGTGTGGGGGGTGGATAACAGAGCTCTCCGAAAACGTGGAAGCACTTTTGCAAATATGTGATATTTTGATAAATTAAGTAGATATTTGAGCATTACATAGCTACATTGTCGCCTGAAAATATCTTAAAAGGTTATTTTGTGACCCAGAAAGGGTAGTCTGGGGAAAAGGAGGATCACATTTGTCGGCCACGGTTGTCGGAGCCTGTGCGTACTTGTAAGCACAATGGCGGAGGAGCACTGCTGAAAAACTTATTACTTTTTCTGGGTCACAAAATAAACTTTTAAGATATTTTCAGGCGAGATTGTAGCTGTGTAAATTTCAAGTATCTGCTCGATTTATCAAGACATCACATATTTGCAAAAGTGCTCCGACGTTTTCGGAGACGTCTATTTGTTGTTCATGCTTTGTGGCAGCTTTTGAACATCTGTGGCATCTATTAATGTCAAATCTAGCCTTTATTTAACAACATAAGCAAACTCTATGTTACAATGATTGCACAGCCATTAAGGATCAAATCAGTTTCTGAAAAATGTTCTGTTTTTTCTCCCTCTGCTTACTTCTTACTGTCTTTGAGGCTCGGGACCAGCACTCCTGTTGTTGGACAGAAAGACATCAACTCAGTGGCAAGTATTTTGGTTTTCCAATATATTAGCAACTGTCAGTGACATTTATATTAATCAGGCTGAACTTTAATCATACTTTAGATCAGCCTGTTTTACTTATTGTTTTATTTGTGCTTTGGTTTGGGGAAGTTGTTTTTTTACTGATCTTTTCCTGTCTTCTGTTTTTAGACTTGAGATATGACTGCACTATGCTGTTGCTGGTGACCACAGTTAATTCTACAAGACATGCTGTGTAAGTAAACAAACAACAACAGTTTGGTCTGCATTTCTTGAAAGATCACATCCCCCAAACTTAGTTTAGAGGGTCTACACTGTATATAGTGAAGTCTGCAAGTTTTCTAACAGCAAAATCTGTTTTGTGCCACAAATCATTTTGCACATCATTAGAATGAAAGTTATTGCCCATGTTTGCATAGCCCTTTTTTAAAATGATGCTTTCATGACATTATTGTGTGTCGGTTGGTGGTCAGGGCTATCCAGACTGACAATTTGGGACATTGAATGTCACCTCTCCGGTGGGCAGGGAGCCTGAGATCATCTAAATTGGAGTCTGTTCTTTACCAAATGCAGAAAAAAATGTTTTAAGAAAGCAATTAAGTTCATGTTCCAAAAAATATGATTGTTTGCTTGCAGGACACCAGGAGAGATGAGTCCTCCGTCACAGATGGTGTGGTCAGTGAAGATGGTCGCCTGCAGGTTCAAGCTCATTGCATCTCCAACCCACATCCACTGCCACTGTACTTAAGGGAAGTTAAAGACTTTCTTCTGCACCTACATTTGGATCACCTCGATCCATGACAGTCATTCAGGCAGTAATGCCTGGACTGGAAACAAGCCATCCTTAAAATATTACAACATTCCAGCTCCTGTGTTGGAATGGAAAACAAATGTGTTGTTTAAATTAGAGACTGCACTTGTGACAGAACAACAAATATTTTATTTTGATTATATAAGTAAGTACAAAACAAACTTGTGGTAGGCCTAAACTTATTTTCAGAATAATTACATCTGAGACTTTGTTTCATTGTAAGATTATAACAGTGATGGTAATATAATTGTTTGTTGTTCAGCAGAACAGTGTCCAGTATGTTGGCTGTTGTACTTTGTTGTGTTTGAAAATAAAAGTTGGGCTGATTTCAAAAATTGTTGTTAATTATTTTATAATCATATTCAGGTTACCACAAATTGTTTTTTCATTTAGTTGAACTTGAAATGTTTGTCAGTAGGTAAACAATTAGTATTGTACAGTCAGAAATATCAAGTTATTCTTAATACTGCAGACTTACAATGTATAAGTTGTCCTAACAATCATCTTAAGTAAGCTTTACTTAGTTTTTTTGAGGCAACGAGTTTCCATAATTTTTTTGAGTTCTGGGAACTAACAAGGCTGTGTACATTTTGAGTAGAGTGTACTCAAAATGAGGAAGTTGTCCTAACTTGGTCATCTTACGTAAACTTGATCCAATTTTTTTGAGTTCTGGGAACAAATGAGCTTGTACAGAGTACTCAAAATAAATACCTTGTCCTAACTTAGTCATTTTTAGCTAAGCTTTACTCAATTTTTTTGAGGCAACGAGTTTCCATAATTTTTTTGAGTTCTGGGAACTAATTAGATTTTACAGTGCAGGTCACTTTTCTCTTCTTGTTCCATGCCTCGTAGCAATAACTGCACAAAAATTGTTGATGTTATTAAAGAGTTATTGCTAACACAAATACCTGATGTCTAATAGATCTTGCTGCCAACAGTAAAACAGTTATTAGGTTTAGGGGCAATTGCCTGCTAACAATAGCTCAGTAGAGCAGATCATCTACTTATTGGAAGGTTGGTGGTTTGATCACTGGCTGCTGTAGTCTGTATCCCAACGTATCCTTGCTGAACCCCAAGTAGCTGTCCTATTTGTTCATCAGAGTGTGAATGTTAGATAGAAAAAGCATAGAAAAAAGTGCTTGTGTGAATGAGGAATGTTGTATAAAGTGCTTTAGACTGCTTAAGTAGAGTAGAAAAGTACTAAATAAAAATCATCCCATTTACACAGGGCCATGGAGGTTTGCAAAGTTTTATTCTTTTAATAAATGAAAGCATCATTTAAAAACAATTTTTTATTTACCAAGGTTACCTTCATCTAACATTAAAATTTGTTTGACGATGTGAATCATGTAAGTGTGTGCAAAATGTGCAAAAATATGCCACAAATGCTTTTTCACTGTACTGTATATGTAACTGCCTAAAAGCTATTCAGTTAGCAGACAAATAAGATTACAAGTGAAGCCTTCTTGTGTACTAAAAGAGCAAAATGAAACATTTGTTTTAGCTTGTACACTCAATTGAAACTGAAATTATGTTTCTTATCTTTTCAAACAAAGTGACTCTTGCTAAAATTAAATGGGTTCTTCCTTTTGCTGTGATGGTTAATTTTTAATCATCTGCAAGCAACAGGTGGATCATCAGAAAACACAGCTACAAAACTAGGTAAAGTAGATAGTCAGGAAAAAAACAAAAGTTGGCCAAATTGTAGTATTTGAAGTTCAGTTTTGGCACCACCAGGGAGTGCTCTGGCTCTGTACTTTAATTTTGGGAGAAAGGGGAGGGGAGCTCACAAAATTACACTCTAGACTCCACTCTCAGTTGGAGAGTATTTAAAAAGACTGAGGACATTGGATGCTGAGCCACACAACATAGTAAATTGACTGATTCTTATATAGTACTTTTGTTATTTATCCGAGCACTCAAAACACTTTACACAACTTGCCAGATACATGTGTATGGATACATGCGCATACACCTGAAACCTGACCCTTTTTAGACCATCAGCATGGGGCCAAGATATGCACATATTATTGAATTAAAGGAGCTGACAAATAGGCAGAGAAATATATAACAAAGTCCTGACATGCACACCCACATATATGTGAAAGCATAAAGGGGCTGAATGACAGAAATTGCATGCACTCTATAACTGTGTTCTGTATGATATGTGATCTAACAGAGTTAGACAGAGTTTATGGAATATAAATATATCAAAAGGTAACTTGTGGGGAGATTTGTGTTGACGTCTGAGTATGAGGTCATGTGAATAGGAAGGGTTTGGATGGAATACTGAAGGGCACGCAGGGGTGGTATATGTGAGAAACAATGGAGAGAGAGTGGGAGGGCAACAAGAAAGAAAAAACTGTCTTCCTCCATGCCTCAGCATCACACACAGGAATATTTTTCTCTTTCAATTTTGGTTTTGAATTACACACTCAGAAGAAATACAAGGCAAAGATAGAGAAATTTGTAATGAATGAGTGTTTTTCTTTAAGTATAGACTGTGTATAAACAATCACTGTGGCTGATGCAATATAACCTGTTGACTTGTGGAATCCACATTTTGAAGCCTTAATGTTTAACTTTTGGCCACCACCATGTTAGCGTTTCACAGACCATATTGACCATATTTGGATGATGGAGTGGAGTACTAAGTTATCAGCTAATGCAAGTTTGTTCCACAAGCTGCACCAACAAAAACTGTAAGGTGCACAGATATACATGCCTACTAATTGGTTTTACCTAAAAGAATAATAAAGTACTAGAATTTCACTAAACAAAACTAAAGAACAAACCTCTTGGATGGCCTGTACAACAAAGATTTGTTACATAGTTCTGTGAAGTAGGGTCCAAAAAGCAGAAACTACAATGCCATTTTGAACATTCAAGGCATAGCAAAGAGCTAAGTTATGAAAAAATCTCATTATTAGCCACAGTGCCTTTGTTATCAAGATGTGACTATTAATAGAGCCCCAAATTGTATTTTGTACTACAAAGGCTGTAAAGATACGTTTTACCCCTGAGCCTTAAGGCTGTATCATCAACAAGAGCAGCCCAGCTGTCATAGGGCAAAATGTAAGTTGCACCCTGGACAGGTCCCCACCAATAAACCTAAACCCACCAACTGCATGTCTTTGGACTGTGGAGAAAGCTATCGGAGAGAACCCATCCAGACAAGGGGAGAGCATGCAAACTGCATACAGAAAGGCCTTGGCCAGATGGTGGATTGAAACCCGGGACCTTTTTACTATGAGGCAACAGTGCTAACCACTGCAAGACCCTGCTGCCCTATTTTAAAAAATAACCTTTGATAAATAATAGGCAACAAAGTCATGTTTACTTTCATGGCAATCCAGTGTTCCACAGCCAGGAAGAAAACTGCATTTTTCCTCTTGTGTCTGAGGTTTGACTAACGGACAAACTGTGGTTTGCACAGAAGTCCAACAATAAAAACCAGCTCAGGTTCAGATCCCTGAACCCGTTCCTCTCAATCACACCCCTCCAGGTCTCACTGTTGTCGCCCAATGCGCGTTGAAGTCTCGGTCGGTCCGCCAGGGCCTCAGCTCCTGGCCGCAGCCTGGCACACATTGCACCTGACCCCTACTGCCTGTGGGGCCTGGTGCCTCCTGCAAGTGGTGGGCCTATTGCTACAAAGTCAAAGGTTAACCAGGAAATATGCAAGTCTTGACAGTTTGAAGTTTATATCCAAATCCTCTTTCCATATTTGTATACTGTGTGTGGTAGTACATTTATATACTGCAATAGACTTAGATTGCCATGATACACTGAGCGTTTCTCCTTCTCTCACTCCTTTTCACTGACCATGTGTTTATACACCAGTCTCCATTTAATTATGAGTTATTATTAATCTCTGGCTCCCTTCCAGAATACGTCTTTGTCCTGTCTACCTCTTCTCATCCCCAACTGGTTGCAGCAGGTCGTTGACCCTCCCTTAGCATGAATCTATTCCTGCTATATATGCATATACATAGATATATAGATTCATTCACTGTCACCAAAGTACTTTGTCGTAGGGGGGTCATCTGATTGTTGCGGCTTCTCAGAATTATTTTAGGGTCTATAACAGAAGATTAAGCGGCTTTAGGCGACTTCTGTTTGGATTTGGCACTATAAAAACAAAACTGAATTGAATTGAATAACTGATAATAGTAAATAAAACTTTTGTTGGAACGGTGTTCTGATCAGTACGTTGCAGAGGCAGTGAAACATCAGTCTGCAGGAAGTATATCCAAGCTGCTGAAGTACTCTGCCTTCTCTGTTCTGCATTTGTGTTGCATGTTATGGAATAATATTATGTAACAGGGAGTTGTATATTGTACAGAAATTCTCACATTATTCCACAGCCTCAGATCCTGCCAACTGACATGATTGGCTGTGTGTGCTTTATTTGGTATGTTGCACGTGTACAGTATTTTCTTAGAGGAGTCAAAGTGAGCGTATACGTGTCTGAGTTACTCTGAAAGGGTTTAGGAACATTACCTCATCAAGTTGACCTGTGATTGGTACATGGCCTGAGAGTTGCCATGGTAACAGCTAGCCTTTTTTAGCAGACTGGTTCTGCCGTGCCCACACAGCGCTCAGTGAGTTGGCCCAGTAACACTGTGTGTGTGCTGGAACTTCTGTATCTGTGAGTACCAGCATGTGTTTCACACCTGAAGAGTGACAACATTTACTCTCTCTCTCTCTCGCTATATATATATATATAGCGAGAGAGAGAGAGAGAGAGAGAGAGAGAGAGGGAGAGAGACTCCAGTAGCCTGCCGTTGCCACCCTTGCAAATGGTACACACCAAGAGTGATGCTTGGTTGTTGGTGTACCCTGCAGTTTATTTCCTAGTACAGCTAAAACAACTTGTTTGAGATAGTGGATCAACTGAGGATTTCACTAAAAGCTATTATAAGCTGTGCAAAAGTACTTTAGATTTTAAGAATGTTCTTTCTGTGAAAAGTATAAAAGTAGTAGTGTTTTTTGAAAAAGGACAAGATTTTATTACAATGGCAAACGTCTTTCTTTTGTATGTGTACTAGTATCTCTGGTGTGAGGCCTCTGGGTATGTGTGTTTTATGCTTTTAACTGAGTTTGAAGTAGTTGCTTATGATGATTACATGGAAGTGCTCAGATATATGCAAAAGCACAAACACTGTGCAATGGCACAGAGTGGGCAGTGTCTGTTTTGGAAATGATGACTCATGTTCACTTAAACTGTTACAGAATATTCTGCTACACAGAATATAAAACAGTGTGCATGAAAGCATAGAGACACTGCAGATAGATGAGGACATACTACTTTGTTATCTTTGCTCACATTTTCCCATCAAATTATTTGGTTGCCTCTCACAGCCTAACAAGCAATCTACAACACTGGAACCCTTAAATAATCATATTTCTTTATGCATATTTTTTAGTGCTCTTCAGTCTCCCTCTGTCTTCCCTTTTGAACTTTTATGTCCTTTTTTATTCACTCGTTCATCGCCATTCCTTTTCTTCTCCCTTGTGCTTCAGTGACAGTGGCTGCTGAGTTTAGCAAAACAGAAATTAAAATTGCTCCTCTACTCCATCTTTCCATCTTTTTCCTCCATCTGCATCCTTCTATTCTTTCTGTCTCTGCTACCAGTTGTCTCCCAGTCTCTGTCCTGTAATTGGTTGGAAGTGATGTCATCATCTTCCTCTGGGGTCCGTCAGTAACCTATTGGAATCCAGTAATTTTACAGTCAGCAGCCGCACATACTCATAAACAGCTGATCAAACATTCGTTCACAATGGATGTGTGGTGGAAACAGTCAGTCAGTTTGTCATAAAGCATTTGGTAAAAATTGATAAAATGGTTCTTTGGCTCCAAATACAGCAAGTTCTAAGTTTTAAGAACTTGCTAGAGGAACATTTTATTCCACTAACACTAATTGCATTATATATTTATTATTTTTCACCCAAGAGGGAAAACAAAGTGTAGAAATATACATTCATATTTTCTTGCAGGTGTCTGTCTATGTATTACTGACACTATCTTACAGCGGAATTTACACAAGAAATGCAAAAAATATTGTGTTCTTGATAAATAAAGTAAGAGCCTAGAAGTGTGGTGTGCTTTTGTAGGAAAGAAAAACCTGTCAGAGACATCTAGTTACCCTTCATTCTGTCATTAACCATACCCCTCACTCCCATCTTAAAAGGTAATATTGATTGGCCCACCAAAACAAACAGAATTTATAGAGTAATTTCTCTTGTCACTTCATCTCATGGTGGCAGCAGCATCTGAGCTGATCTCTATGTTCCAACCAATGACTGTATAAAGGTTTTTTACACTCTAATGCCATGACACCTCTGAAAAAGAGATACTGAAGGCTGGACCTTTACTCAAAAAATAACTATTTCAATGAACATAAAAAATAATGAAAAGGATTTTCATGTGATTAAATTGTTTTTTTTTAGCATTATGCAATTCTGTTATTCAAATTTAATGTACTTGAGTTGGACCAACGTAATTAAATAATGATGAATCAACTTATTTACTCCAGTTGAGTCCAACTTAATTTAACTGAGTGGACCCAACCCATGCAAATTAAGTTAGTCCAACAAAAATACTTAATGCTAATAGAAAGTAATAGATTAATGTGAAAATCATTCCCATTATTATTTCACGTTCATTTGAAGAGTTATTTTTGGAGTGTCCAATAAAATCTAGAGTCTGTTTAACACAAAGCTTGAATGGATTTATAACAACTTTTACATAGCTGTCACTCCATCCATCCTCTTATCTTTATCAGAGTTGCAGGGGGGGCTAAAATATAACAACCACCCAATTTCATCTTTTTGAGTGTTCCAGGAGAGATGGAAATTGCAGTACTGTACGTTTTCACAGAAAATCGAAACAATTGTGTTTGCGTAATTTGCAAAGTAAGAAAAAAAAGGAATTGAATGTCAAGAGACACTATCAGACAAAACATGCTAATTCATATCTCCTATCAGAGAGCAGCCATGCTGAAAAACCTTTCACAGAGAGTGTTTATCAAAGACTCTGTTATGAAATATGTGAATGAAAAGTACATTTATTTTGTTCAGGCTTGAACACACCTAATCACTATAATAATACAAGCGGTTGTATTATTAAATATAAAATGTTTTTTTAAAAAACCCAAACCCCCATAATTTTTCGAAAAAGGAATGAATGTTTATTGGCCCCTGAATGATTTTCCGTTAATAAATCTGGCACTCTTGAAAAAAAGTCTGGATACCCCTGATGTAAGCCATGACGGCATGATTTCCCAAACTTTAACCTTTATTGGCACCATATACTAATACTGTAGAAATTAGTTAGTTTCTAAATATAAATCTTTAGTGGTAGAAAGTCAAAGACAGGTAAAATTCATATTATAATTTATATCCATAGTTATCAACCTGAACAGACTTTGACTGATAGAAGATTTTAGGGCTGATACTGATACCAAAAACTCTGATATTGTTATGGCAGCCAGTTTTCTTTATATATTTATTTCAGGAATATGTTTTGCAAACTGTTTAGCAACTTACTGTAAAGACAGTGACCCTGCTCCACTGTCTGCTCAGCTGTTATGCTATTCTGCTGCATGTGCTGCAGACTGTGCTTTGCTTAATATACTAGTGTCATGCATCGATATCTACTATTTTCAAAAAAATGCATCCATGTCCTCAGTACTGAAATTTTTTCATGTTTTCCAGTGTAACCAGTGGGGCTTTTGGGGAGCTGACACTCACAGGGGATTGGTGTTTTTGTCAGTATTAGCTAAAATCATACTGAAATTATATCCTTCTCAGCAAATATAAATCCTAAACCAAAAATGCCGCATAGCAGTTTATAGATTGTTATGAGGGGATTTTTACAGTTCTGAAAAGTTAATTGGACCAATCTGTGTTTCAGCGATGGACTGTTAAACAGCTGTCAAATCATTTTAGCAAATAGTCTACAAAGAGTTTGCACAAATTAGACTGACCATAGCTGTGCCTTTCTGATCTTGTACTCCTATGGGAGAGCTTGTTCTTGGATCCACTTTTTTTTTTTTGCTCTTCTCATAGTGGAGATGCATGTGCACGTGCAAAGGGCACATGTTAGTATTTGAAAAACAAAGAAAAAGGAAAAAATGTGCAATAGGCAAAGTAAACTGTGTTAATGAAAAAATTCTGAAAGTAAGATGAGTAGAGTCCAGAACCAAATCATTGTAACTGTGGTAAAAGCTTAAGCATTTACTGAAACGTTGAATATTTTAAGTACTTTCCCAGTTATCCCATGGTGGAATACCCTATTAACCATATATAACATCATTTAACATCATTTAAGATAATCAGAAAACTGATCGTGATGTGACAATCAGCTTGCCTACCAGCCTGGCATTGGAGCGGAAGATGACGTCATTCACCTCCTACATCGTTCCCTCGCTCACCTGGAGACCGCTGGGAGCACTGTGAGAATCATGTTCTTTGATTTCTCCAGTGCCTTCAACACTATTCTTCCCTGGGTTCTGAAGGACAAGCTGGAGAACTCTGGAGTGGACCATCACCTCACTACCTGGATTTTGGACTACCTCACCGACCGACCACAGTATGTGAGGACTCAGGGCTGTGTGTCGGACAGGGTCGTCTGCAGTACGGGGGCCCCACAGGGAACGGTTCTGGCTCCGTTCCTCTTCACCATCTACACTAATTTTTGCTTCATAACTTTTGCACTGTCCACTTCCTGCTGTGACAAAACAAATTTCCCACGTGTGGGACTAATAAAGGTTATCTTATCTTATCTTATCTTATCAATCATGTCCATTGTAAAAAGACATATTTTCTTTTAACTCAGCATGCTGAAATGATGATGGGGTAGTGTTTCTCTTCTCTTCTCTTCTCTTCTCTTCTGCTCACTTCTTCTCTCAGATGCTTATCTCTACCATATGTTGCCCTGTAACATGAATGACTAAAGAGATACCTGTGGCTCCACCGTCTGTTGGAAACACTTACACAAACAGATTTCAGTTTTCTGATCTCGGATGTTTTGGGGCAAATTAAAACCTTAAATTCTTTGCGATCTTTTTCTAAACAATTCTGAACAATTCTGTAATCACAAGAGTGCTCTTGCCGTGTTCAGGTAGGTATCAAAATAACCACCACATCTGTTCTGTATGCCAGTGTGATAGTTTTTCTACTTCTCTCTTTCTCTCTCACCCCTGTGTTTTATTCTCTGTGTCCTCCTGTTCCATCTATCTGAGCTCATGTTGTGATATCAGAGTGTGTGTGAGCAGAATTCCAAGGACACATGGGTTGACACAGAGGTGAGCCAGTTCATAGACACGTGTTCAAGGAAATTGGTAGACTTGGGGACCTAGCTGTAGTTATGGGAACTATATGATTATAAGCAAAAACACAAATTAAAATGGTTTAGACTGACATTATCACCCGAGGGACCAAACACACAACCATGTAACATACTGAAAGGGTTCCACACAGACTGCAATCCTAAATTGGATGAGCAGAAGAAAATGGATGCATTGCTGACTGGATCATTACTGTCCAGTGTTACCATAGGTTTTCTTCAGTTCTCTGTTTATATGGAATAAAAAAATATATATATTTTCACAAATTTAATAACAACACAACCCAATATATACTATTAAATAAACTAATGTTTATTTTGTGTCATATCAACACTATTTCACACCATAAAACTGTAGACATGGCTGTATTTGTTTAAAATGGATGGCCAAAAAGTTGAACATAGGAGGAATACGAGACAATAGTAAGAATAACAGTGACATAAGTTGTCTGCTTTAGGATGTTCCACCACCATTTGAGTTTAATGCTTCAGACTTGGAGTGTGAACATCTTGACACATTTCCTCACATTTGGTCTTGTTTTTCACAACAGCAGCAGAGCTTTTTGACTGTAGATGTTTACATCTGTAGCTGCATCTGGTTGTGGTGGATACTGTGGCTTCAAAGCAACAAGGCTATTTGTTCCAACCTTCTAGTTGGTTGTGCTCTTGTTGACCACAACCAAACAGATTGTTTGCAACATGCAAACTACACACAATATAAGACCTATGTCATTGACCTGGAAGGTTTACACCTATAGGTCAGTGATACGGGTATTATGGTAACTGGTGATTCTAATGGAGTTGAGG
Organism: Pelmatolapia mariae; assembly: GCF_036321145.2. Taxonomy (NCBI): domain Eukaryota; kingdom Metazoa; phylum Chordata; class Actinopteri; order Cichliformes; family Cichlidae; genus Pelmatolapia; species Pelmatolapia mariae. The sequence goes on along the minus strand of NC_086242.1, from coordinate 25,744,460 downwards.
AAGACTGTGATACTGTGCGATTGTTTTTGATGTTGATGATCAGTTTTGATTTTATGTTCATGTTCATTTTTTATATGCCACATTTATAACTGGAGTATATAAGGAATGGATAAATCAGGTAATCGGAGCAGTAGGTGCGGTAACTCCCAAACTAGGCAAGTGGCTCCAGCAGATCCCAGGAGCATCATTGGAGATCAGGCATATATATATATATATATATATATGGCTGGCCAAAGGAGGAGATAGAAGCCACTGACATAAAGACAAGAAAGCTCCTGACCATGCATGGAGGGTTTCACCCCAAGTCCAGCACCCTGAGGCTGTACGCTAAGCGGAAGGAAGGAGGCCGGGGACTGGTGAGTGTCAGCACCACAGTTCAGGATGAGACAAGAAACATCCACGAATACACCACAAAGATGGCCCCAACTGACAGCGTGCTCAGTGAATACCTCAGGCAGCAGAAACCCAAGAAAGAGGAGGAAGGCGAGGAACCATCATGGAAGGACAGGCCCCTGCACGGTATGTACCACCGGCAGATAGAGGAGGTGGCTGATATCCAGAAATCCTACCAGTGGCTGGACAAAGCTGGACTGAAAGACAGCACGGAGGCACTAATCATGGCAGCACAGGAACAAGCACTGAGCACAAGATCCATAGAGGCTGGGGTCTATCACACCAGGCAAGACCCCAGGTGCAGGCTGTGTAAAGATGCCACTGAGACAATCCAGCACATAACAGCAGGGTGCAAGATGCTAGCAGGCAGGGCATACATGGAGCGCCATAACCAAGTGGCCGGCATAGTATACAGAAACATCTGTGCCGAGTATAACCTGGAAGTTCCGAGGTCAAAATGGGAGACGCCCCCTAGGGTGGTGGAGAATGACCGGGCTAAGATCCTGTGGGACTTCCAGATACAGACGGACAAAATGGTGGTGGCTAACCAACCTGACATAGTGGTGGTAGACAAACAGAAGAAGACGGCCGTAGTGATTGATGTAGCGGTTCCGAATGACAGCAACATCAGAAAGAAGGAACACGAGAAGCTGGAGAAATACCAAGGGCTCAGAGAAGAGCTCGAGAGGATGTGGAGGGTGAAGGTAACGGTGGTCCCTGTGGTAATCGGAGCACTAGGTGCGGTGACTCCCAAGCTAGGCGAGTGGCTCCAGCAGATCCCGGGAACAACATCGGAGATCTCTGTCCAGAAGAGTGCAGTCCTGGGAACAGCTAAGATACTGCGCAGGACCCTCAAGCTCCCAGGCCTCTGGTAGAGGACCCGAGCTTGAAGGATAAACCGCCCGCAGGGGCGAGATGGGTGTTATATACATACCATGTGCTTACTATCTTTCATTAGCTTTAATCATGGAAGGTAGGAAGCACATGGTAAACTTGTACTGTAAATAAAAAGCACTTTTTACTTTTTTGCTCCAATGAATACAAATTATTTTGAGGAAGAAAAAATTAGTTTATAGGCTGTAAAGGCAAATATACATAAAAAAAAAAGTCAAGGATCTTTTTATGTACATAAACCCAAGTGACCTGCAAGTCCATTAAAATAAGCAATAAAGTTTAAAGCAGGAATATTTCATCAGCAGCAGTTACAGTCTCTTTAATGGCTTTTTTAAATATTCCGTTTTTCCGCAGTGATCTCGCAGTACTTTCATGTATGTAGTGGCATTAAATCTGTCATCTGAAAATTAAACTTGTAAAAACATACAATACAATGCATTTTATAACAAACACAACTCATAATATAGAGATATTACTTTCTGTAATACATACAGTACCAGCTTTCCAGACTCAATTTCTTTAACTAGCTGGGAACATTGTTGGCACTGGTGTCTAAAAGAAATTCATTCCATAGCTCTTTAACTCCTGGAAGTTACACTGTAAGCAACAGGGCAGTTTAGGCCTCCAGAACATCCTGGGGCATAAATAAGATCTGGGTCCGCGTAGATCGCTCTCACTTTTTGTGTCACAGAAAATGCAACATTAATATTTCCCCACAGCCAACAAATCCACTGAACAGACACAAACCAGCTACAATGTTAACTGCTCCCACAAACCAGTCAGTGGTTGTAGGCATGGTTTGTGCCTGGTATGTTTATGCTATAGAGGTCAGTTGTTAGTTGTCACACATGCACTGGATGAAATTATGCCTCATTACCACACACTGTGGATATACTGCTGCCAAAAGCTTTCAGGGATACATACAGTGTATATTAATGGGTTACTGAACACAGTGCCTTACAGATGTATGTTTGTGTATTATTTGCTGACTATATATGTTAAAGCTCTTTTTTCACTGTGCACCAAAGCATTTAGTGGAGCAGAAAAGTCTATTAGTCTACTAGAAAACCTAACTATTGGTCGTCAAACTAACACTTTGTTATTCTTCGCTCCACTTTAAAACTGATCTAAAACAAAGACTCTTCTGTAATCAATGAAACTGGCTACATAGCTGCTTTCTGCCATAAATTAACCAACAAATCAATAAGTCAAATGAACAAAAAACTACAAGATGAAAATATTAACAGATATAAAAGCTACAACATATTTTCTTCCTGCCAGATACAAAAATTAAAGAGAAATATATTACACACAATGTGTAATATGTATAGCTATTGCATCCACATAGACAATATATTTTAATATAACATATAATAATATAATATAATGGTGATAAGTGAGTGGTGATAAGTAATATTGTAAGGAAAATATATTGTTGTTTTCTGGTATATATTTCCGCCATATAAGTGTTAGTAACCAGAAAACAAATAATTTATATGTCGAATTTGTTTAGTTTTAAAATATTGCATGATCATGTTTAAGGAAACGTCTAGGAACAAAAAAAAAAGGATTCTGTAGGTGTGTACGTGGTGGAATAAGCCAATCAAGCTTTGGTTTGCATTTTACAATGTTGCAATTTTGCAAGTACTAATCCATGTGTCTTTTTTAAGTCATGGCACTGATAGACTGCCTTTCACTTGGTGACCTGGCATAGAATCGAGCATGCTGTGTTAATTGGCCCTTATAGTTACCTTATGGTAAGTGCCTTCTTAGCTTAGGATTACTGTTGTTCATTTATTTGCTTATTGAGCTAGATTTGTTTTCCAGGCATTTTAACTTAAGGAAGCATTTTAAGTTTTTACTGCACAGCAAGGGCTAGTAGTGATGACTCAATGTTTTTTTATTCATGTGTGTTATGCTCAGTTAATTATTGTTTAAGATTTGTGATGATGATTAGTGGTGAAAAAGCTGAGTTACTGAGATTGAGGGTCCTGACACATCTAATCATCTGCACTGGTATCAAGCGACAATTCTGCAAACACTGCTCTTCTAGCATTTCTCTGTCTCCAGGCTTGGTGGGGTTGTTCTCATATTGTTTACCTGCCACCAAGAGTATACCTTGGATGGGTTCAGTGGAGAACATATTGTTTATTCGCCTGGCTTCTATCTCTCTATAAGCGACTCACCAAGGCTGTAAGCCTTTGCTTTTTAGGCACCCCTTTCTTTATCACACCTTTCTGCAGCTTGATAGTTTGCTAACTTCCTTCCGCGCTGTCTTGATCTTGGCCTCTAGTCCCTTTCTCCATGGAAGGTACTTGTCCTTGTAGCTGTTCATCTTATAGCCAAGCTTCTCTGTGATCACTGCTGCTGTGGTATAGATCAGCTGGTTTCCGTGATGGTCCCAGTAGTTATTGTCCATAATGCTGCATTTGCATCTTCTAGTAGACCTCTTTTCTGTTTATTGTTGTTTTTTGTTTGTTTGTTTTATTTTTTTTATTTTTTACCTGACCTAATGATTAAAATTCCAATTATCCACCATCAATTACTACTGAGATATATTCATAGAGTATATTTTCTGCACTTGTACCACCTGCTTCATACAAACAGGTCATACAAGCAAGAAGAGAGTGGACAAAATGTGCACCTTGCAATAGGTGCGAGTCCGCTGCTTGCTTGAAATTCAAACCAGAAACCTTCATCCTTCATGCTATGAGTTGAAAGTATTTACTTCTGTACCACCTTGGGACCCTCAAGCTCACAGCAGATCTCTAGACCATGATGAGGGCTGCTATTGCCATACAAAGCCTGGAGTCTAAGTTTGAGGAGTTGATACCGCTAGAGACTCACTAGAAAGATAGTTGGATAATTCTGCGACTGCCACAGCATTGAACCAGGTAGTACAGGAAAACAGGATGGGGCAAGCTAGCTTCTTTTTCAAAAGCTGGCTTACATAGCTTTCAAAAACTTCAAAATAAAAGAAAGGGGATTGTTCACTAGTAACCTATGACAGATGATTTTGCTCTCTTTGATCAATAAAATCAATTAAATAAAATTTAAAATAAAAATGCTAAAAAGAAAAGAGCTCTCAACTATACCCAGAGGCACATGTAGCCTCCTTACCTGCTTACCTTCGTAACTATAGGGAATAGGATACATATTGTCATATTATCTCTGAAACTGATACATTAACTTATGTAAATAGTGTAATCCGTATCAGTTATATTAGGTATGAGAAGAAGTGCTGACTGTTGCAATGGTAATCTGTAAATATTTGAATGCTTTGCCACATTTCTAGTTTCTCAAGAACTGTACTGTTTTGAGTGGCAGCCCTCTTTCATAATGGCATTGACTTAAATGAGAATCTTTATTGCACTTCAATTGTTTGACAGCTAATTCTACCTTGCTTTGTCTCTAAGTCTCTGCTCTTACACCACAGTGCCTTCTATCTCTCATTCTGACACATTCACACTCCAATCAATGTATCCAGTTAGTAGATGACCTGCTGTACTTCCTGAGCTACAGCCACCAAATGAATACTTTTCTTGTGCATGACATTAAAGCAAAGCTTTACCTAATTAACTCATACTGCTGTAAGCTTGCATGAGTCTGAGATTGTTTTTGGCCTTCAAATTTCCTTTGGCTCTGCTGCAAGTTCAGAGTGTATGTTTGTTCTCTGTCAGTTCTAAATGTTACGACCTTGGACATCAAGTTCCTCTTTTATGTCTATATACAGCTTCTGTACCTATACGTACTGATTCCAGCTTACAGAAATTCACTAAGTGTTCTGTTTTCAAACACCTTGCTGTTCTGACCTCAAGAATAATCTGGAAAACTTAAACAAGCCTTGAAGTTTATCCTGTTTGGTTTCTGTAAAGGACTCTGCAGCACTCAGCAAGTTCACTTCACCTTTATTTGTGTACCACCAAACAAACACATGTCCTCTCAAGGTGAAATGTTTTTATAGTTAAATAAAACTAAACTAAAAAATATAAAAACATATTTAAGTCAAATTTTAAAAAAAAATCCCTTGTTTTTGTGTTTTAATTGATGTGTTTCCTGAGACTTTGAATGTCTTTAAACTAATAAAAACTGGACTAAACCTTAAGATTTTCAAACAGTAAAAACTGAACTGAAACAGGAAAACTCACTCAGGAAATTAAATGAAACTAAACTAAATTTAAAAGTCTGGTTATTTCTGGTATTTCTGCGTTTGGTATTCAAACCCAGATCTGGATCATCAGACTAATTAGTGTGGATGCTGATTAAGCATCCACAGTATTGTTCTTCTATTCTTTTCGCTGACTATCTCCTTCAACACCATTCAACTTGGAAAAACCATTCAACCACCATTCGATTCCTCTTCATTTGGACATTACTGCTTCTATTTTTCTCACTTTTAACTTTTATATCTTTTTAATTATTCAACTTTATTGAACAAAAAATTATAATGTATTTCAGTGGGGAGACCCTTCAAATTCTCATTCAACTTACTCCTCTTCCAACTGTATCTACTTTGACATACGTTGACCTAGAGCCACCATTTAAGCTTTAAAATGAAGCCAAGACATTCAACTATTCAACTTGTATTTATCTTTTCAATATCTATTATACTTGTTCTTCAGTTCCAGTTTAAGTTTCATGATTTTTTTTCACCCGTTTCAGAATTTATAATGCATGTGTATGGGACGGAATGTTGGAGGTTAGAGTGAGACAGGTCAACTGCTAGAGTGGGAGCAGGGCAAATTTTTATCTTAAAATCTTCTCTTTAAACCGCTGCTATGTCCACAATGTTCGCTCTACAGAAATCATTTTACCCTCAAAACGTAGCCATCGCTGTCCTCTTTGATCCAATGTTATTCTTATTTTAGTATATATTATGGTTCTTTCATAAATGTCACCAATGCACAGCCTCCTCCAATGTTAAAATGACTCCCAAAATTCGTCTGAAAAACAGAAGTACAGGCTGTCTTTACACTGTCATCACGTCCATATAATAAACTCCACATGCATGAAAACTCAGACTAGACATTGCTGGCGCTCACAGTGAAAGAAGTTTGTCAATACGACTTGTAGTTTTTTCTTGGGAAGCATTTGTTTCACAATGACTTTTCTGTTAATTTAAAGCAGCAGAAGAGGGGCACATGTCTGTGTCTGTGTGTGTGTGTGTGTGTGTGTGTGTGTGTGTGTGTGTGTGTGTGTGTGGTGCCACTGGGTGCAGTTGCTATAGCAACCAGGCTCACACCTGCCTGCTTAATGAGCTCTGTCTGCCACTCTGCCAAGATTCATCTTTAAAACTTCTTTCAACAGTTGTTGTGTTCACAGTGTTCGCTTTACAGCCATCATTTTACCCTCAAAATGTAGCCATCGTTTTTCTCTTTCCAACATTGTGTTTTTCAAAGCTCAGAGATTTAAACTTTTTGAATTGTGTGGCTCAAAGTAGAGGGATAACCTTCTAACTGACCCATAGAAATACATTGTATTTTTAGTCAGGAGTTTGTCTCAACAGCACTAAAGACCCCACTTTTTAAATTGTTTCTGTCATCACATTTTTGACACCACGAGGATAAAAGAGACACTGTTGTGTAGAACAATTCCTTGGGATCCTCACAGTTCAAAAGCTGTTTTGGTGGGAGTTAGGGTCTTGGATTTAGATGCAATTTTTCAACAGATGCACCAAGGCAGATTTGACAGGGTTTTGCCACAGAATAACAGTATGCCAGTAGTTAGTGCAGGCCAACTAAATAGGGTATTCTGATTCGCCTGTTAAATTCAAGCTTATTGTTCATTGGTGGATTTTTCTTCCGCACACAGGTGGTTCAGATCTGGGCATTTGGAGTCAGGTGATGACTTTTAGAATCATCTTTTCTGACTGAATGATTAAAACTTATGACATTTAGCTGTCTGTAGTGGATTTTCCCACATTTCAGTCATTCAGTGATTAAAATAATTTGAGGTTTCAATTTTTTTATGCAGATGTTTTCTGACTCTACATTTTCTTTTGTCATTACTCAGCTTTTTCTAATTTACATTTTAAACATGTTCACCTACTTTTTAACTTCTTCTGTTTGAATGTCAGCTTTCAACAGTTCTGCACGTTTGTTTTCAGGTGAAAATTTCTGTATTTTTCATCTCATTCAACATTTTTAACTTAACATGCAGCAATTGTTTCATTTCAGCTCAAAACATTCAGCTATCAGCATCCACACTGCAGTTTCTTCAGAAAATGCATTTTCTAGTTTGTATCTGCTGTTGCTTTGTTCTTTGTGTAAATGCATGTATATAATTTCTTCTGCCTTAATATATGTTGTAACTTCAGGTCTCGTTGTGTAGCTTTAATAAAAATCAGTTCACCTGACCTAAAAATAGGGTGTATATATAGTATTATTCATAAACATCTTACATTTCACCTACTCCAATCAAGTCAGTCAACCAACCCTACCAAATAGATCCTCTATAACATGTAGTAATAGCTAAACACTGCACTTGACTATTAACCCCCCTCTCCTCATTTCAGTCATTCATTAATTAATCCATCCATTTATCTGTCCTTTTGTTCATTTGCCTAGCTGATGACTGATCCATAGCGAGGGTCAGACCTTGATCAGTTGATGGAGTGATCAGTTGTAAAGAGGAAATGTTTGTGTGTATGTGTCAGCTTAAATCCAGAAATAGCTGAAATGTTCTTGACATTTGATTCGTTTTTGATAATTCAATGATTTAATTTCTTCAGTGACCAACCAGACAGATAACTGCATCACTAAAATTCTGGTTTGAAGTTGTTCAATTAGAAGTTTCATCAGTTAGTACTTCTGTGGTACAGACACATCCTGTTTGAGCCAGTGTGTTTCATATATATCTGCCTTTTTCAAAAATCTGTTACGTATTTTGAGTTTGTGACACAAACTCATTACAAAAAACATTCTTTTACAGACTGATTATGCTTCACCTAAATCAGTTCAGACCTGGAGCGCTGTCAGGTAATGCTAATGCTTATTAGCGAGCTTGATTAGCATTGGACAGTTATAATGTAATGAACCTGCATTTATAAAGTACTTTTCTAGTCTAACTTGACCACTCTAAGCACTTTCAAGTACATACCACACAACAATACTTTACCTGATATAATTCAATTCAAAACAGTTTCACTTATATACCACCAAATTACAACAGTTGCCTTAAGATGCTTTAAGAAGAAAATACTTCTTAGAATAAAATACTTTATGCTTTCACAAGCCACCCCCACCCCCTCACTCTCACACACACACACCCAAGAAAAACTGTATTAGTATCTTCCTGTGGGCTTGGCTTTCATGGCGACACTGAATTTAAGCTGTCTCGGCACTGAGATGATCAAATTCCCTAGACAAATCACTGCACAATAACGCAAGTCCCAGCACAGCAGTGTGAAGAGGTCATCCGTTGATATTAATGGCCTGCTGGTTTACTGATCTGTGAATGGTTAAGTTTATTCAGGCATTATTTAGGGAATGAAATCAATGGCTTTTAACAGGCATTTTAACTCTAGAGAGGCTGATGCATAGTGGGGAAAAGGTGGTTTGGGTGACACTGGGATGAGAAAAACAAGAAGGGAAAGGAAATGAAAAGAAGGCTAAAAGAGAAGCAAACGAGGCTGATACAGGAATTTTATAAAAAGACAAACAGAAGAAAGGTCAAGAAGGAAGAAGTCGAAAGGGAGCTGGGGGGAGGGGGGTTAAATGGGGAAGGATGAATGGAGGTAGAAAAGAGGAGAAAGGTTGGGGTGAAAGATGGAGGACAGCAAAAACGTCCTCTGATACCATGTGGTATGTCCTTTGCTAATCTGCTGAAGTACTCGCGTAAGCACAAAGCAGGGTCATAACGGGGGTGTTATCTATTATTTTGTCTAGAGGAAGATAAATTTGTAAATTCTTGTGGACTGGACAGTTGTGTTTTTTTATTGTTATCTATGGGTAACTAAAGTGCTTTCTCGCTTTCCCAGAAGCAACTGACCATGAGAGTTGATAAACTCTGATCAAGCAGATCACCAATCTCGCACTTTGCTAATATGGCATTTTGACCAAAACTAAAAGTCCAATACTCTGCACTGCCACGTTCCAGTTTCCAATATAATCCATCTGAACAAGGATACAGAACTACATATGAGTTTGAATATCCTACTCATTGGTTTCTACACCATTTTTTATGCCTTTGCCTTATTCTTGGTCCCCTGCTACTTCAAATGGCAATAGACCTACTATGATGGTGATGACCAGGATACATTTGCTAAACAGATATGACTTTTGCAGAAAAAATTGAACAAATCAGTGTCCAAAATCTATCACCTTGACATGTGTTTTATTAAAATTCTACAAGAGTAACAGTGTGAGCTATTGTGAACCATGGACATTTATTATGTAGGGGGAATTTGGTGCTTAGATTTTAAAATGACATTATGATAATCCAATAATAAGAGGATTTTTATTGCATGATTCCTTATCTGTGAGTTACTTCCCACATCTAGGTTAATTTTTATTCCAGCCAGTGTCTCTTAGCAAGCAATTAACGTGAGGGTTTTCCTACCCTGATCCCCCTCACACATTTTTGTGACTTTTCTGTGTCCTTTTTCTCCTCAAGTAGCGAATGCTAACAACACTCACATTTCACATAGATGGTCTGGTCTCTGGTCCCGCACCCTCAGTGACCTTGTTCTTTATTCCATCCATGCTTGGATCTGAGGTCATGAACACAGTAGCGCTTCTTGCTTCTCTGGGCTATGTCTATTTTTTCTTGTCTTCCCAGATCCGCTCTCCGTGAATTTGAACCGATATGATGTGGTTGCTCTGACTGATGCTCTAAAAGGTTTCCTGCAGGACCTGCCTGCTCCCATCATACCTGCCACCATCTACAGTGAGCTGGTCTATACTGCTCAAGGTACAGTGTGCTACACCAGTACAAACAACAGGTGCTCCGAGGTATGCAGATACTTTTGGGTTTAGACTGTTTTGGGTACTATGGACTGTGTTTCCAAGGCCTCATGAAATTGGACAGCAATTTTATTGCTTGTGCCTTTCAAGTCCCCAGTGGTAGTAGTCTTTGTATGTTTAGAAGACATTCTGTGGATGCCTGTTCATAAACATCTGCTAACCATATTGTCATTGCTAAAAGGCAAATTCATTCTTTGCCTATTATCTAGTCTATGGTTTTCAGTTTCTAAGACACAGTCTGATGCAACCTCTATTCTGCATGGAAACAATTTTGACATCCATCTGCCTATAATTCAGTTTCTGCCACTGTACCTGTTTTGACCAGAGAGAAGATGTCAAAGTTTTGAGCATGTTTGCTGGATTGTCACATTCGCCAGAATTTTGCCATAGATAAAAACAAGAAGAATATAATCCTCTGTCAGCTTTCAGCACAAACTGTACTGAATTATGGTCTAGTGTCAGTCTCTGTCTCTGTCCCTCTTTCTTTCTTTCATTTTTCATTTTCCATACACCTGACCTTCTTGCCCCCCCTTTTACCTGCTGTCCACTCCACCCAGCAGGTCCTCCTCTCCCTGGCTTTTAGGGACTCTTGAAACTCTAATCCATTTGTCATCAAGCCTCCCTTGATATCCTCCTTTTTTTGCTTTATGTGTGCACTGTGCATGGTGGTGCGTGGAGATAAAAAACCTGTCAGAGACAGACTCACATTAACAAAAATGTGTGTGTTACCATGAGATTCGTATGATAAGCACTGTGTGGAAATCACAGGGAGTTCACACCACTTTTTTCAACCTCATTTCAAAATATTAGTTAAGCACAATTTTAACTTCAAATCACCTCCGTTATGTAAGTGTTACTTGCTCTCTTTTGGTTTTCCTCCTGTTAAGAAAGAAAAGAAAATTAAAAGACTTCCATTATTGCATGACTTTGATTGCATGACATGATTATGTTAAATGTAAAAGAGAAACACAGTCTAAGTTACAAGCTAATAGTTACATCAAGACTTTTCCAGCCAACACTGGAAAGCACTGAGGAACCTTCCTGTCGATAAGAGTAGCATTTAGATTGCTTTGTAACAAGGGTTCTCAAAGTTTTGTTGAGTAAAACATTAAACATTAAAGTATCGAAACACTTTCCTACTAGCATATGAGAACCTGCAGAGAGAGAGAGAAATGTTCTTACTAAGCACTTTTCATAAGTCACAATGATTATGTGTGAGTTACTATATCAACATAACTTCTATCAGAATCAGATTTATTATGCTGATTCCTCCTGGTCAGAATATTTTTGATGTCCATTCTTTAGTGTAGAAACACTCCACATTAAACTACACAGCATAAGAGTTTAATGTAGTCTGTCTTCAATGTAGTCTAGGGCGATTGTGGCTCAAGAGTTAGCAGTTTGTCTTGTAATCGGAAGGTCGCCGGTTCAAACCCCGGCTCCGACAGTCTCGGTCGTTATGTCCTTGGGCAAGACACTTCACCCGTTGCCTACTGGTGGTGGTCAGAGGGCCCGGTGGCGCCAGTGTCTGGCAGCTTTGCCTCTATTTGTCTGCCCCAGGGCAGCTGTGGCTGCAATGTAGCTCCACCCATCACCAGTGTGTGAATGGGTGGATGACTGAATGTAGTGTAAAGTGCTTTGGGGTCCATAGGGACTAAGTAAAGCGCATAAAAATTTGCTTATTTTCCATTATCAGATGTCATCCTCAAAATATCTATAATTAATAATGAGAAAACAATAAATCAGTAAAGTATTCACCCTGCATTGTATGTTGCAGGTTTTTATACTCACATAGATAGAATTAGTAAAAAGCCTTATTGTTCTGTCTTCATCTGTTGCTTGAAATTTCTTGATGTTGTAACACTTAAAATCCCCTCTCGTTTAATACTTTTCCTCTGGCTGTTCTTTTCTCCGGGAGTCATTTTCTCATCTGATCTGAATCCTTTTTTCCAGTCAGTGGCACATGATGGGAAATCCCCCTACATTATTAGAAACAAAGATAAAATGTTTGGAAAACTGAAGGGGTTTTTTCAGAAAACTTCTGTACTCTATATGAAGCAACCAGTGGGACATGTTTTTTATTTTTTGCCAAAACTATGTATTAAAGAAATTAAAATTTCTCTGAGATTGCCTGAGTAAGATCTGTGTAAGATGTAACATGACTGTTTAATTTAATCTATAATGCTTTTGTACATCACCTCAAACTTTATTTGAGCCTTAGATTAGTCCGGTCATATTTCTATTTTTCCTATTTTAAAGCTTTTTTGAATACTGAAAAATAACCTGTCATGAGAAGATGGTAATCCTGTAATCCTTCTCTGATTCGTTCCTGCAACATCCTGATCACAACTGACCTTTTGTTATCATGCCTGAGCCACTTTTCTTTCATGGCAACAGAAAGATTTAAGAAGTTGCTTTCTCATGTGTACAAATGCCCCTTAGTCCCTTAAAGTAACAATGTCTGCAGAGCTGAAGTCATTTGATTTGTATCTGAACACTTGTATTTTTTTTTTTTACTTCAGAAGTTTCCCATTCTACTTAAATATGTGGTCTGTGAATCACTTATCTTAATTCTTTAATCAGAGGGCTTGTCTTTTTCCTCCAGCCTGTGTCTTCCTTATCCTTTCCCAGTCCTCCCCCAGCATTATTTTTTATGCTTCCAAGACTCATTCATTATTTTTGTCAGCATTAGTTAACCTTAATGCTCTCACAGAGGCTATTATCTATGAGGATAAAGGCCAGCTGCCTGAGTCAGCCTGATCACTGTCCATCTGGACCTAAAAGTGTGAGAGGGAAAAAAAGAAACGGCTTTTCAGTTGGAAGGGTTGATGCATTCAAGGGCATTAATATGCTGTTGTAACAGGCTCCAGCCTTCTGGCGTCATTATGTTCCCATTGAGACATGAGAGCATCAATGAGGGTCACCACTGATGTTGGCTGATTAGGCATAGGTCTCAATTTACATTCCAGTTCATCTTAAAGGTGTAAAATAGATTCAAGCTACATCCACACTGGAAGCAATCAGCAGCAATGTGGTAACCAGAAACTATAAAAATTAAATGAGATTCTACAGATCCTTAGGTTCTTTTTGAACTCTATTTACCCTTACAGTGTTTCAAGTCCTTTGTCTACACACACACATTAATCAGCCAAAACTGCAATTTAGACTGATATAAAATGCATCTTATCTCCATGAAAACCCAGGAGATAAGAGGCATTTTTATCTCCAACTATAGATAATGCTGGTCTGGTCCTAACCACCATCATTTCAGCATGTCTCACACACACTCTTTGGCACACCAAGGAGTCTAATGTCCAGTTGTCCAGTCTCTCAGAGCCCCAGGGGGTCAAATAGGCAACCCAAGTTCTCGCTTCAGCCTTGACCTCCATTGATTAGTTGGGCCAACAATAATCAATAACGACAGACGGGAGAGGGGCTGAATGTGCCAGTTGTCTGTGATCAGTAGTGATCACACAGAGCTAGGGCTGACCTAGGTAACATGACCTTCATTTAAACAAACAAAACACACATATATACACCACAAGTGTCCCCTGAACCCCCATGAGCCACCACCCTGGGCAGGAAAACACACTCAATGTTAGTATGTTTTAAATGTATTTTTACATTTTATACAAATGTCTCAGTTTTAAACTTCAGTTTTACAGCACCAGGCTTTAAATTTAATTACATTCTATAAAAACCTCTCCTCAGTAGTTTACATTGTTTCATTGTAACAGAATCCTTACTGGAGTCAAAACAACATAGTTACATTCACTGAAAATGATACATGGATGTACTGGAAATTATACAAAGGTATTTCACACATTGCAACAATTTTGTTGTCTCTTCCTGGACTACTAAATATGTGTAAAGGTGTAAAATGTCACACTATTTTGAGATGTTGAGAGGGAAAAAAACGCAGACATAACACTTTAGGATGAATTTAGAGTATATTCCAGTTAATTTTACAAGCTCGGGTGTGATTTTAAAATGAGACTTTTTATTATTAAAAGGAATCAAATAAACTGAATCAGTAAAAAACAAACAAAACAGAAACATTAAACTCCATGAGCAGACAAGTAGACTCAACCATAGATAAAAAGACATGTTGTGTGGAGTGCAGAGTTAGGAGTCTGTTTGTCCATGGAAGATCAGCACTCTCCCACTGTGTCCTCCTGTCATAAACCCAACACACAGCAGTCTCAGGCACAGATGTTTTTTTTATTTGCAGCTTCTTAGCCATGATAAAGGGCCTGTGCTGAGAGAGCTTGTCAATATGTCTGGTCCTTCTTGAACACAGCCCATTGTCTGAACCCTGGCTAGTACAAGAAAGGAATTGTTATATACCCTGCACAGCCTCCCATGGTGTCATTTTTATAACCATCCACGCATACAGGCCATGTGATTTTCTCCTTACTATATATTAGGCTAGATTACACGTTACTGGCTGTTGGACTAGGACTGAATGCAAATAACAATATCCTGCCAAGCAGTAGCGGTTTTTGATACGGGCGACACGGGCGGTTGCCCGGGGCGGCATCGTGGTGGGGGGCGGCATCACGGCCATCGGCAAAAAAAAAAAAAAAAAAAAAATTGCTCATATTCATGCTGCCCCGACATCAGCCAGCACATATTGGGAATGGCATAGGCATAGGCACCGCTTTCTATCGCCCATTTGCTGGGAGTAAGGGCGCCCTCCGTTTGCGAGGTGCGCCTGCTGCTTGTGGCACAGGGAGGAGAGGGCGGGGCGGCGGGGGATTCTCTGGCTGGCTGGAGCTCATAAAATAAAATAAAAACAAAACAACAAACACGAAAACACCAGATATTATGATACAGACTTATAATTTGCACCGATGTTTTTTTGAAATTCTGTACGCGAAAAGTGAGCGCGAGAGCCCTCGGTGCGCCTGCTTGCTGCTGAAGTCAAAGTAAACTTTATTGTCATCTCCGCTACATACAGTACAGTATATAGAGACACGACACGACTAGGCTCCAGTTACAGCAGTAAACAAACAATAAATATCAGAAGAGTAAGAAAATAAATATACACTTTAGGACCAGGGGTAAACGGATCAATAACAATTTAAAATTTATAATTTACAGTTTGATGATTTAAAGTCTCACACACAACCCATCGAAAGGGGAGGGGGGCGGCTGCTTCCAAATAGAGCACATTTCATTCATAATGTTGTAAATCCAACCTCATTATGTATTCATGATTTGAATCCTGGGTTGTGCGAAATCCCAGAAATACACCTTAGACAAAGCAAATCTGTGAACTAAGGTGTAGGTCTATTAGGTTATGTTGTGGTGATCCTCGAGTTGGGGGACTTATGTTCATACTGGAGTGCAAAAATAAACCGATGGAAGATGGACAAGAAAAGTTCAAAGCCATCAGGTGCTCAGTTTAGAAAAAATAGAAAAGAAAAGGAGGAGAAACGAGCAAAAGATACAGGTAAGCAGATGTGTCATTGGATAATGGCAGGTCATCCGGAAACAATCAGAATCAGAATACTTTAATATTAATCCCTAAGGAAATAATGTGGATTACAGTTGCTCCAAGAAGAAATGGTAAAAATAGTAACAGTAACAGAATAAACTCCAAACATTATGTTACAGATTTTAATATTAATTAGTCATTGTCAATTGTTGATTTGTCCTGTTCTCATTGTATGACGTATTATGATGGCTGTTTGGTAGCCGTTTGCATACTATGCATTCTTTCTCTCTCTCTCTTCGTGAGTGTGTGTGTGTGTGCGTTTCTCTGGTGAAATTCAGTATGGTTCCGACAACAGTTTTATGTTAATGTACAATCCTTAATATGTTTTATGTGTGTGTGTGTGTGAGGGGGGGGGGGGGGGGGGGGGGGCGCCAGAGGGAGTGTTCGCCCAGGGCGCCAAACAGGCTAGGACCGCCACTGCTGCCAAGGCTTTACATCTCCTCAAAGTCAGCAAGCAGTTAGCTACATGCTTAAATTGATATTGATGGTGCTGCTTCTCACCCAGCAGCACATCTACACTTGTGTTTAAAAGGAAAGCTGGAATGTTTCTAATGTGAAAAATGATTGTGCATGTGCCATCCAGGGTGTCTACATTTTCACAATACTTTGTCTGATCACCACTGGCATTGAGTAACAGCAAGTTTGAAGTGCTTCTGTAAAACATTTCGTTTAAACGTAACGTGATGCTGGAACAGGAAGAAACTACTTGCCTATGAGACTTACCTTAGAGTCTCATAGGCAATACTGGAAATGTGGGTTGTGGTCTTATTTGCAAGAGTCCTTCCTGCAAATAAAGACATTACATGGACAGGGTCATCTAATCAATCTGAATTTGTCTGCAATTATGACTTCCATACAGACTAGGAGACAGTGTGTCAGTAGGGTTGAGTGTAGCTAAGGGGGTAGAGCAGGACAATTACTGATCAGAAGGTTGGTGGTCCAATTCCTAGCTGCTCTAACCTACATGGCAAATATATCCTTGGGCAAGGTAGTAACCCCAAGTTGCTCTCTGACTCATCCATCAGTGTGAATGTTAGATGACAAAATGTATGTGGGAAAAAAAGTAAAAAAAAATTTGCCTGCACTAGTTGGTGCATACTCCTTGCAGACATATTTCTTGTGTTATGCACAGGTCATGCTAGCCTTCCTGGTGGGACAAACCTGGCACCTGCCATATTTCCTGCCTGTGGTTCATGCCATTGGAGAAGTTGGGCTGTTTGTCTTGTCTATGGGGCAATCGTGGCTCAGGGGAATGGGAAGCTCATCTGTAACCGGAAGGTTGCCGGTTTGATCCCCCTGCTCTCTCTGTCCTGGTCGTTGTGTCCTTGGGCAAGACACTTTACCCTGCCGCCTACTGGTGCTGGCCAGAGGGGCCGATGGCGCGATATGGCAGCCTCGCTTCTGTCAGTCTGCCCCAGGGCAGCTGTGGCTACAACTGTAGCTTGCCTCCACCAGTGTGTGAATGTGAGAGTGAATGAATAGTGGAATTGTAAAGCGCTTTGGGTGCCTAGAAAAGCGCTATATAAATGCAATCCATTATTATTATTATTATTATTATTATTATTGTCTGTTATCCCTCACAATAGCTGCAGCAGCTGCTGAAGGCACCCTCTTCTCTCAATATGAGGTTTCACCAGAGCATTACCAAGCTGCTCCAGGAAAATCCTCCTTCGACTCTGCTTTCTCCTGTTACAGTCCGTTTTTAATTTCATACCATATATAACAAATGCATTGTATGCACTCACTGTCCACCCCTCCCTTTGTCTCATAGGTCGTGTCCAAATTCATGGGCTGCATCCTCCTGAGGACCCGGCCTTCACGGTCTACGTGGGCCGGGTCCTCAGAAGGTCGGGTAGGCCGGAAGTAAACAGCTGCGAAATTGGACGGTCTAGCCTTCTGATTAGCGTCATCGCTGTCTCGGTGGGGTTTAATAAACTCGGCCTCTGCTCCTTGCTATCTAAAATATAGCAGGACACTGGCGTAAATTTTCAACCATCTCACGCTTCTGTTTAATCAGTTTTCTGTTTGACATTTATTCAGCTGTGTGAAAACCCCGGAGGAACCCACCCGAGGGATTAATAAAGTTTTATTTTATCTAATCTAATCTAATAACTTTAATCTCAGCCAAACCGATTTACTCACGAACAAATAAAACACTGAAAAAAGCCAAACAATAACATTTTAAGTTGTCTAAGTGACTTATATATTACGTTTAACCTGAGTAGCGAAAGTCCGCGGTGATCTGAAAATGATGTGCCGGGAGTTGTGCAATTCTTGGTGGCTCTAGTGACCCTCGAGCTCTCGGCTAGCTATCGAGCTGGTGGGTAACAGACGTCTCCGAAAACATTGAAGCACTTTCGCAAATATGTGATATCTTGATAAACCGAGCAGATATTTGAATTTTACACACCCACATTCTTGCCTGAAAATATGTTAAAAGTTTATTTTGTGACCCAGAAAGATTAATAAGAGTAATTTTAAAACTTAGTAGCGGCCGCCTTTGCCGGAAACTGGAGTTTGGCTGGGCCGCGCTATGAATTCTGGGATATGGTGGGCCACGAAGGACACACCCGACCCATTTTTCAAATTCGGGGAAAAGGAGGACGCATTTGTCGTCTGCATTCGGAGGAGTCTACGAATTTGGACAGCCTTCGGCGCGTCGCTGTGACGTAATCGGCCTACAAATGTGTCCTCAGGAGGATGCAGCCCATGAATTTGGACACGACCATAGTCCAGGACCATTTGTGTTTTTTTGTTTTCAAAGCTGGACTATGCATCACATGCTGCCCATATTTTGATGGCATTGTGGCGGGGCATGGTCTGTGGTTCCGCTGCAGGGGAGGCAGACGCACCTGAGTGGCATCCGCAATCATGCCTCGCCGGCTTTAAGGCTGAACTAGGTCCTGCAGTGTTGTGGTTGTGGAAGTGTTCAGCTGTGAGCTGAAAAGCTGCAGCTGTGTGTGTGTGAGATCAGCAACCGAATAAAGTGTGCTGAAAAGCACTGAAATGTGGACGGGTCTGTCGCGTGTTCGTTACAAACATATTTTTCAGGTTTGCTTGCCATATATTGCTGAAATAGACAGCAGCCACAAAACGCAACCAAGCACTCATCAACAGTCACATGGGGGCCTGGATTGTACAGCAGGGGTAAATACTGTACCCACTTGTCCCACACATCCCTTGACAAGTTTGTCACATCCTTGTCAGCCCTAACTTGGTTCCCTGTCATTGAAGCGTATGACACAGGACAAAACTTGAGAGACATGATGGCTGGAAACATTGCCCTTTCAGTCTCAGCATTTCAAAGGCTTGCTGTTGCTTCAACTTTTGACTTGTAAACTCCTGCCAAAGTGAGCAGCCCAATGTAGGCTTTCAAGTCAGTTACACCCAAGTCTTTCCAGCTGTCCCCATACACACATGTCCCCTCTAAATTTGTCATCCGAAGTACAATATTTTCAATCGATGGTGTCATGAAGAGCTGAAGTGATGACTCGATGTCCTCAACATGGCTGACTGCTTATCTGGTGGAGCCTGGAACCATTTTGATAATATTAGCAGTACCAAGTCTACCCTGTTGTTGGAGTTGGGAAAGGGAACATATTATCTTTCCATTTTTGGAAGGGATTGTGTCTGCTGGTGGTTGAGAGACAGCAGGAGGGTCAACACTCAGTCTCATCAGATGAGAATTCCTCAAAACCAAGGTCCTCCTCAACACAATCCTCTGTCTCTGACACATTCTCCTCTATGGCACTTTGATTGTCAAAGAGTTGTGCCAAAACCTCATTGACAGTAACGTTTTCCCAGAGGACATTTTTTAGAGAGCATACAGATTGCAGAGAACACAGTGCACCAAGAGTAATGATTTAGATAGAAGGCTGTCATGAAAGCGTTTATATGATTGCTTCTCCCTTATTTTGCATGAGCTGTCAATGTCCTTGCAGGAAATTCCCAGCCACCACCACACAAGAAATATCAGTTGTAATTCAGCAGGTGTGAGTATAGTAGGTCACACACACAGAAAGACATGCTTTACAAAGCTAAAACAACTCGGGGTAAAACTGACCCCAGAGGAGTGTCGATGTATACAAAATGTGTACAGCTCAAATTTCATCATAAAAATGTTATGCTTACTCAGTTGCCCCCATCACATAAGGAAAAGTCATGAAATAGGAAGCCAAAAGAAAAAAAGTTAACTATTAATTTTTGAATGATAATCATTGCATGGGGTCATTGTGACCCCATGCAATGCTTTACACTCGGCTGTGAATAGCTCCAGTGCAAGCTGGAGGCCACCACCTGATGAAGCCAACAGAACCACATAATCAGCAAAAAGCAGAGACAATATTTTGAGACCACCCAAGTGGAAGCCTTCTGCCACTTGGTTACATTATGAACAGAATCAGTGACAAAGGGCATGGTTGAATGCTGTCAAAGCTCTGCCGGAGGTGGGAGTTGAAGATCTCGTGGACAAGGGCCTCTGCCAGGCATTCCCAGCACACCCTCACTATAGATTTAGGCACACCAGGACAGTCCATTCAGACAATGAACATTCAGTGTCATTACCTAAATAAAATCAGGAAAACTGAAGCAGTCGCTTTTATCTATTCTTGGTAATTATAAGGCTCAGAAGGTAGACCTCGTTATCCACTGATCAAAAGGTTGGTGACTCCTCGAGTCATCATGTTGCAGTGTTTGGGGCAAGCCCAGAATTGCCCCAGCCAAGCTCTTTACATGAGTGTTTAAGCCCTGTAATATTTCTTTGACATTGTTGGTGAATATGTATTGTAATATGAAACATTGTGGTCTATAAAAATAAGAAAGCACTGCAGTCTATTTAGAAGAAAGGCAAGACCTCATGCTGTAATAGTTGAAATATAGTGTAAATACTATGTATTGTCTACTGCCAAAATGAACATAGGCTGAAAAAGGACATTTGATGAATCATTGTTATACCTAGTTTAATGCTCCAAAGAATTCAGGTGTTGTGTTTGTTTTCAGAGAGTCAGAGTGTGGAGGAGTGTGGGGATAGGCTGAAAAGGATCCTTGAGTCTCCCAGCATCCCTCAAGTCAACCACCAGCTCCTGGTCCACCTCACTGGACACCTGAATCGAATCAGCCAGCAGAGTCAAGCCTCCCCCCGGCTGCTAGGACAGGCCTTCACTGACATTATCTTCAATCACCTTTCTCTTAGGTACAGATATAAAAACTGTCAGCACCTTCAACACTTTCCTCTTGGAAATATCCATGCCAATTTTCTGGAGAAAACACTTTATTTCATGTGAATTTTCTTTTCTTTTTTACTGCAGTGAAATTATTTGATGATTATGATGCACTGTGCCACATATCCTTTGGTTAATTTCAAGTTATGTTTGTGGCTGTTAACTTCATTATAATATAAGAGCCCGTGAAGGACAGGAAAGCAATGCTGTTGTCTCTGCCCTATGTCATCATTGGTGATGACCTATACCTTAACTCTGTTTTTGAAGAAAACTAAAAAAGCACTGTTTTGCATAAAACAGTAAATATAGTTCATGATGTACTTTCAGGTACAATTTCAATTGTGCTGTGTAGAAGTCAGGTTGATACACAGCTGACACCCCTATTTGACAACTGTTAGAATTCATATTATGGCAAGAACCAACCAGCTAAGTAAAGAGAAACAACAGTCTATCATTACTTTAAGAACTGAAGGTCAGTCAGTCTGGAAAATTGCTAAAACTTTGAATTTGTCCCCAAGTGCAGTCTCAAAAACCATCTAGTGCCACGACACACCTCTACATCAACTGTTCAGAGGGGACTGCGCAAATCTGGCCTTTATGGTCAAATAGCTGCTAAGAAACCACTACTAAGGAAAAGCAACAAGCAGAAGAGATTTGCTTGGGCCAAGATTATTTGTATTAGCCAAGCTCAAATAAAAACGTGACAAGATTACCTTCATCCAACTAAAACAGCTGATACTTTTATATTAAAAAAATGCTCTTGCTAACAGGAAACCAAGTGTGATATTTGGCTTAGCTTTAACATCAACATCCTGGAGAGAAAGAGCTGGGAGAATGGCATTTAACAAGGCTTCCGAAATTGTTTTGTTCATCTGTGACCTGCTTACGTTCATCTGTGACTGTTTTTCCAGAATTTACCAAGGAATTTCTTCTCCTGGCACTGTGTACTGTGAAGATGTACTGGATTTGGGGAGGGCAGTCAGTGAGTCAGTGAGTCAGAAATGAGGGTTGTTTGTGTAGCATGGTCAGGCAAGCTTACCTTTGACGTGAACAACGGGTGGAAAAAGAGTGGGGTGGTATTTCACATTGTGCCATGTTATTTGCACCAGATGCCATAATAGCTCATTTCATGTGTATGGAATCTCTGATTAATCCTAAATTGTTCTGCAGTCTGTAAGCATTTAAACACACATCTTTTCTTGTGTGAGCCTTACCAAAATGTGCTAGATACTAAACAAAATATGAGGTAAGGCATCATTTAGTATTTTTCTTGATGTGAACAAGACCAAAATAAATGAATGTTTCTCATATTTTTGTCTGAGTCTCAAAAGCCTAATATACTATCTCTTTCCTCTGTGTCAATTCATTGACCTGTTCAATAAACAGCAAAAACATTTCTTAATGGAGAATGAAAAAAAAATAGTTCTACTTGTCTGTCTGCCTATCTATCCATTTACTTAGTTCAAAGGTGTCCCTTACTACAATTTATGTTCACTTTGGTGCTTTGTTTACAGTGCAGATGTAAATCCAGAGCATCACATCAGGATTGTGGAGGCTCTCATCACAACTGCAGGTCGAATGGAGATGCAAGCAGCACCAGGTAGGAAAATAACTATGGAGATACACAAAAAGAAAATTTTATTTTGCCACAACAATACATTAACTGCACTGATGCATTCTTTCATTATTTTATTTAATAATTTAAAAATGTTCTTACACATGTATAATTGAATTATAAATAAATTTAATTATAATGAGCAATAATAGCTTATCAGCAGTTTTGCTGCTCAGGGAAAAGGCTTTTTTGTTATTTTTGTTATTTGCCAAGAGAAAAAAGTTTACCTGCCCATATTTGAAAAAAGTATCTTGAATTAATTGTGATTAACCACATTTTTTAAAAGCTGAGTCAGGCCTGCTGAATCAACAAATCTTTATGATGAAAATTAATGCTGTACAGCTACATAAAAAAGTCACAGTCAAATATTATGTCTCAATAGTGACATATTAGATGGAATTACTACAATCAAATTCTAACCTATAAAAATACCCCTTTGCTGTCACATTGATGCACTCCATTTGGAATCCATTCATATATTGCAGTCAACATTTGAATTGTTGGCCCAAGGATAAAGAACATTAGCTTTGGGGTCTGCCGTTCAATTATTCAGTTTTGGCAGTTGACAGTGTTCCTCTGCACTTTCTTTGAGCTCTTCAGTCATTTCACAAGTTAAGGTGCATGTTTTGCTTTTTCAGTGGCAGGGCAAGGTGATAGCATATCTGACAGAGCATCTCTTTGTTTGATGTATACAAAGAAAAAGAGAGACAGAGAGAGGTAGGCTGAAACATGGAGCTCAGACTCATGTGTGAGCTAAGACTCAGACTCATGTGTGTGTTAAGACCTCTACGTAGCTGTGTGTGTGTGTGTGTGTGGGGGGGGGGGCACCTGTCTCAGTAGAGCTGCACTCTAAGTCTGTTTTTTAAAATGAAGTCTGAATTCATGACTGTTTCTCTGCTACCTGAGTGCTGTGGCTCACCATCTCTGCTCAGTGTGACTGGTATCTGTACATGTGGGTTTAGTCTCGTCCAGCGTGTGTGTCGGCTAGCATGCTAAAATAATGTGAGGGGAAAAAAAGGGAGAATTGTAAACACCCATATAAAGCCATTCACATTCTGGCCCTCTCTCTGTGCTTTTGTTATGAGACATTTGCCTTCTCAGGCATGCCCACAACTTGGCAAGAATGTAATATACACAAAACACACTTTAAATGCACACACATGTTCTCTGTGTGGGCTGTCTGTGGTCATTTATTTGGCTGGTTATGCATCCCATGGGGTTTGAAATTGACTTTTTAGAGAGTTTATCACAGCGATAGCTGGTGTTACCATGGTGCTTCCTTTGGTCCCATTTAAAGGAAAATTCTGGTTTATTGCATGTTTTTTTCAAAGTTTACAAAGTTGTTTTCTTTTTAATTTTTTTTTATCAAAAAGCCAAAGCTGTAAAATTAGTTAACATGTTTTATTATTTATTCCTGTCATTAGTCATTTTACTCATATAAAAATTGATTGAAAAAAACTATGAGGACATTCAGCACAGAAAAACAAGGTAATATTAGAATTTCACTGAGTGCCATGACCCTTCTGTGTGATTTTTGGCCGCACTGTGACATTTGGAGTGGGTTTAAAATTGATTTGGTTGAAGCATAACAAGTTATGATAGTATGAGGATACAATTTTGCCTGTGTATTTTCTTGATTGTGTGTCTATACAATTTGAGACAAACTATCCCAGCTCTCTGACTATATAATAAATCAATGTATTGTGGAGGGGTCAGATCGAATTTATATTTAAATATTTTTTCAGTTAAATATATATGGAATCACCCTATATACTGCTTTACCTGTTTAACAGATATCATCAACTTATGGATTACAATAAATTAGACTATTCTTTGCCATATGTCAACGATGCAGAAGATAATGATGGGGATGCTGTAACTACCCCTAAACCCGGTGCTCCAGTCTGTATGCCAAATATCCTTGGGCAAAATTCTAACCCCAAGTTGTTCTCCAATGCATCAGCTGCCATATGTATGTGTGTGAATCTGTAGAAAAAGTGTTTGTATGAATGGGTGAAGTATTGTATAAAGTACTTTGAGTGCTCAGGTAGAGTAAAAAAAAAGCGCAGTATAAGAACCAGTCCATTTACCATTCGCCAGTTACCATTTAAACCACTGTTGGGTGCTCTTTCACTGGTGAGAGCGCTGGTATAGACCGTACAATTGGAAATAAACAGGTGTCCCTCTCACTGTCATCATCCACTGTATTTGTAAAGATGAACGCAGACCAGCACAGACTGTGGCTCACAGTTAGCATTATGGTGAATTAATGGTACTAAATTCATTTGACTGCAACATTTTTAGCCAATAATTTAGCCACTTTGAACCTGTTAAGCAGACCTAATTTTGTCAAAGTTGTTACAAAAGCTGTCAGGCTGCTCTTTTGTGGAACCAGGTCGCAGTTTCTATGCAGACATGTTCTAGTTTTAAAATGTAAAACTTATAGCTTATACTTAAAGCTTATAGTTAGGTCTGTCATAGGTACAGTAATGCAATAATAAGAATCTGAAGCACCCATTATTTATATTGTTTTGTATTTATACTTGTATGACTTCCAGTGAAACACTGTTCACTCTCCAGGTGATTATATACCACTGCTTCATGTCATCTTCTGTCTTCTCTCTTCCATAGTTTGTGTTCTCTCCTCTCCATGCTCTGATTTTCTCTATTTTTTTTCCTCATCTCCCAGATGGGGGAGCCTTGAATGTTCTGTCAGAGACGTCTTTGTGTTAAAAAGGAGTTTTTCTTTCCCACCATTGCCTAGTGTTTGCTCATAGGAGACTTACTGATTGCTGGGTTTTCTCCAGAATACTGCAGGTTTTTACCTTGCAGTAAAGCACCTTGAGGTAACTGTTGTTGTGATTTTGCACTTTTGCACACAAACTGTGTAGTAAGATATTTAAATTTATGTGAGCACTAGTTTGGTGCAGACTTTCCTGAGAGTTCTATTTGGATTCTGCATATTGAAAGCTAAAGGAACTTTGAAACATGCTGCTCTTTGGCTGCTAATATGTGAACAATAAACCTATTAATTCTCTCTGTGTATAGATCAGGGGTGGGCAATCTCAGTCCACGAGGGCCGGTGTCCCTGCAGGTTTTAGATCTCACCTTGGGTCAACACACCTGAATCACATGATTAGTTCATTACCAGGCCTCTGGAGAACTTCAGGACATGTTGAGGAGCTAATTACCCATTTAAATCAGCTGTGTTGGTTCGAGGACACATCTAAAACCTGCAGGGACACTGGCCCTCGTGGACTGAGATTGCCCACCCCTGGTATAGATACACACACTGTATGTGAGCATACATACATTTACATTTAACTGTGAAGTCATGTCCTGACTGTAACCCACGAGGAGGAAAGTGCAAGCTTAACATCCAACATAATCCTGCTGTACAGGGTCAGCTGCAGGGCACACAGACACACACATACTGCAGATACACAAACCTAAATACAAACACATGCTAGTGTGATGTGTGAATTTCTGTAGGTCATCATGGTTGTATAATGTGATTAAGGTCAAACGAATGCTCAGCTTTTAGCTGCTGTATTTATTAGTATTTTGCATGTTTCTGTTTGTGGGTCTGTGTCCAGCTCAGTAGCACACAATTACATGACTCGACTAATGACACACACACACACATAGACAGTTAAAGTCATCCATCCAGTCCAGCCATTTTTTTTTTCATTTTTCTGGCATGACAACTTTATTTAAAATGAAGTTTGGATGATGAGGTTATGATGAGACTCAATTTGTAAAATTTTGTAACCCAGTCTGTTATTAAAGCATGCATTGAGGACTTGTTAGGGTTTCTCATAGATTCTATTTGTGCTGATAACGCCTTATGTTTTAACTGCTTTGTGATAAATAAATAATAATGCAGTGTAATCAGCTGCCAGTCAAGTAGGTCATTGTTCCAGTGATAGACTGTAAGTCCAGTGTGTACATCACTTTGTAGGTGATAGTTGGTCGCTAGTTAACATTCTAGGCTCCATTTGGATAGCTAACCAGTGTATTAGCTTCTATCGCAGAAAGGTTAATATAAATTTAGCTAATACACCTGGCTAACCGGCCCACAGTGTTATTAATTACGTGAATAATGACATTTTTTTACAGTTTACCTTTGTAGTTAGAAATTATGTTACTCTAAACTGTATAAATAGTAAGTAGTTATCCATCATGTATTTATTGCATTGTTTTATTTCAGCATGTTTGCTTTCTTCACCATTTCACCATAAATATGGTATACATGTTATTGTCTGTGACATGCTGTCTGTGTGTTGATGTCATGTTACCAGTATTTTATGTTCTCTACTCTGTTATGTACACTGAGAGCAAAGCAATAGCTGGAGCCCAGGTCCTTGTATGTGTACACATACTTGGTCAATAAAGACGAATCTGATTCTAAACAAACATTCTGTAATTGTTCTTCAGTCTTCAGAATTATTAAAAAATGTACCTTTGACCCCAATATTTCATTCAGGCTTCCCTCAGAGTATAGTCAGGGCATATTTAAAAGTTAATATTCAGGGATGTCCTCTTTCCGACAGCACAGCACTCTCCCTCAGCCCTGTACAGTTTTATCCTTAGGCTCAGTCTCTATTAGAAGATTATCTTATAATGCCCATCATCCAGCACACTGCTCCCTGGTTGAGTCGTTTTATGATGTATTCTGGAAGGAAGCTCACCCATGGTTAATGTCCAAATTTTGCTGTAATGTGCTCATGTAAAGCTTGAATTAACATCAAATAACCCCTGGCTACCATGTTTATCCCTTCATATGTAATTTTAAGGATCATGAAATCATGGAAACTACAGTTCCTGCCTTGTACCACACTTCACTTACTCTGTTCACTTTCTTCTCTCTTTTTCCATTGTCTTGTAAAAGTATGTTTCATTCCTGGTCTTGAAAAGAAAAAAAATCAGGTGACTTTGTACAGTTTTGAGCTTTGTAACCATTCGTCTTTTACAGTCTAATAGAAAAGCTCATAGTGGTTATTCCCTAGTGTTAACTGTTCTTTCTTAAAAAGAAAGATCTTTAGGGTTTTATTTTCATTAAGTGCTAGGTTACATACACTACAATCCTTTCTTCATTAACAAATATTTGACTGTTTAGTGAGAAACAGTTTTATACAGTACAGTTAAAGCAGAGTTGACAGTGCAGAAGATAACATATTACAAATGCAATGTCTAATTTAATGGTTTCCTAACTTTACTAATTACATCATAACTACTAATGAAACTGGATGTTGTATTTATACAGTTTAGCTGTACAGTTACTGCATGCTGATTCTCATGTAAGTTCTTCTGTTATTTGGATAAATGCTTAGATTTTTAAAGATACTTTTTTAATGCCTTATTGTTTGGTTAAAAGAACTCAGACATCAAGGTACTCTACCCAGTAGAGAATTAAAGAGTAATATGGAAGACCCCTAAAAATGTCCAAGAATTAGTAATAATTGTATGACACAGTTTATGGTCAAATTATTTTATTCTCCTCGTAATCCATCAATAATGCATTGAACTTCTGACCTAAAGTTCTAATGATGCACATAACTACATGGTAAAATAAAAACGAAACATCTGATTCTCCCATGTAGCAATTAAAAAAGGCTTGTTTTTGCCTCAGCTGGGTGAGACAGCATGTGATTGCACTCACTCAGAGGCGTGTGCATGTGATGGACTGTGCCAGCTACCCTTCAAGCACGCATGTAGTTTCTACCAGCTGTGTGTGACATATTTGCTGCGCTGAAGGGCAAATGTGATGTAAAGAATATGAGACGGGGATGGATGGGTGAGCTGAAGCCAGCCGTGAATACCAATGTGCTTCTTCTTGTCTATGTCTATGTCTGGTACCACCTATACTACCACACTGTCTTTCGAGCTCTCTTTGTTCCCCTTCTGTTCTTTCTCGCTGACATCACCTGAAGGAGCCTGAGGCAATTTGAGCAGCAGTGTTATCACTTCTCTAAAATATGGATTCAAGCACTCATGGATCACTCTGTGTCAAATTAAACTGGAAAAATACTTTCTGTAAAATAGCAGCAGAATGTCTAAACATTTTAACAGTGCTGAGGGGGGGGTGGCATTGGTGGATAAAAATCCAGGCATGGCAGACCATCAAAGCTGCTCATCTGATACCAACACGCTTCTACCTCTAATTAAAAAACTAAAGGTAGAGTACACCCTGAACACATCAGCAGTCAAATGATTTTATTTAAACATAAGAAAAGAAGGTACATGACACCCACATGACTCTACTTCTGATGGTCATACTAAAATGTCTTGCCAAATTATGTTTTTGGGAAGATCGTTCAGCTTCAGATTTGCACAGGGTACAATTAAGGTCAAGGTTGCTTTTGTTGTCCTTTCTTTTAAATACTATTAAAGAAAAATAAGACTTGGATAGAAGAAACAGAAGAAACTGCATTAAGACTTGTAATTGTCCAACAAATACTCTATAGTTTTCCCACACTGATGAGTCCACTAGATATCTTATATGAATATTTTCACATAACCACTAGTGGCCTCTTAATTTTAAAATGTCACAGCCACCAACAGTTACAAGTTTGGCCAAAAAAATCATAAATATGGAGCCATAGAGGTAGGTTGTATGCTTAGTTAACTATTTGTTTCAGCTAACTCATCAGCTAAGGTCATTGTTTCAATACTGCATACTTAATTTTAGTGTTAGCCAAGTTTGGCTAATGTTTTCTTCAGAGGTAATGTAGTATACTTGCTTTCTACATGTCCAGCTTGACAGCAGATTTTATTCTTGAGAATCTAGTTGCCTGTATACATTCTTCATGTTTCTTTATGTGTTTTTTTAATCAAATGGTATTGTTGGTAGACCTGTGCAGGGCGTACCCTGCGCCACCCCCCACCCCCCGCGACCCTGACAAGGATATGCTGAAGAGAATGGATGGATGGATGGTATTGTTTGACAGACCCAGGTTGCTGAATAACACATTTTTTTCTAAAAGTAAATCTATAATTCCCAAATACTGGATACAATAAAAAAAAAAATCAATATTTCAATATTCAGATAATAATCTCACTTTCCCTTAAGTAACCCAATACATAAGAGACAACTATGAGAAACTATGTGCAGTATATTGATTGTATTGTATTGATTCTTATGTCTTTAACAGGATTTCAGCAAAGAAATCATCATCACCAGTAGCACTATACTCACTCGGTCTTGAAGGCCTTTGTCATCTATGTAAATACAGCCCATGTCCTTTGTCCTTTCTATGCTTCCACACTTTCTATCTAACATTCACACTCTGAGAGCAACTTGGAGTTAGTATTTTGCCCAAGAAAATTTGGCATGCATACTGGAGCAGCCAGAGATCGAATCATATAGATGAAATTATACAAGCCTAAAACAACAGCGAGAGCAAGGAGTTCATGCACCAGTTGATCTGGAGCCCACAGAGTCCTGATCTCAGCATCACAGTCAGACTGGGAACTACAGAACAGCAGTAACAAATACTCTAGGTATTTGTTAGTAGGTGCTGTTTTAATGGTGGTCTCATGGAATTCATTGATTTATACAATTTCCACAACATCTACACTTACTTTCAAAAACATGTATTAACACAACCTTGAGGTTTTTTTCTCCATTTTTTCTGTTGTTTGTTTCTTAGTATTCCATACAGGACATTTTTTGGAGGTTGCCTTTTCAGCCTCGAGCACCTAGCCTGCTGTGCTTCATGTCGTTTACAGAGTTGGCGATGGTAGTAGTTATGGTAAGAAACTTTAACACCTAATCCGTTGTAAGGCACCATCCTAGCCTGCAGTGCACCACTTGTTCAACCACACCAAAAGTTACAGAGTCCCATTATGACGCTCTATCAAACCCCTTATATCACTTGAAGGTCAAGGGCACTTTAAATGAAATCTGTGAAACCTGCCTGATATTATAAGGCCTGGGATGGATAAAAGTGGGAGAGAATGAGAAAGATTCATTTCTCTCATTGGTTCCCTATAAAGAAACAATCTCTACTTGTCCTTTTATGCTGGGAGGTTTATGGGTAACCAGGGAGTTGTAATTGGTGGCAGACAGCGCTTTAAGGCAGCAGAACCACAGGTGACGATAATCTGATGGATCTCATGGCACACATATAGAGCCACACATGTGTACTTTAGATTCACATGTACACAGCCAGACCATATGGCTTTATGTGCTTGCGGTGCCTTAGAGGGATTAAGTGTAATGACTTTTGCATTGTCAGTGGAATGCTAAAAAATATATGTCTCTCATTTTCTTTGTCTCAGACAAAGTCTTACACATTGGTGATTAAAAAAAAAAATGGAACATCGTCTCTAGGAACAGGTTTGTGCCAACATACAACACCAGTACAGCTCCAATCAGCTATGTTTATCAAGCATTACATATACAAGTCTGTGGCACTTTTTAAAATTCTTCATTCTGCATTTTGTGGAGATTCAAACTAATCTCCACTTTGGTGACTGTCAAGTTAAATGTGGACGTACGTTCAGCATGACACATGAAAGAAATGCAAACAGAGAACATAACATCACATTTGCAGGGTAATGATAAACATGAAAATCACTTGGAAAATATTTTCTTTAACAGATAGATGGCATGCAGATGTTAATATTTCTGTGATGATGTGTGTGAAGTTTTATTCAGACTGACCCGCGTGTGAAAAAAGCATAAAGCATTTTAATCATTATACATTGTTATAATGAAACAGGGACACAGCAGATGTCATTATTTCTCCTACAATATTCTTTTCCTTCACATGTATGTATTCTTATACAACTGGGTAAATACATAATTTTAAATATGAGAATTGTTTGTAATACTTATATGAAAATGCTTTGCAATGAGTGACAGCCTGAAGCGATCACCAAATGCTGTGCTTCTTCTGTTTAGATGCTTTGTTAGGGGCATTACAGCCCAGTTGCTGTTTATTTGTGGTCTTTATGCACTTGGGGTCTGAAAAGCATGCTCTACTGGAGTGAGCTCACTGATTGATTTAACCACTGAAGAATATCCCATTTCTTTGCCTTGAGACTCTTGGGTTGCTTTTGCAGCTTGCTTAGGGTCATTATCCATTTGCACTGTGTATAGTATATTTGTATAGTCTTGTACACTTCCAACTTCATTCTGCTTCTTCTACCAGCAGTCACATCATCAGTAATCACATGTGGCCCAGTTCCACTTGGAGCCATACATGCCCCATAACACTGACTGAATGTTTTTGGCTAGATGATGCTTCAGAACTACTGCTCCACACTCCCCTCCCATCATTCTGGTACAAGTAAATCTTGGTTTTATCCATCCAAAGAATTTTTCCAAAATTGGGAAGGCTCTTTTAAATATTTTGTGCCATAGTCTAATCAGGCTTTCCTGTTGTTAAAGATAAGTGACTTTCAGACCTTGACAATTATACAACTGCCTCCCAGCGTGTTCTTGACATGATTAGATATTGTAACTTTTTCTTTCCTTACCATTTTAAACAATTCTGTCATCCATTTGAGTTGTATTTTTTGCCATTGGGGTGTTGATATTGATATTGTTGATAACTTGTAAATATCTTTTTAACACTCATATTCATATTTATGGTAAAAAGCTACATAAAATACAAATTCATTACTGCAAATCAACTTCTGTCTTCATTGGTCATTAAACAACAAATGAACAACAAAGCCACAAAACTGCTTGTCAGTGTCACGGTTGAGGATAGAGTGGACTCAGGCGCGGAGCTAGTCCGGACAGGTCTCACCTGGGAGACATGAAAAACATTATGAGTTCTCATGTTACATGGTAGGCTCAACCGGACAGTCACTGGGTTCAACACAGCTTGGATAGGAAAAGGCCCAATAAACCGGGGAGCAAGCTTCCTGGATTCGGTTCTGAGTGGAATGTGTTTGGTTGAGAGCCATACCTGTTGGCCCACATGGTAATCCGGATTCGGTGTGCGGTGGCGAGAAGAATGAATCGAGAAGGGGAGGGCAGTTAGGCACAGTCCCCCGCCCCCCGATCGCTGATCGGGGTGCGGTGGCGATCGGCCAGTCTCTTGTTTTGTTTCATCGTCCTCAGGAGGGATGCTCTGGCGGCACGCCACACCCTCCGGCAGCGCCGCATGTGGATCGTCCAGATCCACATGCGGATCTGTCTGTTCCCTCTGTCCAAGAGGGAACACACAATTCCCCCTCCGTGACGGAGAGAAGCGGGGGTTGATGAATTCCCGGTGAATTCAACGTCTTGTTTCGAGCACACACCGGACACTATTCCCCAGCATCCTGCAACAGAGTGGGCCACCAAAACAACCGTTGCAGGAATTGAATAGTGCAGTTCTTACCCGGATCGCAGGCAAAATGCGCGGTGTGGGCCCACTGGAGCACCTTACTTCGAACCGACGCTGGAACAAACAGCTTGCCCTCTGGGCCCGTACCAGGGTCGGCCTCCTGCCACTGAGCATCTCGCACGATTCTCTTGATCTCCCAAGTCAATGCACCAACAAAACACGAGGGAGGAAGGATGGGCATGTCCTTCCCATCGCCACCAGACTCCGGTGCAAACTGGCATGACAGTGTGTCCGCTTTGGCGTTGCGAGACCCAGGTCTGTATGTGATGGTGAGGTTAAAGCGAGTGAAGAACAGGGCCCACCTGGCTTGCCGAGCATTGAGGTGCTTTGCTGCTTGGAGGTACACCAAGTTCTTATGGTCAGTCCACACCACCACAGGGTACTTGCTCCCTTCCAACCAGTGTCGCCACTCCTCCAGGGCTAGTTTCACTGCGAGCAGCTCCCGGTCTCCAACGTCATAGTTCCGTTCTGCGGATGACAACCGGCAGGAGAAAAAGGCGCATTGGTGCATTTTACCTTCCACCTGCTGTGAGAGGACGGCCCCCACCCCGGAATCCGAAGCGTCAACCTCCACGAAGAAAGGCGAATGCCTGCTGGGCGCCCGGAGACCACTGAAACTGCAACTTGGGAGAGGTGAGGTTAGTCAAAGGTAAGGCTATCTTGCTGAAATTGCGAATAAAGCGCTTGTAAAAGTTAGCAAACCCCAGGAACTTTTGCAACTCCTTGCAGCTCTTGGGTTCTGGCCACTCAACCACCGCCTTGACCGTAGATGAAGACACAGTAGTTAATGAGATCCCGCAACACATCATTAATCATGGCCTGGAAAATGGCAGGGGCATTGGTGAGCCCAAAGGGCATCACCAGGTATTCAAAGTGCCCAAGGTGAGTGTTAAATGCCGTCTTCCATTCATCACCCTCGCGAATATGCACCAAATGGTAAGCATTGCCGAGGTCCAACTTGGAAAAGATCATGGCGCCCTGAAGGAGCTCAAAGGCGGACGCAAGCAGAGGTAAGGGATACTTGTTCTTAACTGTGATCTTATTCAAACCCCGGAAGTCAATGCACGGCCTAAGAGTCTAATCCTTTTTCTCCACAAAAAAAAAACCTGCGCCCAAAGGCGACGTGGAGGGTCGATTTATACCGGCCGCCAAAGAATCAGTGATGTACTGTTCCATAGACTCCCGCTCGGGCTTGAAGATGTTATAAAGCCGGTGGGACTACCGACAAATCAGGAGGGCTAACGGGCTCCACGGAGTTAGCAACTGCCGCACTAGGAGTGGCGGGGTGCAAACACAGAGCATGACACTGTATGCTCCACCCAGTAATACATCCCTTCGCCCAGTCAATCTGTGGGTTATGTTGCTGCAGCCAAGGATAGCCTAGTACCAAAGGAGTATCAGGAGATTTAAAGAGAAACAGGCTGAGCTGCTCCGAGTGATTGCCAGAGAGAGTGAGTGTGGGGAGAGTAGTCTGGGTGCGATGAGTAACGGTAGTTAGCGGGCTGCCATCAAGAGCGGAAACTTGGAGAGCTTCGGAGAGAGGAACAATAGGTAAGCCTAATTCGCGAGCTAGCGACTCGTCCAAAAAACTCTGCTCAGCTCCAGAATCAATCAGCGCGCTACACGGGTGAGTGAGGGAACGAAAAATCACCTTGGCCGGACAACTGAGGTGGGGGACAGTGTTAGCAGTGTGGCACCCATCAGTATTCCCACCGCTACTGACAGGCAGACTCTTTTACTTGCTTCGGGCATATATCGGCCCAGTATCCCCATTTCCCACACACAAAGCACTCACCCGTGCGCTGTCTTCTTCTCCGGTTGGTAGCACTGAATCGGGCCCGACCCAGCTGCATAGGTTGTTCCTCATCCTCCGCTGGTTCCTCCTCTTCTTCTCTCCATCGAGAAAAAGGCATTCCAATCGGTACACTAGCGTCCCCTGCCGATCACCGCCCTTCTCCTGCCCATCTCCCAAATGCTCTCATGTGGTCGTCCAGCTGGATACACATGTTAATTAAGGCATCTAGAGTCTTGGGTAGCTCTTTAGTGGCTAACTCACGTTTGATGTCAGGCAGTTCAGGAAGGCTCCCCGGAGCGCATTCTCTGCCCAGCCAGGCTCCTCAGCCAGGATCCAGAAATCTATGGAGAAATCTGCCATACTCTTACGTCCCTGCTTCAGGGTAAACAAATGATTAGCTGCACCATCCCGGTTAGACCCTTTATCAAACACACAGCGGAATTTAGTCAGAAAGTCCTGATAAGAGCTATTTGGTTGAACATTCAATACTGCTTGTGCCCACTGCAGCGCCCGGCCAGTCATTAATTCCACCATAAGAGTAATCTTTGCGCAATCTGAGCCATAAGCTTGCGTCTGTTGTCTGAAGATTAATAAACATTGCATGAGAAAGCCTCTACTCTTAGTCAGGTCCCCATCAAACTTCTCCGGAACCAGTAATGTGTGTTCTCGCCTAGGTGGTGGTGGTGGCGAAGGAGGTAGTGGGCAGGCAGCAGCCACACTAACTGATGGAGTGGATAGTGGAGTTTTAGCAGAAGTGCCGGGAGCAGTGAGCAACATACCTTGGAGGTCTGCTAACACCTGTCGCATCGCCGTCTGTTCTTTCATGAAATGGTTCATCATGTTTTCATGGCGGTCCAAAACTTCGCCCTGAACCGAGAGTTCATGTTGGACAGGATTAGAGTCCGCTGAGTCCATGGCTGGCTGGAGTATTCTGTCACGGTTGAGGATAGAGTGGACTCAGGCGCGAGGCTCTGAATGCAAGCAGTGCGTTTATTTACAGTGAAATAAAGATTGACAATAGTTCGAATGAGCAAATAGTGGTTGGTTGTGTCCTCCTTCCCGTGCTCAGACCGTGCATGATAGTGAGTATCCGTTCCTCCTCCAAGTGTCTCCCCGTGCTCGTGAATCTCCTCTGTCTCAGTTCCTAGTCGCACACAGACAACAAACAGTAAATCACTAAATCGAGCTGACAACACTTTGCAACGCGAACAGCTTGTAACACTACCAGATTTAGTGCAATACTCCAGCGCTGTCTGTCGCTCAGCCACACCATTAAATAGTCCTGCCTAAGATGGCGGATGATTGGCCACAGCTGGTGATGAAACGGTCGCAGGTGAGGTGGCTCAGAGCGGCAGCGCTTCCGGGTCGGAGGTCCCGTGTTGCCATGCGACCTCCGTAAACAATCGCCACGGAGCCGGAGAGAAAACAAAGCAAAGGAGAGGAAAACATGCACACATACATATACATAGGCAGGTCGAACGGTCGGGGCACCGTCCAACCCTGACAGTCAGTCAACTGTCCAATTAATTTCGAGTAGCTGTATAAAAATTCCTTTCAAAATTCACATTCTGATTAATTTAAAATTTACCGTATTTTTTGGACCATAACGCGCACTGTCGATGAACGGGTCTGTTTCCATACATAATGTGCACTGGATTAAAAGGCGCATTAAGCGAAACAAAACGGTTGGATAAGTCAAACTTTACTCAGATCATCCTTCTTGCTTCCGCCACTTCCGTACCATTGATTCATTAATGCTGAATTCTCTCGCAGCTGCTCTATTCCCATGTTATTGCAGTATATTAATGACTAACCTCGTATTGTGGATGGATTATCTCATTTGTTCTCCTGACTGAAGTTTGGTCCGTTTACAGCAACCTGCCATGTGATTGCATTTGCCCCTAACCATCAGGAACGCTTGCATTAACTTCTATCGAGTGGAAAAAAGTTAGCATTCATCCTCCAGCTTCACTGTGTTTATGTAATGCTAACATGGCTGTGGCGCTAGCAATGACGTAGCACATCATTATATACCAGCTAGCCCAACTTCAGTAACCCTACAAAAGTCACTGCTCTTTAGTTTTCTGTCTTTATTTATGTTTTATTTATTCATGTTTAGGTGGAAACTAGCAAGCTAACTTCCTGCTTACTTCTAACTCTGTTAACCCTTTAAAGCCGGTCGGAGCGGGCACGCTCCGTTTTGTGTAACTATTTTTAAATCCCTGTAGATCCGGAACCACGTAAGCTAGCACAATAATTTTTTTGCATATGAAACCAGAGGAGCTGTACTTACATCTTATGCCATCAGCTTGCCCTAAGTCACGGTTTCCTTCCACATATGGCTTTGCAAAAACTGCATAAAAAGCACTTGCAGCAACAAAAACATAATATTCCAGAAACACACGTTATCCGATCAGCTGTTCATAACACTTCCTACTTGGAATAGACGTCAGCGCGACCTATCGCATGTCCGCCATTACCTGCCCGAAACCGGAAGTGATGTCATTTCACGGAAAATGTAGTTTTTTTACCTTCGGGGCCTTATAAGCCTATACTGGTGTTTTTAAAAGTCATGTTTGACTTCATGCTTTTCTGAATAGTTTCTGGGATGCTTAGAACTCAAATTGCACTGCTGGAAATAGTTTATTTTTATGCACATGCTTTTTTTTTTTTTTGCAAATTTGCATTATAATTTTTATTTTCGTTTTTCCTGCAGGACATAAAAATTGGTGTATCTCAAAAATAAAACTATGAAGACACTCAAAATACATTTCCTGTTGTTGGAAACTATTTTGTGCAACTTTTTTTATTTACAGTTTTGAGGGATTAACCTCTGAAATTTCTCTAAGTAGAAATTTATATAAAAAAAACAAAAACGATTTTCAATTTTTTTGTAGTTTATTGCACTTTTTTGCAATTTATGTAGTTATTATGGACTTAATGCATACATATTATTAAAATTTGGATTATAACGGTTGTATTGATGTATAACAACTTGAAATGCTCCCAAAAATGGCACTACAGCATGTAAAAATATAAAGATAAGCTCTGGCGGACTTAGTTCTGTGGTAGGTCTTAAAGGGTTAAATTTAATAAATTCTGTTTTCATGGATGCCTGGATCTTAAACTTAATTGTTATGCCTGGTAAAGCAGCAACGCTGATCATTTATTAAAGATGAAATAATTTAGACAGTTTTTACCTCTCAGTGATGCAGCAGTGTTCGTTTGATTTTGGGATTTTGGGAACCTGAAGGAGTTTTGGACCCAGATTACTCCACGAGGCTCCTGACTACGGTAGCCCTAATGCTCCGGTGCGGCTTCGTAGCTTACCAAAGTCGTACTAAAACATTTTTTGACAGATATTTGAGCACCGTGTACCACATAAAATCGGTTCGAGGTCAGTAAGCACAACCAGAATTCATACATAAGGCACACTGGATTATAAGGCGCACTGTCGATTTTTGAGAAAATTAAAGGATTTTAAGGACGGTACGGTGGCAAAAACTAGAATTCTGGTGGAATTTGGCAAAGATTATGGTTTTGGACAAATGCAGGAATTCTGATAATAAACAAGTATTATGCATGACTGAAAACAAATCATGTGCTATTGGACCTCAGGATAGAAATGTAAAAAATACATCAGCTTTGACACAGTACCATTGTTGAAGATGTCCTTTTTCATCAAAATACAGCCTTTTAAAGTAGCAACCCCTTTACAAATACACTGGACTTTTGCCGCATGCATTGTGCTGCATTCCTGTTTTTTAAAGCACATTTGCAGATAAATAAGGTTTTTGTTTATCTAATCTACATGTATTCATTTAAAGCAAAGTCCTCAATTTAGAGATCCCTCTCTTTTTTCCCTGCAGTGTTATTGCCGCTTTTAAAAGTAATGATGCAAGAGGGTAACTAATAATGTTTTGACCAGTATGTTTATGATTTGTCTGCCTTCATTGTCCTTATTGGTCTTGTTGGCCAAAAGACATGTGATTTAGTCTTTCTTTGGGCGATTGATACATATGCTGACCCACTATATAGGCTCACTTTTGTGGATGTGTAAGCTTTCTTTGGACAATTCACCATAGCAACCATGGCATTCTTTTACTTTGTCTTTATATATTTATTGTACTGCAGTTTGTGATATGTTTTCAGATAGTTGACTAAGTTAACTTTTTGTAGCACAGAAACAATTCTACAGCACAATGTACAGTGATCCACTTTGAGAGATAAGTGTTTCACCTTCTGCTGTGCCGTTTGATTTTTGTTTTGACAGTCTTATCTGTGGTATATCGCTGCTGTCAAGTGCAATGAAACTTCACACTGCATGGTGCAGAGAACAGCTGTTATTGGCAAACGCAGGTATGTTGTTAGGTGCTCATTTACGGAGCACTTGATTTGCTTTGCGCTACTAATATTAATTCAAAATGGTCTCAGTTATCACTTAAATTAAAGTGAAGTAATTGTGCTGCCCTAAAATCAATATCATTTAAAAGACATCTTAAAGAGACACATTTCTAGATCCAGAAAGTCCACATGTTGTTTCCTTATTGATCACTTATTCACAGCGTCATCATGGTATGGAAGCTTTGTCAGTGAATAGTTTGAATTATTTATAAAAGCAAAGGCTCTGTATCCCTTTAGCAAGATATACTAAAGAATAACGATTCCTTTTCTTACACCAGTTTGACTTCTTCCACAAAACACATCATTGCCATTTACACTACAAATACAAAAGGCTCTGATAACATTCAGGTTACTGTGCGTGCAGGGTATAGGGGTGTACAGTGGTCAGTTTGCAGATTGTGTCCAATTCATTACCCCTATACTCCTCCAGTGCCCTTGGAAAAATAGTCTCTAATATCATATTCCAGAGCCAGGGTTTGTCAGTTCTGAACTGAAAGAGGATCTGATCCCACTACAGATACAAAGTGCCAGTTCTAAAATAAGAAAAATGATTACTCAGAACTGTGTTTCTGTTGCCTAAACTGAAAAGATTCATCAAGAATCGTCAAGAATTGACTTCTGTCATTTACAACAAACAGAGGTAAAAGCAGTTTTGTTGTGAATCTGCACGGCAGCCTCAACTTTTTAGTGGAACTTTGGTTCTTGCAAGTGAGATAAAAAGTGGGTAGCTTAAAAGTCACAACTAAGATGGAGGAAATGCAGCATGTA
This sequence comes from Pelmatolapia mariae, assembly GCF_036321145.2. Classification (NCBI taxonomy): domain Eukaryota; kingdom Metazoa; phylum Chordata; class Actinopteri; order Cichliformes; family Cichlidae; genus Pelmatolapia; species Pelmatolapia mariae. The sequence continues at coordinate 25,704,563 of NC_086242.1, read as the reverse complement.
ACGCATGTAATGCATCATTAACTCAAGTCATAATACCAGGATTTGTGTACATGTGTGCATGTGATAGAGAAAGGTTCTGTCAAGTAATGTATGATGGGTGTGATGGAGAGTTTTTCTGTGATAATGCTGTGAATTTGTTTTCAGTTGCAGAGCTGAGAATCTGTAAATCTTCAGTATTTTCTGTTTATGTCTTTAGTTTTTCGGCTGCACAAATTTTTTTTACATTGTTGTTAGAAACAAAAGCTATATGGGAACTAGTACAAATTTCTATTTCAATTCCATTCTGAATGCGTCTCTGTTAAAATGTTTAAATCTGCTGAAATGCATAGTCCTGTGTGAGGAATCTGCTGTAACATGGTCAGTGTTTGTATCCAGCAGGCTGCTCTGACCTCATTGTTGGCATTGACTCAGAACCTGCAGCTAATGACAGATGTCCTCTATTTCGCCTCTTTTTGTCTTTCTTTTTCTGTTTCTTTTCTTTCTTCATCCAACTTGCTTTCTTTTACTTTCTATTGCTCTCTTTGTCCTCCTACCTGATTTTTTGCACACTTCAGCATCTTCAGTCAAATGTAAATGCAAATCTTCTCTCCATTCCTCCTGTCACTCTCATTCCTTCTTGTCATGTGAGGATGAATGATGGTGCAAATGAGACTCAATCAGGCAGTCAATGAAAGGCTCACCTTTAATGAAAGGCAGTCAAAAAATCCAGAAAAGCAAAAAAAAGAGAAAAAAAAAACAACATATAAAACAACAGAATCTAACTCCCAGCAAAAACACAAAGAATAGAAGACGACACTAAGAAAGAAATAAGGCAAACTGAGGCTTTCAATACATAGACACACTGAAGGCTTTTGGGAAATGATACGGCCGGGGGAACTAAGCACACCTGAACTACAGGTAGGTAGCGAGACAAGGGAAGTAAAATAAATGACCCAGAACCATGAAACATCTTTTCATCTTTTCTGTAGCACTGTCAATTGTCTTCTAAATATGACTATTTGATGTGCAACTACAACTAAAATTCTCAGAAGACCTGGATAAATGTGGCTATCCCAGCTGGACAAAGCTGAAAATCTGGAAAGGTGCCAGAAGACTGCTCCAGGTGATCCGGGAGAGAAGGACAAGCACTGCCAGTGCAAAAGCCTTTGATGATCTCTTATGTGTCAGGATTATCAGATCACCTGAGATGCATTTTTTTCAAGACACTGTGTTTCTGTAGCTTTCAAACCCCAAAACAACAACTACCACAACACAAATTGGTCCATCACAATGATTGGGTCTCCTGGCACAATCATAGTAATATAGTGTATGTGGTTAAGTGCTAAGAAAATTCTTGTGAATTATACATCATGGAATCCAAACAATCTTGTTTGGCCAGGATTCCACAGTCTAGTCATACCTGCAGGCCATTGTCCATTCCTTCAGTGATGAGGATGTGTACATCCTGGACAGGGAGGAACGTTAATGTGAACAGGGAGTCAAGGAGGATATTTATGAGAAAAGGAAACGACCATCTGTGAACAGAGGCGGGGGCCTTAGAATATATATTTCACCAAATTATAATGCTGCAATTGCAGCTATTCCCCAACTGTCTGTGAATAGTACTCATGGCCAATTAAACCAACAAGATAAGCTCAAAACACATATCATATACATATAGTAGTGTGCTTAAAGACTAAACTACAGGAAGTATCTATACAATTATACTCTGATCATCTTTGTGGAATTAAGAGGATACAAATATGGTTTTCCTTGTCTGGAAAGTTGTTAATCAGTATTTACTTAGGTGAATAAAAACTAAGTAATCTGCAAAAAAGGCAATGACAAGAATCAGGCTGGTAATGGTTCCAATCCTGCCTGCTGGATAGCTTTGGAAAATATGAAAGAGGGTAAAAATCATTAGACTTAACTGTATTTTTATAGGTTTTACAGCTTTTACTGCTGATAAAGACGTCCCCCATAGCCATTCATACTACACTATATAATACGTTAAGTAATAGATCAACAATTAAATGAGAGAAACAATTAAAGATCAAAGTGTTGAGCTGGTAAAGGCTTTAATACAAATTGTTTTGCTTTTCTGACATGTGATCGGCACATGTCCTCACCTGGCACTCAGTCAGTTGTACTGCAACTTCTTTATCAAGCACCTGAGACAGGCTGATTTATCCAGAGCTCAACATTGCTTCCAAGGACCTCTGATTAAATTAGCTTCCCAATGAGCTCAGTGAGCACACTTTAATTCCAGACTAATTTCATTAGCTTCATTCTAGCTACCCGCTTCCCGACCTAAAGAAATTCCCACTGATGTCCACACAAACACACAGACATGCTTTTTAATAAAAGCTGCTCTTGCCCACTTTTGCCCTGTGGGCAAGAGCAGCTTTTATTAAAATAGTCAAAAAGTAGGAGAGGTTCCTGTCAACAGTATTGATTCTATAGTGTTCTGCCTTGTATATAACCTTGAGGGTACTAGCATTCTTGCTCTGACTGCTGACTTCAGGCTGTAGTTTGGGTCAACACTGAGCCCACTATACTGAGAATGCAGGTGTCAGTGCAATATGTGAATCCTTCTATGCACAGACCAATGTGGGTAAAAAGGATATTAAATAAGTTGATTCTGCAAAACAAGAGTGAGTCAGTGATAGTATTTTTTTAAACTGATTTTATACAATGGATGTTCAGCTAAAAAAAAAAATAGATACAAATAATTATATGTTATGGTACACTTCAAACTAAATCTAACATAAAAGACAACCACCTTCTGAATTTTGTTCAGATGGATGATATTTTGAGTATATGAAGTGTTTCTTTTTGAACTAGAATGCTTTCTTCACACCAAAACTGCTGGATGTTGTTATATCCTTTAATATATCTTTTTTTCAGAAAGAAAAAAACTAATGCAAAGGTACCTCTCATTACCAAAGAGATCATTGTTTAAAACAATAATAGGCAATTTGGGGAAAAAAGCATAATGTCGTTATGCTAAAAGATTTTCATAGTTTTGGAGGTTTACGCACAACAAGCAATTAATCTCTGGAAATAAATACTGCATGTAAAGTAGGTCAAGGCTGTTTACAGGCAGAGTGGGCTGCAGAATCGATTCTGGAGTAGACTTACTGACAAAATGAGAGATATAAGAACTGGTTTCTTCCAATGAAGTTGCAATGATATTTGTTGTCCCTTTTTGATACACACCACAAAGACAGAGCAACATTATTTTATTCCCTCTGACATTGTTTAAAATTAACATAACACAATATTTATTTATATATTTATTTATGTATTTTGTAGCATATTACAGTAGGGACTAAAGAAAAGAACATTTCAATTTTGACTTCCTGTCTTAAGATACAAGGATTAGATAGAGGCCATTTCTAATGTTAATAAATTCTTGACCAGCCTATTCAAAAAAAGTTTACACACCTGATAAGGATACTTTAAATGGGAAGCAACCAAATACAAGCAAAAGTAAGAATTTTAGAGGTAGGTGAAAAGCATGAAAACTGAATTGGTAGGGGTACGTCCACTGTCCCCTCTATCCTATGATTGACCCAAGCAACAACCAACCAAGCAACAACCTTCAGGGCTTAGAAATAACATAAGACTCAGTCCTTACAGAAGTTCATGTTTACAACCTGGTACAAAAATGGTACAGTTGTCTATGGATAGTTTCCCCCTTTGCAAGAAGTATATGATGGTTGAATTAACTGGATAGTTTTGAGGCTTAAAGTTAGGGGTGTTGGTGTCCAGACTGACAACACACTGTAGCCATTAGCTGTCTGCTAGGCCCTGACCTTTGCTAATGTGAGTTACTGAAACGGATCTCTCCATTGTTTTTGGTGCCTTTTGGAGTAAGTTAATGTCAAATGCAATCAATAATATGACTTACTGTGCAGTAAAGGTTGTTCCAAAAGTTTGGGCTACAGTTTTGATGAGTTAAATTCTAGCATTTAGAATATACGCACTCATTGACCTGTCATATGGCAAATGGTCTCTCTCTCTTTTGTGAAGGATGGGTTTTTTGTTTGTTTTTGTTTTTTTTGTTTTTTTTTGGGGGGGGGGGGGGGGGGTTTGCTCTTCCAAACCTTAAATGCTCTCTTGTGGTTCAAAGAAGAAAAAAAAATGCTAAATGCCAGAATGCTAAAGTTGAGGCTTCACAATGTGCCATCCAGAAACCAATGGAATTCTTAATGTGGCTTAAACTTTTTTTTTTTTTAATATACAGTGTAAAGTTTAAATTCACCTTTCCCTTTGGTATAAAACTACATAGACACCAGTTTTATGTTTTATGGCTACATCTAGGGTCATACATACATTTAGATAGACACCTACCAAAGTACTCCAAACTATGGTCAAGTAAATGTCATCAGGACTACATTGTGTAACAGAAAAATACACAAAGGGTTTCTTTTTGGCTGACAACAGAACCTGTAGTAAATTTGTCGAAAACTCATCTGATAATACAATTAAATGTGTGCCTATTAGTTTAAAAGTAACAAACAAAAGGACAACTGCCAAAGATCAAAGCAATGTGGGCAGTTTAAACAGAAGAGAAGTTGGCAGAATTTTGAGGCTTTTGAATATCAGGAAAAGTTCCAAAGTTTTTAGCCAAGCCACAACTTTTGCATGTCAATAACAGTGAGGTTGATGAGGTCACTACTCAAAGAAAGCTAAGTTTCTTTCTTCCACTTTTTCAGATGAGCTGTAAAGATTCACAGGGTCATCGTTCTAGTTTCGGTGTTCAGACAGCATTTATGTATTATTTAAACCTGGTACCCAAACTGTATCTGTATTCATTATTCAGAAAGAGAAGTGAAGGCATAAAAAGATGAGTGTGAATGTGAAGCAGGTCTCACTTTAAGACATGAGCACTAGGGCTCCTCCCAGGCCAAAACTTTGCTCTCTTGCCTTGACATTCGCTTTGTTGACTCTTTCAGCATCAATACTCGCTATTGAATTGTACTTGAGTCAAAAGTTGAAGAACTTTTCTATTGATTCAAGATGAGCAGTGAATGAGCCAGCTGCAGCTGAGTCTCTGAGGTTGTCTGCTTTCATCTCAGAGATCAGCAGTGAAACTGTTTAATAAGTGATGAACCAGCCACTGGCTAGGTCTCCTTATAGAAATAAGCATCTTCATTTGTAGATGCACAGCAAGGTGTTCATTAGGGCAGAACTTTTTGAATTCATGTTTACATCTCAGCAAGTTTTTGTTAAATGTTGAGATCAGCAGAAGTGGCCTTTACTTTAGGGACCAAAAATATGTAACAATGTGGTGAATGCATTAAGTGAAACGGAATGCCAGAGGCTTAAAATAAGATGAGACAACATGCAATTTTTCACCATATGATTAAAATGGCAGGTTTTGTGTTGGTAATGAAGCAGAAATGGTAGCTGTCTTAGTGAGGTATTGACTATCAGGAGACCCAGTGAATCTGTCAATGAGGATACTCGCTGTTGATCGCAGACTGGCTCACATGACTATTTATTAGGATTCGGGACTTTGAAAACAAAAGTCAAACTATGTATCCTGACTTTTTCTTTTTAACCAAACGGAGCAAAGCCTGAAAGCTTCTTTGAGAGGGAAGCTCATACCTCACCTCACATCCTGTTTCATGCACGTCCTCTGAATTAGTTTAAGTTGCAGAATTCTCCATCTCTCTCTCATCAGTGCAGTTGCTCTTTTATCTCCATTCACAACCTCAGCATCCACCTGTAGGCTTAGGGGGGATGTTTATTCATCACTCCTCAATGCATATGTTTAAGATATCTGCAGGGAGCGATTCAGTATTCTGCTTCCATCATAAATGTTTTCAAATGTGAGCTGTCTGAGTCATTCAGTGTACAAAAACTTTTTTACACAGAGATATTATGATTAACAACCAAGTTAATCCTTTTACATCATATGTTGTGAAATGTTTAATGTTTGGATAGTATGTATATTTATGTTTACCAGCAGTCTTCACTGCGTTTATTAGCACATGCAGCATATTTTGGGACATCATCAACACTTGTAAATCAGTGGAACATTTTGAAACCCCTGGCAGGAGTCATGTCACTTATGTACACCTGGACCATTCATGAAAAAACTCAGAAGTACTGTTACAGTCCATGAACTTTACAAACAATCTTTGATAGCAGATTGGATTGAAACACTTGTACTGTATCTTACTTGAAAAGGTAATCCTATACTGACATTGTTACCTGCTATTCTGCAGAGTGATAGTGCTGAAAAATAGCAGGGATGAGGACCAGGTTAAAAATGTTGACGATAATAATAATAATGTGACAAAACAATAAATTAGAAATCAAGATTAATTGTGAAGATGACAGTGATAATGTTGCATTGAAGATGATAATACAGTATGCTAATTGTGATGATGATGATTTAATGGCTGTGGTGACACTTTTTATGATTTTGTTGTTCAAGGTGATAATGTTTATGAAGCTGACAATGCTGATAATAAAAGCTGTCATAATGACAATGATGACTATAATTACAACCATGCTGAAGGTGATGATTTCGAAAACAACCAAAGATGATGGAGATGTGAAAATGATTCCTCTAAATCTGATGGCAAAAGTGGTGCTCGTGGCAGTTTAGAAAATGTTAATGATGATAATAACGAGGAAGGTACTCATGAGGCGCTGAGGATGAGTGATTGGCTTCTTTTTTTTTTCAATTCTAAATGAATTATCATTTCTTGTCATAACTGACAGCAGTCCTGTGTTCAAATATGATTAATTACTCATAATGAGGACCAGGAGAGTGCAATTATGGAGTGATAAAATAAGAGCTTAGTTTTGATTATAAGGGTTAATTATCATGACCTGCCTATGCCATGCTGTTTGTATGTGTGTGCTATTAAGTGCATATTTTCTTATTAGAGGTCTGCCACCACCTTTTCCTTAATGTCAATTATGTGACTGACTTTTTAAATGTCACTTAGAAATGTCATATCTTAAAATAATCAAATGAAGGCTCACCTGGCTCTATTCTGTCCTTTATAATTAAAAAAAAGCCGTGAAAAACAATCAAAAGCAGCAGTGTGTACTTCTCACTATAGCAAATTAGTTTTTTTTATTATTTATTATATTACCTCAGTTTTAATGAAAAGCTAAAAACTAAAGACACATTATACCCAAAATGAGATACAACATCCAATATGCAATATGTACAAGGCAAAAATTCCAACTGCCACAACATATTCTGCACAAGACCAGCTCAGTAAGTAAGAATGTAATTCCAACAAAGATCAGAATCATCATGGATTCAAGTCCGGGATGTGACCTTCACCCAGGAAACTAAGGGTTGTGTACTGTGTGGGACTGGTTATTCTTTGATTACATTTAGAAAATTAATCTTCTTAGTTACTTTAGGTAAAGGTCATGTTTAAGGTTAAGCTACAGCCTTTCACAACTTTACTTCCAACATTGTAGAAAGCTAAAATCCATCTATCCATCAATTTTCTTCTGCTTATCCAAAGTAGGGTCATTGGCTGCAGTCTGACCTATCTGTCGGGGCAAGAGGTAGAGTACAATCTAGAAAGGTCTCTAATAGATTGCAGGACTAACACTGAGAGACAGAAAACCATTCTGCACACATTCACATCTTCAGCCAATTATAAAAAATAATCTTATTTATGTTTTACTATGTATTACTATGTTTTGGGGCAGTGGAAGTTGGAGTACCCAGAGAGTGAGAGTACTTGGTACCCAGGGAAAAAATGCGAAGTCCACATCGTACAATGCACCCTATATGAAAAACTGAATGCACTAAATGCAATGTATACATGACTGTATACATATCTGCACAGTACATATAATTTTCTCTTTATGCTCTAAATGGAAAATACTCCGTATGTCTCTTTCCATCTATCTCTTCTTACCCCCATCCTGTATGTTCCACCACTATACTAGTGATAAATAGTGACTACAGTGGCAAACCAGTGCTGCAAAAATTAAGTGCAAAATTTAAAAAATGTGGAATCACAACAATATCACAACAGATATCATGTTTAGTCTTCTTTAGAAAAGAATAAACTCTAATGATACACAGTGAAAAATTGACCTGGATCTTGAAATATAAGGGTTTCTGTGAATTTGTTGAAAATAAAGTCTTCACATACTGTTTACTGAAATCATGTGATTTCTACAAACAGGTATTTGCTTAAAGGAAAGTGGACTGCTTGCAGTTTAACAACATCATAAATGGCATCTGGCATCTCATATTCTAAATGGATGCCCATTAATACATATACACAGTAACTAAGATGACACACAACAGATTCTAATGTGTGTGTACTGTATTGAGCCTAATGAATAATTGATTTGCCATTTTTTGTAATGCAGCATAATCTAATAACAAAAGCTTCTCTTATAACCTTATTATGGCATTCCAGAGTTATGCTTTGTTGAACGTCATGAGGCAGGATTACTGTATCTGTCTGAAGAAGGAGGTGGTAGAAGAACCCACACGGGGTGGCTGTAGCTCAGGAGGTAGAGCAGGTCATCTACTAATTGGAAGGCAGGTGGTTCGATCACTGGCTGTTCTAGTTGTCAGTCTGCATGCCCAAGTATCCTTCGGCATGATACTAAACCTCACGTTGCTCTATGATGCGTCTATTGGAGTATAAATTTGTGTGAATGTTGGAAACCACTTAGTCATGAGGGAGGGAAAGTGTTTGTATAACTGAATGGGTGAATGAGGCATGTTGTGTAAAGTGCTTTGAGTGCTCAATTACGGTCTCCATGTTTCTGAAAGTTTGTGTTTTTGCACTAATTAGCTGATTCGTTTGGCACTAATGAGCTTAAAGGAAAACATTTTGCACTCCTAAAGAATTTTTTAATGCAATTTGCATTTTTCTGCTGAGATCTAGGTGTGTGACAGCAAGTACCTCATAAAGTACTTAGAACCTACATAAGAGATATATAATAATTGTTGGATTTAGTAAAAGGCAAATGTTCTAGTAAGGTAAAATAACTCTGGACAAAGACTATGCATATGGATAAGCTATTCCATTAACCTTTTAACATTTACCAGCTCTCTACACACTATATCTGGGTTATAATTAATAATTGACTAAAATTAATAATTAAACTAAAATTTGTATTTTATATCTTTCAGATTAAGTTTCATATCTTGGGGTTTTAAAATTAGGCTTTTCTGTTAAAAAAAAATTACTGGACGACTTCTGGTTTAGTGAACATGGGGTGAAAACGCGTTTTCTCAGTCCCCTTGTTGATCTCAAAGACACCTGCTTTACGCACTTCCTTTCTCGGCTCCTTTTTTGGTGCAGTTTATTATTTATTTAGTTGATTATTTAAGCAAAATGGAAAATACCCCTTAATACCAGGCTTGGGAGGATTTCTCTGTGTCACCATCAGTGTTGGTCAAGTTACTTGAAAAAAGTAATTAATTACTAATTATCGATTACTTCTCCAAAAAAGTTACAGTTACTTTACTGATTACTTATTTTCAAAAGCAATTAGTTACCTTAATACTTAGTTGCTTAGTTACTTTTTAAAAGCATGATACACAACCTGAATACGTAATAAAGCAATAGACCTTTCAGCCCAATTCTATTTTTTCTGCATAATCCATCATATAAAATTGAATCAAATGAAAACGTTTCTTTTAAAACCTTTTTATTAGTTTTAATCTTTTAACTTTATGCACATTGCATCAAGCAAAAATTAAATTATATGCAACAGTCTTTGACTTGAAGAAAGGGGAGTAAACTACATCACAGACAGGATTTGTTCACACCTGCATTTTGCAGTGTGTTTCTCTAAATATCCTCAACTGTAATGATCAAGAACACTTGATCAGATTTCAGTTCTGTGTTCAGGCGTGCTCAGCAACTAAATATGTATGAACTTTAAAGCTGATTTTTCATTTCACTTTTTTTTTCTGAATGTGCTTGCAGTGGGCCTTGGTAGTCTGTGCTGCTTATATCAATGGGTGAGCAGTACAGCTGCTTGACATGCAGAAGACAGTGCCATGCTCTGTGCAGCAGCTACAACTCAGATTATCGCTAATTGCAACCAGAAGAGCCAGAATGAATTTACAATTTTCATTTGCATGCAGTCCACATCTAAATGTTTCACCCCAGTCACAGTGCTTTAATGTGCGGTCTGAAACTGGAGGAATTTGATTTTAATAACTAAACAGCCTCAATGCACCAAACAAACAAAACAAACAAACAAAAAGTCTCAAATCAATGTGGACCGTGAAATTAGATGATGATCTTACTATGTGCTGCCATCACTTAAACATAACCACATATTTCAAATTGGCTTATAAACCATCCCCATAAAAATAACTGCATTTATTTTTGTTTTGAACATACAGTTGTTTAAAAAAAAGTTTCATGAACACTGATTTTAACTGAGGCAATTGAGTCTTGCAGCTCTTTAGACGTTGTTCTGGGATCTTTTGTGAGCTCTTGGAGGAGTCGTCGCTGCACTCTTGGGGTAATTTTGGTTGGCCGGCCACTCCTGGGATGGTTCACCACTGTTCTGTGTTTTCACCATTTGTGGATGATGGCTCTCACCTTGATTCGCAGGTTTCCCACATCTTTAGGAAAGCCTTTAGAACCTTTTCCATACTGAGAGAAACTTTGTTTCTCATTTGTTCCTGAATTTTCTTTGAATCGTGGAATAATGTCTGGCTTTTGGGGCTCTTTTGGTCTGCTTCATTTTGTTAAGTGATTCCTTGACTGGGAACAGGTGTAGCAGTAATCAGGCCTGGGTGTGACTAGAGGAATTGAACTTAGCTTTCAAAAAAATGTGATACACCACAGTTAATTTATGTTATCACCGGGGGGAAATCACTTTTTCACATGGAGCCATGTAGGTTTGCATTTTTTCCCCCCTTAATAATAAACACCGGGTACTTTCTTACAGTTAGTGCGGTTATGTTAATTGGTTATTTTAAATTATGTGTGAGTGTAGGGTTTGAATGATTACCCATTGACTCAGAATTGGATGGATGGATGGATGGATGGATGGATGGATGGATGGATATTATAAAAGGAAAAAGTTTAAGTTCCAACACATTTGAAACATATTCTCCTCCATAGAAGTTTGGCAGCTAAGTAACTCTGCAAGGCTTGCATAATTAACTGAACCATATCAGTCTTTTTAAATTAGTAGTATGGGAAAGTAGGATTTTTTTTTGGCGGATAACTACCTGGAAAAGATTATATAAAATTAGAGTAAACTAGTAAACTGTCTGTCTTATTCTAAGATGTCTAACCAAAACTACATGACTGTCAAACTTTAGTCTTTGTTAATTCAGTATTCTGGTTTTCTGAGGGAACAGTTACAATCCTGCACTCCGAATGTTTGCCTTACTTTAATTGTGTCATGATCTCAGGTTTTGGACCCAGCATTTTCAGTTTGGGACTTTCAGTTTCTGTTTGATATTCTCTGTTTGGCTTGATTTGTTATAGTTTCAGTTTCAGTTTTGAGTTTATCTGATATTATACTTTTGTTTAGATTGTGTTTCCATTATTATTTGGTATATCTAGTTTTTCCTCAGATTTCCAATGTGTGTTTTACTCTCTGTTCTCAATATCATGATTATCTAGTTGATGTGCTTGACTTTTGTTGATTTGTATTAATTCCCTTATGGCACCATTCCTTGTCGAGTCACCATCTTTGTCATTCTGTGTTTTGCTCCTTCATGATTTACTTTGTTAGTCTTTGCCCTGTGTTTGTTGTTTAGTTTTGTTTCCATCTCCCCGATTACCTCATGTGTGTATTTTTAAGCAATCAGTTTTCTTTCATTCTTTGCCAGTGTGATCACGCTGTATAATCCTGGTTGGTTTGTTTAATTCAGTTTTCTCTGTCATCTCGAATGACAATTTGTCTCACACATAACATGATCATTTATCAGAATAACCATTTTGTTTAACTTCAATATGTAGTTAATATCGTTTAAACAAATAACAACCAAAATAATAAAATTAAATTCATAAAATTAACTATAGTAACTTGCTATGCTGTAGTCTTTAAAGTTTTAAAACATTTTCATTATACAGTATTGGTCTAACTGTGTGTGAATGTTGCCTTTGTGAGCACTGGCAGCACTATGGGTCACAACCAATGGAAGTACCAGTTCTGTAACACATGTCCAACCCCTCGTTCACTCAGGCCAGCAGGCAAAAAAGATCCTTTCAGAAAAGCAGCATTGTTGATGTCAGACTCTTTCAGGCTGCCCTCTGGCTGACACCCACACACCAGCATGTCCCCTTTCATCCTGTAATCATGAATATGCAAGATTTGTATTATTTATTGAGTGGAATTGTTCATGAACCTGATTCTTTTCCTTCCCTGCTTTATGTCTTTCTTTGTCTCTTTTGTAAAAAAAGGAAATCTGCCAGTACAGTTTCTCCCACACACATTACTGCATTGGGAAACCTGGCTTTTTTCCCATCAGTATCATGTGGTCTGATGCTGATCTATGATTATCCCCAAAGATTGTCTTCTTCTTCTGTGAATCCATTTCACCTGGAATTTTCACCTGGAAAAAAATGTGGATTAATTGTCATTTTCTGTCAGGTAGTCACACTGTCATGATGTTCTGATGGCAAAGGCAAAAAAAAAACGTTCCCTTTTTGAATGTGGTCGGGTTGTTGAACTGCATAAGCAGGGTCTCTCGCAGTGCACCATCGCTGCTGAGGTGAGATGCAGTAAGACAGTTCTTTAGAATTTCTTATATGATCCTGAGGATTATGGAACAAAAAAGTCAAGTGGAAGACCCCCAAAAATTTCACCAGCACTGATCCAGAGGATCCATTTGGCTGTCTGTCAAGACACTGGACTATCCTCCACCCAATTTAAGGCAGTTACATAACTATCAGATAGCATCTGAGACTGAAGGGCTTCAAAAACAAAAAAAAACGTCTTCAGAGGCCTTGTCTCCTTGAACGCCACCGAACTGACCTTTTGGACTTTGCAAGAGAGCACCAAACATGGGACATTGAAAGGTGGAAGAAAGTTTTATTCTCCGATGAGAAAACATTTCACCTTGATGGTCCTGATGGTTTCCAACGTTACTGGCATGACAAGCAGATCCCACCTCAGATGTTTTCTACACGCCACAGTGGAGGGGGCGCTATAATGGTCTGGGGTGCATTTTCCTTCAATGGAACAATGAAGCTTCAGGAGATGCAGGGGCGTCAAACGGCCACTGGCTATGTCCAGATGTTGCAGAGAGCATCCCTCATGACGGAGGGCCCTCGTCTGTGTGGTAATGTCTGGGTTTTTCAACAGGACAACGCTACAGTACACAATGGAGGATAAGGGACTTCTTTCAGGAGAATAGCATCACTATTTTGGACCAAAAGGGGTCTGGAGGTGTAGTCTGAAACATTTGATCAGCTGTAAAACAGCCTGTTTGAGTTTAAGCTTAATTTTCAATAAACTGCATGCTCCAAAAAATGTTTTGTCTCACTACCATTTCTTCTTGTTTCGTTTTTTGAAGCTCTACTTGGAACCTTGTATAAACCCAACCATGCAAAATATGATTTTTTTTGCCATTTTTCAAGTAATCTTTAACTTTTGATCAGGACTGTACCATCCTCCACCTCTCCAGATTCTCTTCCACCTGCTCCCTACTTTTACTATGGCTCACAATATTGTATGCAAAACTCATATTCCACAAACACTCCTGCCTGACCTCATCTGTCAACCTGTCTATCACTATTGCAAGCAATGGTGTAATCCCTCCCCTACCATGAACCCATCTGCCACTCCTATCACAAACCTCGCCACTGTTTCACTGTCCTTGTATATGTTCTGTGCAATCCTCACATACTTCTCTGCAACTCCTGACTTCTTCGTGCAGTACCACAGTATCTCTCTTGGCACCTATGGTTTCTCTAGATCCACATCCACAAAGACACAGTTCAGCGCTTTCTGGTCTTTATATTTCTCCATCAACACTCTCAAAGGAAACATTGCATTGATAGTGCATGCAATGTGCATGAATCCATACTGCTGCTCACCGATCATCACCTCTCTTCTTTGTTTAGCTTCCACAACCTTTCTCATACAGTGGCTTTATGGCTTATACCTCTGTACTTACTACAGTTTTGCAAATGACCCTTGTTCTTGAAAATCTCTATTCCTCGGGCATCCTGTCACTCTGTCACTCTCCAATATTGTGTTAAAAAGTCTTATCAAAAAGTCTCCTTCTCTTTTCTAGACATGTCCATACCTTCAGAGGTATTGTACATAAAGATACCAACTGCCTTTCCATTCTTCATCCTGTCCTCACTTCCTCCTAACTAATGCTCCGGATTTCCTTATCCACTAACTGTACTCCATCCTTCTCTCTCATTTTCTTCATCCATCAGCTCCTCAGAGTAGGGTAGACTGGGGTTGTTTGTATACTCCTGGATTGCAAGGGGTACAATCTTTGTGAGATATGGAAGCCATACTTCATTGGTCTGGTTATTAGTGTATGGCTCAATACAAACCATGCTGCCAACAAAGAAACAAAAAATATCTCTGTCTTTACATGACCAGCTGCATAAATATTTTGTCTTTTGCACAAACTGCCTTCACTTGCTAGTGCATTTCCATCTTTATCCTTAATTATCCTAACCTACTGCACATCGTTTCCAGCTTGATCTCTCTTGATCAGCTTGCCTACTCAATCAATACACATCCTTTTCTGTGTCTTTAGTGTCCACCCTCATACACAACTCACTATAAGCCTTTTTCTTTGGTTTTTCCACCTCTCTCTTTGCTGCACACCTAGCCTTCCTGTCTACTTTCTTCTTTATCTTTCACCATTTAATGCTTGCATATGCCTTCACTTCCTCCTGTTGATGTCCAAAGCACCCCAAAGACTACCATCTAGTGCTGCTTTGCTACATTCTCTAGCACCACCTTGCAAGCACCTATCTTTCAGATTGCCTCTTTTGTATAAGATATAGTCCACATATGTGCTCATTCCTCCATTCTCACCCTATGTTCTTTCTCCTTCTTGAAGTATGTTTACCACAGCCATTTTCATTGTTTTCGCAAAATGCACTACCATCTGCTCTTGTGTATATCTCTCCTTAATGCCATACCTCTCTAACTACTATCACGTGATCACCTTTGTTCAATTCAATTCAATTTTATTTATATAGTGCCAAATCACAGCAAAAATTGCCTCAAGGCACTTCCTTCTCTTCATCATATCAGCCAACTCTTTCCGTTTACTAGTCATAGTCCCTGTTTTTAAATCTTTACTCTGTTCCAGTTTTAACCTCTCTGCTGACAGTTTTACTGCAACTGACAGCTCATTAAATTCAGGTAAATACAACCATGTTGCTATATATACAAAGGCACAGTTCTATACAATAGCAAACATCATTCTGTAACTCCTACTGTTAATGCATTAGCTGGACTAATATTTAGCACATGTAATGAAATAAATGCATTTAGCATTAAGAGTGGACAAATAAGAGTGATTTATCCATGTTGTTATTGGGTGGCACTGAGATCTGAATCTGAAGGTATCTTATACAATAACAAAGAGAGAAGAGTCATCAGCCTACCCTGAACCAAAACCTAAATATGAAGTTTATCCTTCGATCCTGAAGCAAAAAAGTGCAAAATACATCAATGAAAAGTTGATGATAAATGATGATGCATAACTGTTCATATGGCAATATCAATTATTTTGCCAATGAAAAAAACAATCACTGATAAAACTTTTGGTATTTTACCTTACTGACATATATATAAAGTATAAAACAGCTTTGGAGTTCTAGCTAATCTTAGAGCTTTGACCTGATTCTAAACTAAACTGGTCAATTCCTGATCATTCTTCAATGTTGAAGGAGTTCTTCAAAGACATTCCACATAATTTACTGAGATGAAATAGATCATGTATGTGAGATAAAGATGGTGACATATCATTGGTTGTATGTGAAGTATGCAGAATGTAAACTAGTGCAGTATCACACATTTAACACAATAACCACCACACCAGCTCGAGGCAACAAGGTCTCCTTCGAGCGATGAACTAAGGCACGCAATCCATCATAGACATGTCATTTTCCATCCTAGCAGAGAGTTGGGTCATGTCACATAGTCCCCCAACCCCCCGACCACCACCACCACCATCCACATACACGCACACATACAGTAATCCCCTGTATTGCAGCCCTGTTGCGTGATAGAACCTGACAAGTTTCAACTCTCTCGCTACAGTAGTTCACTTATTCCAGGAAAAGCAAGTATGTGTGTGTGAATAAAACACTGAATAAAAGAGCACTTTGGTGTTGCTTATGCATCATGGATCCAATGCTCCATAGACTGGTTCTCTCCCGCACTTTCCACTTCCATCCTCAATGCCTCATGCAGCATCTCTTGTAGCTTTTCTTACACATTTTTCTTACTTCCTTCATCTGGGCCAATGGAAGCTCCGAAATCTCCCTCAGAACTCCCAGGGGGCTAGGAAGGAAAAATCTTTAAGAACTCCAACAGAGAAAAAGTGAGGTTGATTTAGCGTTCATGTGTGTGTCAGTTTGTGTGAAAAACAGAACACAAACACACAGACACACAGAGGGTGGACTGGGATTGCGTGCCCTCTCCATCTCCCAGTCACGCTAACTGTCCCTCTCGTCCTCTTCTCAACATGTCAGGTGGAGGAATCAGCGAATGCAGCAATGGCTCTTGACATCACTCTTTGCATGCCACAGGATGTAAATTGATAGCCTCTGCCTGGGTGCACAGCAGCATAAACTGCTAGTAAACAAAAAACCAAGAAGACAGGTCAACAAATCCAAGCTCAGCTTTCTGCTAAAGGCATCATCTTTCTATGCTTTCTTTAATGAAAAAATACCAGGCCAGACACAAGAAAGAAGCTCAGTCACTGACCCTGAAATTTTACTGTAAGTACAAACCAAGGAAAAGGTATGATTGTTGCCTCAAAACATTAGCCTCTACATTCATGTTTTTCTCTGTCAGGACATCTTGTGTATTTGTAATCAGATATTTTACTCATTACTCATATTTCACTTTCATAAAATAAAAATTTAAATTGGAGCTTTTTCTGGTATATTGCATTATGTTGCTTGATTAAAATGATTTGAAGCCACTGAGTTTATTTGACTACCTTGTGGCCCCAAATGCTCCTTAAGAAGTATTACCAAATAAGCGAATATTCTGGGCATTTTCCATTTTCTTGAACCCACACAGATGCTTCCTAGAGCTGTAATCCAATAATACACGCTCACACACACACACACAAACACACACACACAGACAGTTACATGAATTAATATACCTGCTTCTCTCTTTGTGGACTTATGTTTTCCTCTGAATTGCTCTGATCTAATACACTTTAACCTAAGCTCAGTTTCATAATGTCACCTAAGCTCCCACAGTGCTGCATGTACTCCTGCTTTTACTTGAACTCTTATGCACTTTAAATTACTAAAAGCATCAGCTAAATGGGATGGGAATGGCATGTCTGGTATGTTTTCTGGCCCTATAAGCTCTGCAGGCTTTCAGCTGTGTCAGCTGTCTGCACGCGTCTAATTGTGTGTGTATGTGTTTGCGTCTGTTTAGATTTATTGCATACAGTACGTTTTAAAGTTCATCATTGCGGGTGAGTGTAAACAGCTGGAGTGCAAGAAGAGATCAGAGAGATGAGTGTGGCTTTATAGTTACTATGTATGGGTGTGCCATGATAAGCCAATGAAATATTCACACTAAGGGCTGAATCGAACAGTCCGTCACAGTCCCCATATGCCAGCACTTAAAAGATTTCTGTGATTGAAGTGGCAGCCAGTGAGGGTAGAAATTATTAATGTTAAACTATATGTTCACCTCTCCCACTCACTCACTGGGGACCTGGCTAAGTTTTGAACCCCTAAACAGGCAATCAGTTTCCTCACCCACATTAGACATTCTCATTGTTCTTACACACACTGCTATTCTTTGTGATCTTTCTACTACACTACTAAAGATACCAAGTATTTAGTGTGTATCAAGTATTTCAAGTATGTTTCAAGTAAACCAGAGGTTTGCATACTTGAAGTCTGCAAACTTAAACTGCTCATCCAAATTTTCCTTTCAAGCACATCCCAAGGATGCTCTACCAAACTGAGATCTGGTAACTGTGGGGGCCACTGAAGTACAGTGTTTGGCTAACAGGTGTGGCCCCAAGTGTGGTCTTCTGTTGCTGTAACCCATCTGCTTCAAGGTCAGATGTGTTGTGTTTCAGAGATGCTTTACTGCATCGCTTGTTTGTAATGAGAGGTTATTTGGTTCCCTGTTGACCTGTTGACACATTAATCATGTGACTCATCACATGAGCCAAGGTGTGAAAAAAGGCATGGGTCATTATCACCAGAGGTTTTGGGTGAAACAATTGTGAGACCTTGCCTCACCCTATCATGTAACCTATTAAGGTCACCTGCATTGTAGGTCTCAGACAGTTTGTGTTGTAAGCCACTACTTCTGTTCAAAGATGGTCGTTCACAGTGAACATAGATGGCTTCTTTCATTTCCCTTTCAAACCATCTATATTCTCTGTCCAAAATGTGAACATTGGCATCCTTGAAAGGGTCACTTTTATCTTTTTCTGTTTGTTGTTGTTTTTGTTTATGATCTTAAATTGTTTCATGTGTGTATTGTATGAGTGTAGACTTGTATGTAGTTAAAAATGCATGGCTTATATAATGTTGAATACTGAATATTGATTTGTAAATAATTAGATAATGGAATTTGAAATAAGGAAGGTAGGAACAGAAAAAGTGTGAACTTCATCCGGCTTCTTTTCGAGCATAAACATTGTGTAGACATAGAGATATTCATGAAAACTTGATGTTTTGAAGTTTTTCTTTTCACCTGTTGTTTTAGTTATATTCACATGTTTGAAATAAAAACTATTTAAAAACAGAAGGATTTTGTCAAAGCTATCAAGAAAAATTGTAACTGTCTATCTACAGTTGAAAATAATGAAAATGATGGTGAAGTGTTGGCAAAACCAAAGTCAAAAAGTTTATCCACAATGCGAATATGCAAACCATCAGAAAAAAGGTCCTGAATAAGATGAAATGCTCTTTGCATCCTTCCTGCCTTCTGTGCCTCTTGTCCATTGTGACTCAAGGTTTTTATCTTCTTCTTCTCTTGTTTTTTTTTCCTCCTCGACTGTTTTTCTTTCTTTCTAAGTGTTTCCTTATTGGCGTGCTTTTTCTTCCTTTATACCTTCTTTTTTTAACCTTTGTTTTTTCTTTGCGTTCACATGAGCCATCTGCTGCAGACCTTTGGTTTGGTTTGGCTCCAGATTACAATCTCAGTTTAGGTTGGATTATTTTTTTTTCTTTTGGTCTTTTTATAGATAATTTGGTCTGTCTTTGAGGCAGACAGGGTAATGACTCTCTCTAACAGGGCTTAGTTCAGCTGCCCACATATTGCCATCTGGCCTTTGTCTAATCTGTGCACCACTGCCAGGCTAGATCCCCTGGCTTCGATCAGCAAGGGGTTAACCTACAAAGAGAAAGGTCTGGGGAGTTGAGGGGTAAATAAGAGAGAATAAGATGAAGAAGAAATATCAGGAAAAAAGAGAGAGACAAGCAAAGGGTTGGGACTGTCATCTAGTCAGACAGATCCACATCACTGTGGAAGTAAGTCATCTGGATGAAGAGGCTACAGTTAATAACCATTCAGCATTGACCCTGAGCAGAGGTAATGATGCACCAATACACGCAAAGCAAATTAGCTGTAGAGGACAAGAAGGACAAAAGAGTATGAAGAGGTATAAAAAGAAAAGAGAAAAGAAGAAACAGTATTGTTGTTCAACTTTAATGCTGCAGAGGTAATGATACATTTAGTTGGGCCTCAGCTAACAATTTAGAAGAGAGAATTAAAGAATAGCTAATGGAAGAAAAAGTGGATGTAAAAAGAAGGAAATAAATAATAAAAGGAAAAGAATAAACAAAAACAATGGAATAACAAATAAAAGCAAGGAGGTAAAGGAAATAATGGAGCAAAGAAAAATAAGAAAAAAGTTTGTCTTCTCCTTTTTAGAGAGCATCTTTGGGTGATGGCCTTGACCTTTTGCTGCAATGCTAAATGAACACTATCCCACATAAAGAAGGAAAGAAAGTACAGTTGTGTTGATGAAATGCAGGGAAAGAAGTGTAGCAATGAGCAAGTGTTTTCACTGTAATGATGAGGTTGAACTTTAACCTCTGCAAAAGTAATGATACCACTCTGTCTTAGCTACCTTATTAGCCACTGTACTAGCTAGCAAAAGTATAAGCCAGTAGGGAGTCATCTGGTCTGGAAACATGAATCTTATACATGTGTGGAGGGAAAGGACAAAGTTAAATTGAATGACCATTATTTTTGTCATGGTGGCCCTAGGTCTTCATACAACAAGGTCAAGCTCTCATTCTAATGATATGTGTGCATGTATGTGTGCGCTCCATATCTTGAAAACACTATTAGCAGGTCAGGGATGTGATTTTCTATGCAGAAATTAATGTCACATTTACAACTACAACTACATTCCAAATCGCCAATAATCTTGTGTGCATTAATAACAATAACTTAAGATGAATTTATTGGTATTACTGGCCTATGTACCAGAGGCTTTTATGGTGGCAGTAATTAGCCACTACTCAAAATGCCCTTACAGATTCAGCCAATCAAAATTGTCGCTTTTAGCCAGAGGTCAGCCGGCTGACTGTCAGCTAGCTGTCAGCTAACAGCAAATCAACCACCACAATCAAAAAAAATTAAAAACACAAAGAAGGAAAACAGTCCATGCATATTCAAGTTTGGTGAACTTTTTGACACAAGTTTAATTGTGTTTATAGGGACCTCCAGAGCCTATGAGTAAGTCATTCCCTTCAACAGCTCCGGGGCCCTTAGGAGGAAAGCAGTGTTATGGAAACGACACACTCTTTACTAGTCTTTATGAATGAGCAATACATTTTTTTTATTAAACATTTAAACATAATACAACACAAACTCTCGTAGCTATACAAAGTCAAAGAGAAATTTAAATGACACGTAGCAGGTGCAACTAGTACACATTGAGTGGCCGCAAAAAAATGACGTACAAGCAGAGCGCAGTGCCCAGCATGACACAAATTTTGGGTCCTTAGGCAGTTTCTCTAGTTAGCGCAGCAAATGCGTTAACTAGAGAAACTGCCTAAAGAGAGGCATTAGAAGACTACCAAAAAATACAGTTTATACTAATATGTGAATTCCATAAATTTAAGGTTTTCCTGCTTGATATTCAGAAACCTTTCATGTGTTTCATAGAGGTGATTACATGCTCTTGCAATTACTCCAAGATGAAAAAGACTTATATTGTGATTTTGGAGTTTTCATGAACATAGTTCTGCGCTGACAATTTTTTCCCTGACTGAGCGGACCTAAATAAACTAAACAGGCATGTTCTGGTTTGTCAGATCATTCCACCAAGTAGAAAATACTTCCGCATATTTTACACTCTGTTATAAAGTCAACATGATGTCACAAAATTTGTAGATGTATTAACAGTTTTAGTAACATATTCTGGACTGCATACTTTTAAAAATGGGATTTTAACAGTAATGAAATAATCAAAATCTAATCTTCTGCATTCAGTAAAAAAGTTTTACAGACAGACAGAGATAGGGGTTTACTGCTTGTCTGTATAAGGCGCTTCGATCATTAAGAGGTGACGATAGCTTCAATGCAAATGAAACACAGCAGCGGAACAATAAGCACTAAAAGGAGAAAAGCAAAATCCCTCATTTGAACTTTGTAAATCCTTACTTCCTCATTAATAATGTTCACTAAAAGGTTCCTGAAAAGACTCCAGCAGATCCAGAATGCAGCAGCATAACTGGGACTAGCAAGAGAAATCATAAGTTTTCCATATTAACTTCTCTTTAGTGGCTTTTTGTTAAATCCAGAAATAAATTAAAATCCTTCTCCTCACTTATCTCCTCATATCTAAAAGACCTCATAGCTTGTTATTCTAGCAGAGTCTTGAGCTACCAGGCCCCTCTACTGTGGAACCAGGTAGATTTAGGTGATAGGCACTCTCAGCTTTTAAGAGTAGCCCTAGCCCTTAAAACTTTCCTTTTGATAAAGCTTATAGTTAGGAATGAATCAAGTGACCTTGAACCATCCCTTAGTTATGCTGCAATAGACTAGGCTAGGCTACTGACTAGGCCTAGACTATACTTAGGCTACTTGGGGTTTTCTGTGATAAACTGAGCATTTCGTCTTCGCTCATCTCCACTACTGCAATTAGTTATTAGTAATGTCAAACATTGGGTCTCTCTCCCATAGTTTTTCTTTCGTCTTTTTGTTTTTTGTCTGCTCTCTTCTCTTTCCCTGCACCTCTCCCTGAGGCTGGTTCTGAAGGTTTCTTCCTGTCAAAAGCAAGTTTTTCCTTCCCAGTGTCACTAAGTGCTTGTTCATAAAGCAAGGAGAGAGCTGTGTGATTGTCAGTTTCTTTCTAAAACTATAACTTAAGAATGATGCCATTAATAACTTACTGTCATTTGTAACACTTGGATCAATTTAGTGTTAAATTAATTAATAACAAATATGATTTTCTTTTGGAAACAAGGACATTCTTTTCATTATTTTTTCTTGGGTTCTGGATTTGCTTTGTTAACTGATAAGGCATTTTTGGATCACCTATAGCCCACCTACCACCTGGAGCTGACAATTCCAAATCCTATGCCACTGTGGTTACACCCATTTGGAAAGGCCAGCGTGCAAAGTCAGAATCATGTTTTTGATCTCTCATTTTAACACCAGTGGGCCTGCAGTGTTGAGGAAGAATGGTTGTCATCTAAGTGGAGGTCATTAGTTGTTTCAGCTTCCTGAGAAAGAAATCAAGCTGAAGCCTTCTAATTTTTTTATCAGTCTGCTAACTTTTAAGTTATTAATACAATACAATGAGGTAGAACAGTGGTGTGGTGATTAGCACTGTTGCCTCACATCAAGAGGATCCTGGGTTTGACTGCACCAGCTGGCAGTACGCTTCCACGCTGAGCCTGCAGGCTCTCTCTATACCTGTGTGAGTTCCCCCCAATACCACCTTTTTTTGCCTTGTTATTTGTAGTAGATGTCATACATTTCTATAGCCCTGATTCCTAAAATATGAGTTTTATGTCTGTATTTTCATGTGTTGAGTTTTAACACCAAGAAGTAGAACTAATTGAAGCAATTAGATGCAAAGGGTTATCTTTATATCCCCCATTAACTGGGTAATCTTCTGCAATCAATACTTCTCCTATTGACGTTTCTGGCCTCTGCTGTGGCAATGAGTCCTGTGCATTTGATTAAGATCCAGTTGGAACAATGGTTAAACACACAACAACACAAACTGAAAATCCAAGGTTCCCACAGGAATTTCATTAGGTATTTTGAGCTATTTTTGGTTACTAAAAAGGAAGAGTATAAAATCTGGGGTGGTGTTTTAAATTTCTCCTCATTCAGTGTTACAAACAACCACTATGAAGGACATATTTATTTATATAATTTAGGCAGTTTATTGTCATGGTTCAATTACAGTAATATATTACATTAATGACCACATGACCTCGCTTTGCTCCATTGGTGGATAAACATGCTGGATGCATATTGTTTTTAAATTTTTCTTCTTACTTCCGTAAGCGAATATATATTAACTGTCACCTGCAATAGAATTCGTCACCCTATAATGCCCTTTGTATCATATTTGACACATGAGTTTCTGAGACCTCTATCTCATCAACATGATCAATACTTGCCATAAATTTTTTTTGTCTAAAATTAACATTGTTGTTAACAAAAAGTTACCAAAAACACCCAATGTATCGAATGTGACACAAAACTATATAATAAAATTATATCATACACAACATGATATAGCAAAAAAAACAAAAAAACAAAATATGGATTTTGTTATAAGGGTTAATAAACATCTCAGTTCCAAAAAATCAGAATTTTCTGGCTATTTTTTGATGGGGTGAGTCTTACAGGGTTCATAACCCTCATGAAGGGCACATGCTGAAACATGCTGGGAGATTTTTCTTACCAAAGAAAGTACATATATCCAGGTTCTCCAGAGCTTTGAAATGTAAAATTTAATTCACACTAGCATCCTCTGTACTGAGAATATGTATGTGGCACTTTTGACCCTTTCGGTTTGTATTGACCAGTTTCTCTGGAGACAATAGAAAACTCCTCTACCTCAGAGTCAATTTGTCCTTACCACCATCTTTTTCTTTCTCTAATAGGATTTCCATCCGTTAGATCTTTTCTCATTGACCTCCATGCATGGTAAGAAGGAAGAGATGAGCTGAGGTGTATTGGTGTGGGGAGGTGATAGGGAATCAATAGACATATAAAATGGACAATCAGGTAGTGATGCAGTTGGTTATAGGCCCGACTGCCAGCTGGAAGACCTAAGGGTGGGAATATTAGCATTGTCTGTCTGTATGTGTGTCTGTCTATCTTAGCTAAGTGTCTCTAATTAAAATGTCTTCTTCTACGTATCCTGATAAAATGTATGCCTGTCTTTGTGTCTAAGTAATTAGATATTTTGCACTGAGTAGCAGGATTGTCAGAGAATCCTAAAAGGAAAATTTCACCAACAAAGAAAATTAAAGGAGATAAATGTCTAAGCAGAAAAGCTAACTGATAAACGATCTTATTTTAGACATTAATTTTACTCTGCTACATGGGATAATTAGGCCAAAATTTAAAAGAAAATACGAAAAGAAATGAGTAAAACAGACATTTTAAATTCTATCTATCTAAAACAACTTCTTCACCCAGTATGTACTTTCATCTTCATCATTGCTATTGTTTTAGTCATTAGTCAGTCATGCTTTTCTGAATTTATCTTCACACAGAAACTGTCATCATCACTAAGACTTTGTGTTCTTTGATGATGTGGTTGGTTTCTTCAGGTGACTTTAACCTTGTCAGTTTGCTTATACTGTGAAGGAGAAAGATTAAATTTACAGTATTAATTTTGTTAATTGTTTTCAGTGGTTTTTGGTGATTTTTTTTAGCTATTACTATAACTGAAAATCAGAATAATTTACATTATCATCTCTGATGTGTACTTGAGGTATCGGTTCTATTCTAATGCTGTTTTCCAACCTGTGTCAGGCAATTAACCACTTAACATCCACCAGGTCACCAGTGACCCACCATGCAGCTCCCACCATGATGTCCATCATCCATCTTTATAGAATTTCCATCATTTCAGCAAGCACCAGTGGAAAAGCTAAAAAGTAATACTAACGTCAGTGCACAATAGCACCGCTGAAAGGGAACACTTTCTACATTTTGACCTCCAACCGATCAGAATATATAATTTTATTTTTGTTTTAATTGTTCTCCCAAGACTCTCCCAAGGCAATCAGAGACCCCCAAAAAGGTTTATGTGGTCACAAGGTAAAAGGTTAAGGTTACGATTAAGAAAAAGGAAAGTAGCAACCCAACAAAAAACAACATTGAAATCTTGATAAAAGGTGAAAAGCCATCTTCTCAGTTTGTTGAAAAACATTCAGAAAAAAAGATATTGTTTTTGTTGGTATGGCTGGAAGTGAAAATAAAGAAGAGTAAAGAGTTCCTCTCAAGCTCCCCCAAGTGGATTGAATCCCAAAACCTTTCTATGAGGTACTACAGTAGGGCTAACCACAGTTTTTTTTGACCGTCCTGAGGCCAATTCAAATAAACTCACCATGCGTCAGACAGTGAGACAATAATCCTATTAAAACTCTTATTAAAGATGTAGTGTGGCTGGCTGATCAAAACTATTTTACAGACAAATAAAATATCAATCAAATTTTAAATATATTAAATATTCTAAAACAAATGAAAGACACATGCTTGAAATTTATTTGAGTTTGCTTTTTGACTGGATTTGACCCTTTGTTTTTTGAATGCATTTCCACTTCTTGATCTCTGCAGGGTCTCTGTTACACAGCATTCCCACTTACATTCCTCCTTTGGCCCACCAAAATCAAACCTACCTTTGTTTTTTTAGGCAGGATTGCAAAGACTAATCTCGGTAATCGAATTGCAGCCCACCGAGCTCTGAATGTGTTTGTGCCCTTGTAGAGTGGAGTATTCAGATTTACATTATTGACCTCCACAGTGTCTCCCTGGGAGAGTGCAGAAGGATGCACTGACGGAAATTACAGAGGCTGTTATACTGACAGTAGACAAGTGTGCATATCAGTCTTCACAGATATGCAGACAGAAACCAAAACGCATTGCACAGAAACACAGAAAAGACACGACAGACCTTCAAACAACTACATTTTTGGAATTTATACTCCTTTAGATTCACAGGCTACCACTGCCAATGCTGCTATTTAACTGAAGTCAATACATTTTCAGCTCGCCACTGGTAATGCCAAAATTTACATATATAACATGCATAAATCTTTTTCAACACTGATATTAATTATAGCATCTGTTACAACAGGTAAAAAAAATCCCCACACTGAATAGTTTACAAGGATATTATGAATTTGTCTCTGATGAAAAACAAAAGTCAGTGTAAAAGAGCATTTAAAAATAATGTAAGGATCAATCTTATTCACAAAGACATTCAGGAATCTACACAGAATTAAAGCATCAGTTGTTTGCCTCATGTTTACAACATGCTGTTAAGTAGTAAAAACCTGAGGTGTTTGTGTTATTGCGTGCAATACAACATTCACAATGACTAATATTTGACTGTTTTGTGATAGTTTTACCTTTTTATCTTTACATCTTAATAAATGCATATAAAAATGTATTTAACTAGTATTACTTGCTTTATCAGTCACAGTTTCTACATCTAAAGTCCTCGCTCTCACCTCCAAACTCCTGCTTTTCCTTCTCTCTCACTGCCTTCCCCTTTTCTTCCTCCATTTTCTTTGACCAAAAGTAGCATAATTTCTACTGGCGCCCTTTATTAACCTGGGCCTCAAGTGATCAAGTAATGGAAATGTAATTCTTTACAGCGTGCATTTTGCTTGAATTGGCTAACATAACCATCCAGGTGACATCTTTTTCAGAACAATCTTTTTTTTTATTTCAGCAGCACAATACTAAATACTAATACTGCATCTACTGCAAAAACATGGCTTAGCAACGGAAGAGTCTAGGTCCTTAACTAGCCTGCCTGCATCCAGTCCTTTCCTGCTGCTAGTAGGTTTTCCCTGACTGTCCTCCAGTCATTCCTGGATGCCACTGCAGTTCAGTCACAGTAATCAATGGTTCATTGCTGTCTGTGGCTTGTCCTGAGATCCTTAATTTCTCCACTTCAGACCATTTCTTCCGAGTCACAGCCAAAAGTGCCCTTTCTTGAGTGATCCTTGAGTGTCTTTTTTTACTCGGACCCAGGGACTCTGAGAGGTTTGGGTAGCTGTGGCGTGGATTCTCTAACAAAGTCCATCCATCTGACTTCAACAGGATAGATTTGTGCCTTCCACCCTGCTTCAGCACATGTTACAGTGGGCTCTCTGTAATTCTTTATCTCTCAAAGACTGCCATTGTTTTTTTCCATGGAATTGCTATTATCACTCCATTGGCTGAGGTGGACCACAGGACAATATCTGGCCTTAGAGAACTTGTAGTTATTTCTATGTTCACATGTCAATAAACACATCAGAGGCATTACAAAAGGCCATTTCAAAATTAAACCCTAATATGTATGTCCTCTAAATAATATTCTGCTCTATGTATATTTTTACTTCACTTGGACTAAGAAATACAAAAAAACACAACTTAAGAGACTGAGATGTGCTTGACCGTAATGAGACTCACAGCAAACCATTTAACAGCCTATTTTAGCCTCATGCAGGAAGAGTTATGTGACAACACTTACTGCACTAAAAGGCAAATTATCCCAATGCTCTATCATTGAAATTTTTCTTTCCAAGTCAGCTCCACAATCTGAAAGATTTACTAACTATATAAAAAACAATTTGTGAAAAATTATCTATTATCAACTAAATTGACAAGTTATTTAATATAAGAGACATGAAAAACTTCTTTTAAAGGTAAGTTTTATTACAATCCTTTAAAAGCAAGGTGCCTTTCCAATTATGGAGTGAAACTTTGGAAGGCTTTACACTGCACCATGAACATTAGACAATTTAAATCAATGTACATAAAGAAAATCCTTTCACAATATGAGTCAGATAAGCTGTATTTTGAATCATTTCAGCAGCTCCATTCGAGTCGTCATCTAAATCTACTTAGTATTTAAAAAGGCCCTTTTACAATATTAAGCACTTGTTCGAAAAATCAATTTTCTATGGTCTGCTTGGGTTCTTATATTTAAGAGGTCACATCCTTAATTAAAAATGCTAAGTACCAATCCTTCATTTTCTTTGTACATCCCAGCCTGCCCCACAGCCAACCTTAAAAACCTCACCTCACTCTCCAGTAAAGCTTCAGTGTGGGTCTTCGGACCACTCTCTGTCACCAGCCTATTGTTAGTAGTGGTGCTCACCCCTATACACCCCCAATCCATCCACACAGAGACTTTAGGAGGCTTCCCATGGACAAAGAGGGCACAAGGTCAAGACACAGACAGACATAAATCTGTGGCCTCACCATCCATCCCTAATCCCCCTAACGCCATTGTCACCTCACTCCCCCATGCTGCCTGCAACACACACACTTACACACCCAGTAGACCCTCTCCATCTGGATGTAAATAATGATGATATTGTGGTGGTGAATGGTGCTCTGTGTCCAGGCGATAAGCCCAATATAGTCAGAGCAGCACGGGGGGGTGTGGGGGGTGTGGGTGATAGTTGGTAAGCAATGACACAGATAAAGAATAATGCCCTGTGTATGTGCTTGTGTGTTTGAGTCAATCTCTTAATTATTAATGCCTGAGCCCTTACCATTTTCCTCATCCATCTCTTCTTAGTCAGTTCTCCCTCCCTCAGACAGACCCCCAACTCCCCCTTAGCTAACGCTTTGCCTCATTCTCTATATTTCTTTTGTTCTATTTCCTCTGTCACCTGATGTTGCATATGCTCAGGGGTTCCCATTGTTCTTTATTACCCCTCCTTCTCTTTGTCATTAATTATCCTCACACCACCACAATTTGTTATTTAGCTTCATTTGTATATTGTTTTTCATGATGTCCACAATTAAGTTATTGATAATAACACTGGTAATGGTAAATGGACTGCTATTTATATAGTGCCTATTTAATCAATTTAAGCTCTCAAAGCTTTCTTACTGTTACCCTTACCTAATCACAGTGACCTCACCCCTGGTGATGCCCAGATCGTCCCCCTCATCTGCAGACTCTGTTTCCTCTACAGAAGACACTCTGTAAAATTATGGAGGTATTCCAATTTTTTTCCATCACTTGATAATATCCTCAATTGAAGTCAGCAGCCTCCCACCCAGACTATACACCTTATACATCATGTGGGTAGAGCACCACTTTGTCCTCTGACAGTTTGTCAGAATCGCTAACCAGTTATTAAGTTTAGGGGACAATTCCTTTTCCACACAGGGCCAGACAGGTTTCAGTAACTTTTTTCATATAGTAAAATCAATTCGTTATTTAAAAACAAAGAAATCAGGAAATGGGCAAATATTTTTTTTCTAGGCAGAGCTGACAGCTGATAAAATGAGGAAATGGCAGTTGGCTCCACTGGCAGGTTATTGGCTATGGAATCATGATCAAATCACTTCAATAAATTCCAACCCTCAACTACAGTCACAAAGTCTTTTGGTGACCTAAAGAACTAGGCTGCATATAGAAGCAGCCGAAATAAGTTTTCTTCATGGGTGACTGGGCTGAGATGTGTTGAGGAGTTTAGACAGCTACATGGATTCAGACTTTTAATTACATTAAAAAACCTTTGGCTACAAAAAATGTCCAGTTGCATAGGATTCACTGGGGAAATAGCCCTCAGTTTCTTTGATCTGATCATTCACTAGTTTCAGGTTTTACTAAATATAATTAAAGACAGCATAAACCATGAAAAGGATAAGCGGAAGCGAATGGATGGATGGATGGACAGATGGACAGCATAAAAGATGGATGTACCTTTAAGAGCTAAAAAGTGAAGCAATAGAGCTAGTCCATTTAACCTGTATGCTTCTATAGGCCACCAGAGAGCAATACCTATGGTTGCAAAAAGACTTCCAATCATCTGAAACAGTTTCCTGCTCAGGCCATGGTCTGAGTCATTCTTTTCATGTTATTCTCAGGGGTTGAAGTGGGATTTAGTAGATGGGAGAACTCTAACATCAAGTATAGCAGTGCACCGTGGGAAAAAATAATTACTTAACAGTAACTGCCATAACAATTTGTATTGTGAGTTGTTGCTAGGTTTCAAAACTGGTGGTTTTGATTTTTGTGAAGGAGACACTCTCATGTCAAGTGACACCACTGATTAGCCAGTCGCTTAAATGCAGTCTGATGATGTCACATTTTTGGATCGCCTCGGATCATCTGGAACGCCAGTTGAGTACTAAAAATGTACCTGGTATCAGTTACTACTACCTAATGGAAAACCCTAAAAAGTTGAGTCAAGCCAAGCCAAGTAGGCACTAGTGGAAAAGGGCTATTAGATGGTTCTGGTAACACCTAATCTGGCATTCACATTCTTCAGTGCAACCAATTGTTTGCATCTTCTAAATTATTTGCATATCCATTCACAAAGGTGTAAGTTTATTATAGACGTTTGCCTACTTGAAAGTGTCCTTGACTTGGTTAGAAGTTGTGAACAGGTTTTTGTGGACCAAGGAAAGATTTCTGCGACCAGGTTATCAAGGTTATTTTTATACTAAAGGGACAGTTCTTTTGAATACACAGATGCCTCAATAAGCCATATACATGTCACATTTTTGCACCATACATGTCCCACCAATTGACAGTTGCATCCCTGCCCGAGGGCAGAGCTTTAATGCTACATTTCCGTCAGTGCTCCAAATCTCAACTACTAATCCATCATTTTGGGCATATCTGTACTCTGTATAAACACTCACACCTACCTATACATTCACTTACATTCAAGGCTTTCAATCTTTTAAACACAAAAGCTGAAATATGATCTCCTCTTTGCTTCTTCAAACAAACAGTGTTGAAACCAGCCCGTGGCCAGTCAGTGGTCCAATGGTGTTGACAACTGGGTTTGAGCAGGAAACAGCTGCTCAACCTAATATGACACATACACATGTAAAGAGTTGTCCACCATGTGAGTCAACATTTACACATTTGGAGCTTTAAGGCAGGTCTTTGGTGGGATGAATGCATGTCACGCTTTTTAACAGGTTAAGGCAAAGAGCAAAAATCCTGAACAGGTGCCAACTCATTTAGCTGGAACCTATGAAAGCAGAGAAGAAACTGCTTTGGAATTTATAACCTATCTCATTATGATATGACCTAAGACCAATTTAGAAATCACTGGTAGGCAAACTAACCACCTGAACTAGAAATTAATTTAACAAATTAAAGGCTAAACTACAGTTATAGGGGGAAAGAATTGCAAATACGTAATAAAGAAAAAGAAAATCCCATGGAGGAAATTATAATCTGAATATTTGTGTCCCAACCACCACAATTACCTCCCATCCAGTCTACACACAGACACACAGAGTGGCAAAGCCTGATTATTACATGTTACAGCTGACCTCTTTAATCTTATTGCACAATCTGCTCACAGATGAGAGCACTAAAGCACCACTTTAATCATCAGCACACAAACACTAAAAGTGACCAAGCATATGAACAACACATTTTGTTAATTTTGTGCAGGAATGAATGAGAATAAAAGAGAAGTTTACCTCCGAATGCAACACAAGCCGCGCCTCACCACCTTGAAGGCTTTTATTTGACTTCAGAAGTTTTCTGTTTTTCTGGGTATTTTCCCATTGTTCCCATTGATACACTTGTGCAAGTGCAACAATGGGGGGTTGCTACAGTTTGAAATAACATATATGCTAACATGTATGCCATTTCCATCTTAGGTTGCCATTGAAGAAGTCCCGTTGTGCATATTGGGAAGCTAGTGACACATCATGCAACAACTACAGATTGTTTTTAATAGTCTTAATGGTTTGCTGTCATCTTACTCAACTGAACTTTTGCAACCTCGTATTTCTGCTAGAGCACTGACGTCTATGAACCAACTGCTCTGGAATAATCCTACGTTTAGTCTTGAAAGCAAAGGCGATAGAGCCTTTGCAGTGGCAGTTCCTAACCTTTGGAACAACCTACTTTTTTACATAAAGGTTGCCCAGTCTCTCAGTCATTTTAGAACATTGTTAAAAACGTTTCTCACTTGCTTTCAGTTTTAGTTCAGCAACATGGTCTGGCTTTTGTTATGCAAACAGAGTTATTTACTTTGTTTCATTTTATGATTCTTAGTGTATATTTATTGTTGTTTTAATGACTGTTATATAGAGTGTGTATATTTTATAACCTTAGTGTACAGGTGACTTGACTACCAATTTTGGCACTGTTTTTTGTTGTTGTTTTTTTTAACCTTTCTAACAAGAGGGCAGTTGAAGAGAAAGCTGAGAGGGAGCTCAGGGAAAGGACAGACAGCAAATGGGCCAGAGTAGATTTGATCCCAGGCCCTCTGCAATAAACTTAGAGCAGATAGCCTGTTGAATTTCTTGGGATAAAACAGCAGCCTAACATACACATACCCACACATACATGCATACTTTCTTGACATTAGTGATTAGTTGGCTCAATTTTTAAGCCACTGTTATTTAGAGGTATCCAATTTGCTTTTGTCATAAAATATTTTTAGTTACTTTTGAAAGATTGTTTTAAAAAATTTTTAACAAAATGTTTAATATATTTTTGTAGTTATAATATACATCTTAAACTATATTAATTTATACATTTATTAATACATTTATACATTGTTCTGTGTCTACTTTGTTTCCTTATTGATATTTAGACTTGTTTTTGGGTCACAATAAATAATGAGACTCAGGTAACAGCTAGGCAGTGGTGTAGTAAGATAAAATGTGTCTTCCCTGTGTGTGTAAGATACACACATATAGAAACTGGTTTCTAGGACTTTGAAGTTAATCTACAAATACAGGTTTATCTGCAAAGTTGTGCAATGTTTTCATTCAACTGATAATTTAAAAAGGGGCCCTAAAGAGAGATGTATATTTCATAGTAAACAAATTTAAAGTTTATCAAAAGTTATATTATGTTAGCATTTTTTAATACAGGTTCAAGGCTTTATGCTGTCTAACATCATATTAAACAAGGTGCTTTTCAAGGTGCGTTCTTGTGGTAATTAGATTTCTCTGGTGGAGTTAAACTGATTTCAAATCCATGATAAGGTTCTAATGCAAAACAATGAAATTAGACCACCTGGTGTTTGCTCCATACATAAATAAAATTTGTTTTCCAGCTAAGCTGCAATATGCAATGTTCCACTGAAAACCAGGTCTCCTTGTGCACAGTTGGAGCATCATTATTAATTGAAAATTGGCTGTAAACTTTGGAAAGCAAAAGCTGTTTTATTTCCAAGAGCGTAAACCTTTACCTTAGACTGATTTTTAGGGGTAAGAAAATCCTCCACCCATTCTCTTCTGTCAGGGTCGCGGGGGGCTGGGGCATATCCCAGCTACCATAGGGCAAGAGGCAGGGTACACCCTGGACAGGTGGCCAGTCAGGCAGACTAAACACCAGTTAACCTAACCCCTACTTTTGCATGTCTTTGGACTGTAGAAGGAAGCTGGAATGCCTGGAGAGAACCCACACAAACACGTGGAGAACATCCAAACTCCACCAAAAGGCCTTGGCCAGGTGGTGGAATCAAACTCACCTTCTTGCTGCTGCCGTAACAAAAATCCAGATTTTTATTAAATGGGGCAATCAGGAGGTTTTTACCTTTATAGTAACGTATATGATAAAAGTAGTAACTAAGTTAAACTCAAGACAAGGCATTACCCTTTACCACTCCATGCTGAGTTTAATATGTAAACGAGAACTGCCCTGCTGATCAAACTATGTGATGACACAGCCTGTCATTTTCAGTGTGTCCTGCACTGTTTAGAGATGGGACCAATTGTCAAATATGTGCACACAAAGACACTCTTTGGTGTCACATTTAAACACACTGGGGTATACTTCATTTTTCAATTTACAAAAATAATGCTGCAGGTGAATAACAGTTTAATCCAGACTATAAAAGTATTTTATGTTTTGATGTCTAAACATAAGCAGCAAGAAAATGAAACTGTTTATTTTTCATTGGCTTTGCAAATATCACAAAAGGGACATGAAACCTCCTTCTCCTGGCTGAGAAACTTGCCTTGTCTTATCCCTTCAACATCCTAATATGGACAAAATAAAGAAGAAAAAGATCATGATACTGATGCTAAATGTGTGGCTGTTGTCAGTGTCCTTTAACCAATACATATGTTATTGTATTCATTTACAAACCCATCACCATTTTTGAGGTGTATTATCAATTGTATTTTGTTTTTGTTTTTTTAATTTAAATTTATGCCAACAGTGTTTTACTGAGTTAAAATAAATTCAAAGGCGCAGAAGACCCTGCAGAAAAAAAGAGATCTTTACCAAAAGGTCTTAATCAGACAGAGTGAGAAGACACTTAAAATCCCATTAGACTTAAATGCTCACTGAAGCAGCTCTCATTACTCCAAATCACTGTGTTTGTGAATTTGTTTGTGTTTGGTGTTCACATTCATTGCTTAATGGACAAGATAGCCTATTAAATGTCCATTAAACCGAAGCTCACTTTGATTACCTATGCTGTCATCCCATGATGAACTCTTCTCTGTCTCTGTTGTCTGGACTGAACCAGGGTGAAAATCAGGTAAGCTGAGGTACAAATTACCTTCCTTCATGCACCACCCAGGATACAATTTCCTTATCTGGTTTCACTTAACCTAACATCAGCAATCAACCTAAGCAGTCATGCAAAATTAAACTTTTTAAGTCAACCTGGGGATGAGGTTTCCGAATCTGTACTATATTGCCAAAAGTATTCACTCACCCATCCAAATCACCAAATTCAGGACATTCCAATTACTTTCATGGCCACTGGTGTATAAAATGAAACACCTAGGCATGCAAACTGCTTCTACAAACACTTGTCTAAAACTGAGTCTCTCAGGAACTCAGTGAATTTCACCCGTACTGTAATAGGATGTACACCGCCGGTATAAAAAGTCCAGTCATGAAATTTCCTTGTTACTTAATATTCCACAATCAACTAGTCTGGGTTTGGCAGTTGCCAGAATGGTACTTGTGTGACTGCACTGTTCTAAGTGTAAAGTCTGGTGGAGGGGGATTGTGGTGTGGGGTTGTTTTTCATGAGTTGGGCACACCACTTAGTTTTAATGAAAGGAAGTCTTAATGCTTCAGCATACCAAGACATTTTGGAAAAAGTAATGCTCCCAACTTTGTGGAAACAGTTGGTGGATGGCTCCTTTCTATTCCAACTGCACACCAGTACACAAAGAAAGGTCCATAAAGACATGGATGAGCAAGTGTGATGTGGAAGAACTTGACTAGACTGCACAGAGTCCTGACCTCAACCCAATGGAACACCTATTCTGGTGTGTGTGAAGGCAGAATACTTTTGGCAATATAGTGCATGTACATGTAAAGGCATGGAGGTCTCAAAATAAAGCATTTTGCTAATGATAAATGACTAGGGAAGGAAAATGACTATTGTGGTCCAGCGTGTCTGACAATTTTACTGGCATTGTGTAATATCTTGCAACCATCTGTAACTTAAGAGGAGTATTTTAACTTAATGTTGTTAAAACATTTTCTCTTAATTTCATTTGAGGTATTTTTTACTCAAATCCATATTTTATGTGTTAAAAACGCCTCAGATGAAGCTCAGAAAACTACTAAGTGAGCATAGATTATTTTTGACACCATTACAGTTGAAAACATACATCCTAATTTATTGTCACAAGGAATCTCAATTCTCTATGACTTAGTTCAATTCAGTTTTATTCATATAGCGCCAAATCTACAGTCGCCTCAAGGCGTATTTTATATAACAAGTAAATACAGTAATGAAGGGAAAATCACAACAATCAGATTAGAAGGCAACATCAGTTATTCAGTATCAAGAGCCAAGAACACACACTCACAAGTGGCCATTTTATTGAATATTTGTACACTCCTAGTGTTTCCGGTCAAAAATGACAGATCGTTAGAAATGAATGGAGGAGATAACAATTCTATGCCCACTAGATGCTGTCTTCTATGAGAACAACTCCTGTATTGGTAGTTCTCATAAACAGTTGCAACATTGTTTCAATAGCATTGAACTTTTCTCGTAGCCTTAGTGTATAATGCTTTTTTGAGGCCTTGCTCGCTTGTACTGTGTGGCTGCATCATGGCACAACAATATACCCTAAATGAGGCTCTTGAATCCACATTTGATCACCACATTAGTGAGGAGCAGAGAAGCCAGGAAACTGACAGTGAGGATGAATTAGAAGAGAAAGAATCAGTAGCTGAAGACTGCGAGGAATATAATCCAGACCACAAAATGACTGATGAGGATGGATCCAGAGATGAAGAGGATGGCCACGCTAAGCCTGCTGTCACATTCAAGTCAAAGAATGAGAACTTATCCCCACCTGAGACTCAAGTTAGGTTTTCAGCTGAAAATGTCATAAGGATGACCACAAGACCAAAAACTATTGGCGAATATTCTTGGAAAAAAACAAGCAAACTTCGTGGTTCTGAAAATAGTATCTTCTGTCCGTCTCAATGGACAGAAGATGATGATTTCTTCATTTCTTACTCTCTTTGTCAGGAGATGTTAGAAGCAAGTGTAGTTTTGGGATCATTTCTTCCATACAGAATTATATTATATTGCTGATCAAAAGTGGCCAAGAACACAATAGGCACTTTATGTGTCTGTATAAAAATTTTAAATGGTTTCAAAGGAAATGTTCATGGTAACACTGAACCAAACTAGTCTTTGATAAACAGTATACTACGTTTCAGCTGATTATTTCTTATAGTCAAAACAATCCAGTTTTTTAGAACTCAAATTCATTCAATGATCCCTAACAAACCATCACAAGATTGGTTCAGATCTCTGGATTCATATATTTCTAAATTCCTTTGGAAAGATAAACCCCCGCGTATCAGCTTAAAAACGCTACAAAGAACTAAGGATAAAGGAGGATTAGATCTGCCTAATTTTCAACAATACTTTTTAGCCAACAGGCTTCAGTTCATTTCAGAATGGTTAAAACATACCCTCTTAGATGAGCCCTGGCTAGATGTTGAACAGGCACTATGCAATGATCTAGAGATTTCAGACCTACCATTTATCAGCTCAAACATCAAAAGATATGAATGCTTCAAAAGTGTTAACATCAGCTCTTCTCTGACAGCATGGTGGGAGTTTCTAAAAATAACGGAGTCTTCATTAATCCCATGCAAACGTACACCTATCTGGAATAACCCTGACATATTACAAAACAATAATATGATTAATTTTCCAGAATGGAGTTGTAAAGGAATTAAATACTTAGAACATATATTAGAGGGAACAGAATTTATTTCATTTGACAGACTAGTTGCACAATATGGGATCAACAAGAAAAGGTTTTTAGAATATCAACAAATTAAATCCATAGTAAAAAAGAAATTTTACCCCAGTCAAGCTGAATCACAAACACCACCAAGTGTGGTACATTTTCTTACTCTTAAATCCCCCAAATTATTATCTAAAATATACAGAACACTTTCTAAAATAGATGAATCAGTATCCCTTCCTATTGCAAAGTGGGAAGCAGATTTATCAGTAAGCTTAGACCAAAACTTCTGGTCTCAGATTTGCTTAAAAACCTTTAAATTGATTAAAAATCCCAGTCTGCAATTAATACAATACAAAATACTACATAGAGTGCACTATACTGGTCATCGGATGTTCAAGATGGGCTTTACATCTTCCAACAACTGCTCACACTGTCAAGGCAATACACCAGACAATTACATCCACGCTCTTTGGTTCTGTTCACCAGTTCAGAAGTTTTGGCGTGAGATATGTGAAGACTTATCAAAGTGTCT
Organism: Pelmatolapia mariae; assembly: GCF_036321145.2. NCBI lineage: Eukaryota > Metazoa > Chordata > Actinopteri > Cichliformes > Cichlidae > Pelmatolapia > Pelmatolapia mariae. The sequence continues at coordinate 25,666,510 of NC_086242.1, read as the reverse complement.
GAAATGTAAAATTCCAGCCTCCCCTTTAGTGTGCTTGTTGGGAAAATTGGATGATGTCACTACAGAAACTAATACAGTCCACATGGTTTTTACTGCCCTATGCATCGCCAAGAAAACGATCCTCATGAACTGGAAAAATAAAAATAATCTTAATTCTAGCCAATATAGAAACCATCTAATAGATCACATTAGTCTTGATACAGCCTCTGCCACCACATTAGATCAATCCCTCTGGGCTCCTTTGATCGGCTCCGTCACCTAGAGGGGGTGGGGGGTCGTGGTTTGGTCCCGTCTTAGCTATTGTGGTTGATGTGGAGGTTGGGACGGGCTTAGGGCGCCTGGAGGACCCCTAGAGACGTTATCCCGGGAGGGCTCAACCCGGGGGGCTGTGGTCATAACCTGGTCAGTGGCTCTGGTCGCTCTTAGAGGGTGTTCTCCTCGTGGCTGCGTGCAGCGGGGGTTGGGGGATGGTCTGTGCTGGCGGACGTAGGTTACTGGCCTGGTGGCCTGGCTGCCCCTGAGTGGATCCGGGGCAGGCGGGGGGGCTTGGGGTTCGGGGGTGCTTCGTCTCCGTGATGGGGCTCTGGCTGGGCCTTGGGGGCTTCGGTCCTAGTCGGTGTGTCGCCGAGGTTGTGGGCGGGTGGGTGCACGGGGGCTCAGCCCTGGCGCAGGGGGCCTCTGGTGCATCGGCCTAACTGGGGGGCTCTTTAACTGGCGGGGAGGTTGTTCCATCCTTGCAGAAGTCCACTCTGCAGGTGGGGGAGAGACATAGGAGAGGTGGAGAACAAACCTAACCTGGGTGTCTGTTGTCTTGTGTAGTCTGGGAGATGATTGAATGTTAGGGTGGGTACAGTTTCCTCTGCGGTGGGGTAGGGTGGGCTTCCCTGGGTCCTGTGGGGCTTGGCGGTGCTGCTGCCGTAGGCCCCGGTCTGGATGGGCCTTGCCTTGCCTTGGTGGGTGCCAGAGGACGGGGGTGCCTACTGGGGTCAGCGGGGGAGCTGGCCCTAGGGAGGAGCATCTTGCCCCTCCTTTCTTTTCCTCCCCATCCCCGGCTGCCTCCCTCTTCCCGCTCCACCACACCCACCCACACAGGTAGGGCCTTGGGGTGTGGGTGTGTCACCAGGGTGCAGGGGAGACATCCCCCCCCTCTGTCCCCTTCTGGCCACCTGTGCCTCAATTTTATTCCACAACTTAGACATCCACATTATTCACACTGTCATAACACACACATATATATAGGGCCTTGAGGGTGACCACGCCAACGGCGTCCAGTGAATGGTCTGAGTATTCAACCCTACCTCTGGCGCCGGTGCCCACCTCTCAATTTTAAATCCATGTAGACATTGAGGGTTCTCGGGAGGGGCCGTGCTAACACCTGCTGCTCTCCGGCAGCAGCACCATGCCCTCCCCTGTTTTAAATGCACTTTAGAACAACACGCAGCAACACTACACATAAGCGGGAGGAGGGAGGTATGGGGTCTTCACACACCCCCGTTCTCTGCCAGCCATCGGGGCGGGGGGCTGGGAGGAGGTGTTGGCTGACAGATTGGCCTCCCTGCTTCTGCGAGGCCTGGGGCGGTCTGCTTGCCTCCACCCCGGGGGGAAAGGGTCACATCTCTTGGGTCTGGGTGCTGTTTCCCCCTCTGGGGGCGAGGGTACCTGGACCCGGGGTATAGAGTATGTTTGGGGAGTGCGATTGTGTGTACATGTGCATATATGTCTATTCCTACGTTGGATGAGTGCTGAGTGTTTGTATATGTGTGCATGAGGGTGGGAATGCATGTTTGTGTCTGTGTGTGCCTGTTTGTCTGTGTTTATATGTCAGGTCAGGTCTTAGACTCCACCTCCCTGGGAACACCCAGGCCCTCCAAAGTGTGGAGGCCTATCTCCCCTCACCACACTCCCTGCCGGTAACTGATGCACTCAGGGGTCGGTGCATTGGTGGTTCTTGGTGTCCGGGGCTGGGCGCTCAGGTATACACCAGCTCACTCCCGGTGGCTACTTGGCGGGGCCTGGTGCCTGTCGCTCGGTCAGGCCTCTTCCGGGGCAAAGGGGGCCCTCGAACCTCCGGCCTCGGGGCCTGCAGCTCGGTTCACTCTGGCACAGCTGGCTGCCGGCAGAGCCGGCGGGCGCGCCAGTGCAGCCCCCTCTGGCTTCTGCTCCGTGGCTACTGGGTGACCCCTCGTCTGGGGATCTCCTCAGCCCTTCCCAGGAGGGTGGCACGGATGCCCCTCCGGTGGTACTCCTTGGGCTCTCGCACTCTGGGGTCCCTGGATGTCTGGAGCCTGGATCTCCTCCATGCCTGCTTCATGCCCTGGGGGACGGGGCTATGGCCCTCCACACCCTCTAGCAGACCGTTACATGGGGAAACCTTCTGTATACAAGCGCGCTGATCCACACAGGTGTGCACACGGGTGTTCACTGTTCGTAGACATAAACTACACCTTTCTTAGCTGCTACTTCAAAGCACATTGTGCGCTGTCTGTGCTGCACAACAACATTCAATATTTAGTATTTATTGCTGTTTACACTTAGCTAGATTAACATGATGGTGTTGTGTTTAGTATGTTGCTTTGTTTTTTTTTTTGCTTGTTTTCTATTCTTTTTCTCTCAACAGGTGATCCAGGAGATTTTTTTTTCTCTTTGTCTTTGTAAGTGCCCTTTCTCACTGTCCCTCTTCCCTTCTGTTTTTCTTTTCCTTCCTCTCTTTCTTTCTCCCTTTCCTATCCCCCAATCATGTCTGTCTCATCTGTAACTACTGAAAATAAAATAAATAATAACAACAAAAGTTGATCAAATGGACCCATACGGCAATGCCATGATGATCCATTTGGCAAAATAAATCCATTTGGTATACTTGTTGGTCTTCAGACAACAATTCTGACGGCTAAAGAACCAAATGGGACAGACAAAAAATGTTGAGGGAGGAATGGCTGCCTTGCTGCCATTTTATCTTAGCCTTTGGCTGTCATTGTGATATCTAGAGGCTCTGTTACCCATTGAGGTTAGCCTCTGCATGGCACGTTAGTTACATTTTTTCCCAGGTAGAGTATTATAGATGAATCATGAATTATTAGCCTGTTGCTACCTGTTGTTTTATATTCAGTGCAAACAACTACAAACTGTTTATATACATTGTAAAGCAGAGAACTTGTGAGCATTTGACAATGTAATGATTTTATGGTTCGCTTTTTAAATAGCTGGGCAAGCAGGATTAATTGGGACTATGTCATCTCTCTTAGTGAGAATGATGAAAGTTCAAATACGAACTTCTATTAAAAGGAACAGCTGGAAGTGCAAGCAGTGCATTTCAAAAGAAATGAAGGTATGATCTTAGAAATATAGATTTCAATTACTCTAAATACAAGAAACTGCCACCTAAAGTAAAACAAAAAAGAATTGCATATCAGTGTCCTCAAAAAATCTGAATGATATTCTGGACTGTCTCAACATCAACCTGGCCAGTAAGACAGCACAACATGAGACTTGAGATGGCAAAGGCCTTGGTTATTTGGTAACGATGACTGTGGAGAGAAAAACAATTCTAGCTCTTGACATCATTGATTCAGAATGATTAAAATGTTAAAAGTGAGTGAAATCCATATGTAGAAAATGCTGCAATGGACTGAACGATTCCCTACATTCAACTATGCAGACAAAACACACTTTCTGCTGTTTGGCTAACTTACCACTCAACTTAAAGAGCAAAACTACTGACTTTAAATGAACTAGAAGGAGGTGAAGATTGGTAACAACACAGGGCAGCGCTTCTCACAGCAAAGGTGGGGAAAATGTTTGCACTCCCTGGTGCATGTCTCCACGTGAAGTGTTTACGCATACACTAGTGCAAAATCACTAAAGTATGAAACGTATAATAGAACTGGGACACAGTACAAATGTTTTCTGCTTTTCTTAGAGTATCAGCACTGTTGATATTCACACTCATAATGCCTGTTAATGATCTTCAACACCCACTGTTCAGCACTTCCAGCTCTGAGCTTGTTGGCATTGTCACTGAATCCACTGCAGGGCCTTAATGTTTGCCCCCACATGCTCCTCTTCAAGTCGTCCTCTTATTCCTTTCCCCGTTTACAGCAAATCCTTCATTTCTGACCAGTGGGTGTTGGAATTCTTCTCATGTCAGGCAGCGTGGGTCAGCTTGGCTCGCTCTAACGTGTTTCATTTAGTTTAATGTAATCTGTGGGTGTCAGGGAAATGCTGTAAATGTGCATGTGTGCTTTATGATCCTCCACCTTTGTCTCCAGCAGCAGGCAGAGTGTGGCAAACAAAGAAGCTGCCTGTCCCTTTCGGCTGTCTGGGTGAATCTGTTTGTACACCTGACACAGATTTCCCCTCATTACCCCAACGTACACACAAACATCTTTTCAGTGCTCCAGGGGGTCACTGCTGGTGATTCTTTCACTGTCAGTTCAAATGACCTGCTATTTTGCTTTTACACCTCCAGTTTATGAGACCTCGGCAGCAACACTATTTAACTGTGCTACTTCTGGCATACACTGGTTTTTAAAGGGTCTCTGCACTTTATGTTTTGGGAAAGGACATGTCTTATCTGTTCTGCATGCAAAGCAAGTGCTATAGCAAGAGGCATACACAAATAAGGTGGAGACAGATGAGAGTGAGAGTCACAGAAGAGGTCTGAGTGTAGCACCCAAAGATGGGAGGTTGTCCTTGTGACTGTTTTAGAACTCAGATAAGGAGTATTTGCTCTCAGCTGTAATCTCGTCGAGGACTGCTCTATTGGTTTGAGTTCTGGTGACTGTGAAGGCTATTTGACTACAGTGAACTCAGTCATGTTTAAGAAACCACTTTGAGGTCGTTTGAGCTTTGTGACACTTCATGTTGCTACAGAAGCAGAAGTAGCCATTACAAAATTGGTACAAAGTGGTAATTAAAGGATAGTCATTGTCAACAACATTTAGGTAGGATGTGGCATTTATTTGAATGATTCTTACCTTGGAATTAAGGACCCCAAGTAAATATCCTATAAGTAAATATATAAGATAAGTAAATATCTATAACGATGAACTTGTTTATTAAAATTTGATGGGATGTGTGTGAGGTCCAAATGACTTAGACTCAGGTGGAGCGCAGGATCTATCCAGAGGAGAACTTTGTTATTACAAACTATTCTACCATGTAAACCTGAAATCTTTGTCTAACAGCTCATCTTTGTGATGTGTAGAAGAGCTCCAAACATTACTTCACAGAAGATACTGAGCCACTGGTGTGTTAAAGAAGATACTGTTGTGTCAAATGTGTAATCGCTGTTGTTTTTTTTTCTGCTGTGTGTGGCCACAGGTACATACTAAAGTCTAAGACAATACATTCACTTAAATAGCTGCAGTTTTATGGGTATTGCAAAATGGAATGTATGGCTGTGATAGAGAGAAGTTAAAATAAACTACATGAAAATTACTCTCTGTGCACTGCTGAGAAAAGACCCTGACACACGTTGTAATTATGAAACTGGCATGCAACTTGATGTCGTCCATGTTTTGGCGGTGGCTGGTGGTCATTCCATTCCTGAATGTAAATTCATGTCTGCTCTCTGTGATGACCTGGCTAAGGGGGTTGAGTTTTTGAGACCTACATCATGAGTGCATTTTTCCTCCCCAGTAACATAAAGAAATTGCACAATACATTTTTAAGCAATAAACTGAAAAAAAAAAAAGTTGAAAATATGATACAAATTAAAATTCATATATGTAAATTAATATTTAATTTTTTTTAATTGCCAAAAGGTTCAACGGGCATTCCATTTTCAAAACTTTGAATTTTCTGCAAATTAATTCATGGTTGAGCCTTTAAAAGGTTAAGAAAATTGATGAATGGGTAAAGTGGAAAAATATATTTTAGCAGCTGAGGTTAATTTCTATGTTGGGAGTGTATTTAAGCAACTTTAGTCATGATTTGGTTATGATACTTTTCTAAATCATCAGACTGGTGCTTCTTGAACTGACTGGTATCTTTATAGCGTGGTCTGCAGTGTTGGGAAGGTTACTTTTAAAATGTATTCCATTACAGATTACAGAATACATGCCCCAAAATGTATTCTGTAACGTATTCCGTTACGTTACTCAATGAGGGTAACGTATTCTGAATACTTTGGATTACTTAATATATTATCATGCTGTTTCCAACTACGTGAATGTGATTTATTACTGTTACTGAAGGTCCGCGGCTCCGAACCGTAGTAAAGGGACATCTGGCTAATACGGTGGGTTCCGTGTCGGGCTCGTAGCTGAAAACTAGCTTTACTTTGTTGTCTGGGTCAACTTTGCTAGAGACAGAGAGAGGCGTTGAAAGGCTGCTCCAACGGAACTTATTTTTTCCGGAGGAAAACACGAACACAGTGTACAGTTGAGTCTTAATAGCTTACTTACAAATGGGCTCGTCAGGCACTCTTCTTGGCTGCAGTGGTTATTATTATATTTACATGCTTCCAGCTCCCGTTTTTGCTCCGTGACAGCTCGGACTTTTCCTTTCTCTCCCTCCTCGCACTCACAGACACATAACGTGTATGGTAGTCCATTCTCGCTGCAGCACGGACTACACTGCCCATGAGGCTACATTCTTTAGGGCCATGTCTGTAGCATTCTGCCTTTTAGCTTAGCACAACAACAACAACAAAAAAGCGCTCTCTCACCCAGGAAACACGCAGAGAGAGAGAGCGTCACCCTGTAACCATGGCAACCGTAACGCTGCTGCCTGGAACAACAGAGCGTAGCTGTCAAACAAACCCAAACAGTCCTGACCTGCGAGAATATGAAACAGGAAAGTACCGCCGTGTAATCCATTTATTTCAACAAAGTAACTGTATTCTGAATACCACCTTTTTAAACGGTAACTGTAACGGAATACAGTTACTCATATTTTGTATTCTAAATACGTAACGGCGGTACATGTATTCCGTTACTCCCCAACACTGGTGGTCTGCCTGCCTCTGCTGGACCACTTGATGGTCAGGCAGCCTGCCTGCTTGACGCTCTGCTTAGCTGTCTAACTGCCTGTCCTGCTGTAAGTCTGTCTGTCGACAGAACTGTCTGACTACGGCATGAATAATGCTGAGCCATGGTGCCCTGCTGCCTTGACAACCAATGGAGAGTGGGGAGAGGACAAGAAGAAGGGGGTCTGTGTGGGTAGAGAGCAAATATAGAAGGGAGAGGGGGGCTGTGACGGTGTGTGTGGGCACGAGACGGGGGCGGGGCATATGCTGGAGGGATCTGATCAAGTAAAGAGAAAGCAATAGAAAGATTTGAAGAAAAGCAAGAAAATGAGCTGCAAAGCAAAAACTAACAAAATGTTGAAAAAGGAGAATAAGACTGAGAAACAAGTAAGAAAGGTAGCTCAGCAGTTTTGGATGCAGCCTACAGGAGCAGATGCAGCCTGTTTCACACTGTCACCAGAGTGTTGCATCATGGGATCAGGACCATGGGGACATTTACACTGTGGGATGACATCACCCGTTGCCGAGTCAGACCTCGTCTGCTTGGCTCTGTCTGACTACCCTAAAAGATGCTGCTTCTTTCAGTTTTTGCTCTCCTCTATCAGACGGTCTGCCTTTCTGTCTGACCGCCCATCGCAAAGGAAGTGAAAAGACAAAGAGCCAGATCGACAGATGAACAGAGCGCCATACAGGGAGAGAGCGAAAAAGACGCAGATGCTAGTGGAGAGTTTCGGCCTTGTCTGCCAGCATGATATAGCAATCTGAAAAAGGAACAAGGAAGGAGGAAGGGTGGAAAGATTTGGGTTTAGTTTAGTCAAAAAGTGTGTATTAGTGTGTGTGTCTGCCATCTATGTCCTACCTTCCCTTTTCGTCCTGATCTGCTATTTCTCTTGGCACACTGACTGGCTGGTTACACAAAAAATAGATACCAAGCAAGAAGAGTATTGTACCGTCATCTCCATTTTTACTAAAATAGCATCCGTCATGTATTCTTTAAACATGCAAAATCAACACCAGAGGGTGACAATCGTCCTTCTTAACTTGGTTATTTCTATGTATGTGGTTACATTCTTATGGCTTTTGTCTTTTCTAATCTTGTCTTCAGCTGATCCTGTTACTGATGCACTCAGTGCTATAATCACTCATTGCATTATATTATGTAGAGCCTCTGTCCAAAGCAGCTCTACCTCTCAGTTCTGTGCTATAAATGTGTTTTATTTATTGAATTTAAGCCAAGCAAATCAACATGATGTTCAGTCAGAAAGACTTCTTAAATTTCCAAATCAACTGCTCCCCCATGATATTGTGAACCTGTAATTATTCAACACCACTTTTAAAATCCCTGGATAGGTGTTAATATAATTTTAGCCACTTAAATTGAGAAAATAATCAGGTATCATCATCTGTGCTCATATGGCATTTATCATTTCCAGTCTTTTGTTTACGCAATCCCACTAGTTTTGCTTCCCACCCTTAATTTCCCATGTGAATATTCCAGAAATTCTATCAGTGCACCATGCTTATTTAAATACATCACACAACTTTATGCTAAACTGATTTCATCGTTTTTTATTTAGCTTACACACAGTCCTATTTCTGCTGAATATGTAATGACTGCACAAATACAATTTCAAATGAACAAATATTAATATCAATATAAATCTGGCCTGTGCTGGAATTGGCAATTATTCATTTCTATTGTTTCTATAGTCCTGTTACCTTCACTCTATTGTGTCTATCCTAATATTCTGAATATTCTAATATTCATTCTCCTGATTAGCTCCAGTTTAGCTACTATGGAGGATTTATCCACTGTGGGCAAAATAAAGCAGAGTTATGATTTGTAGCCAGAGCCTGTTACTCAACCCTACTTGGATAACAAGCTAAAGATTTCAACAGTTTGGAACTAACGACATAATTTCAAAGTTACCAAGGGTTTAAGACTTAAGCCACCTTGGACATGTTAAAAACTGTAGTTCCTCTAATGGCCACAAACAATAAACTAAACTTTCATCATTCATACAAAAATCTATAGGTGTGTTGAGTCACGCTGCCAGGTTTCATCTCAGCTAATAATGGTACTGAACTATGTTAAAGTGGGGTTACCGGCTCAGCAAAGTGCACACTTTTTTAAAAACTGCACTGAAACAAAATTTTTTTTCCCCCATATTATAGTCATAATCCTTCAGACTTCTCTGACATCATTTGGCACCTGAATACTTTTTTCAGTGTTTTTTGCTTTAAATGATGGACACATGGTCTCAGTAGGGTGTTGTCAATAACTGATGAAAATCAGGCTAATTGCTACTGCTACTTCTGCTTGACTGATGCAGTGTGCAACAAACTGAGTTCACACAGGTGGAGCAATGCTTTGATTTTGCGATACATGCTCAGTTGATGCCGCCAAAGGGAGTCAATCCTCTCTAAATAGTAATGACTTCACTGGTTCATTGGTGAATCAGACAGGAAATAACTGAGCTGGAAAGTCTGGAACAGGGAAACCAAGCTTGAGTTGGAGCTCACATGATTCACAGCACACAGCTTACTAAGATCAAGACAGTCAATGTAAATCCAATGTGCAAGATCCTTCAAAGCCCTGATCAAACCAGTATCTGTGATGTTAACTACAGCACGGTGTCTAGTCAATGGTGTTTAAGCTTGGTCTTACCCCTGGAGATGCTTGTTCACTTAGAAGAAATGTACTTAGCAGGGGTCTCCTGAACTTCTTTTGTTCTAGATACATAACTTATCTGGGAATCTGCTTTTCTCAACTGGGAACTGCATAAATGTTTCTAAAATGAGTTCTCGTGTGTTAACTGGTAATGCATTCTAGACTTTACAGGACTTTTTATAAACGTTTTTTTTCTTCTGGTTGACCTGGTTTGCTGAAAAAGAATGTTTCTCAAAATAGGGCCTGAATTTAAACATTATAAGATTATAGAAATGTATAGAACTGGACTTTTTGCCATTAAAAAGCAGCTGAATTATTTTGGCTGAAAATTCATATAGATATTAGCTTTAGAAAGTGATTTTTTTTTTATAATAAGGTAGATTCTTTAATGTCTTAAGACATCACATTTTGGGTTGTCTAGACCAAAGTACTAAATTTCGCTCTACAAGGGCCTGATATCCACATACAGGGACATTATACAGGGATATTATACTGCCACTGTTCTATCGAAGTTTAAAACGAATGTCCTCATATGTGGATCTCATTTTTGTCAAAAGCAAACATCAGGTAAAAAATAAAAATCTGGTAATTCTTTGTTTTTACATTCATGAGGTCCAAATCAGCCCAAATAGCAAAGAGAAATTAAGAATGCATGCCATGAAAGAGTTCGGGTCTTAGGAGGTTAAATCTATAAAGGCAGCTTATGTAGAGGATTTAAAAGATGAATCATCTTCAGTTTGCAAATTCTGAACACATTTTAATGACCTTTTTTTAAAAATAAAAAAAAAATTGGTACAAATGTTTGTTGTAGCCAAAGGTAAACAACATTGTGATCTTACAGCCTTTCCATTTTTGTAAATGTGATGTCTTAGGAACATCTAGAGGGAATTTCATCACATCTGGTGCAAATTTGCACATGAATATAAAGATGATGAGAAGACTACAACATTTTGGCAGCTGGTGGTGAAAGGTTTAGGTCATTGGCGTCACAGACAACACTTTTTTGAGCCATAAGTCAAGAATTCATTATGTACTTGAGCCAAGACACTATATTTAAAAGAAGAATGCTATTTACATCTGCAGACATTTATACTTGGTGGCATAGATTTGTTCTTTTTCTGACATCTTCAGCCTTCCATATTCATACATGGAAAATGGAAGATAATGAGAACATCTGCAAGACCCAGTACATAACACCAGGCATCGATGACAGAAGATATGAAACAAAAAAGCCGGACACAAAAGGATCTTTCCTTTTGGGACCTGTGATGGAGATGGGTTACAAATCAGTTTTCAGATGCACAGCAAGAAACAAAAACTGTATGAGCATCTTACATGATTTGCCAAATGTATACAGAGGATATCAGCTGAGCCGTCAGCTTATGTGGACTGCCAATGAGATCAGTTGATCTGCCAGGATTAGAGCTGGACTTGACTCAATTAATGTCAGAATTTTACTTAAATTACTAATAGAATGACACTTGAACTTATAAAACCAACAACTCAATGTATACATTAATGTTTGTTATTATGTTTAGCTTTTTAAAGTTTAAGATCATACCCAAACTCATGCTGTGTGGACAGCACTGTTTGTAAATGTGATGTGTTTGGCCAGAGATTTTACAGCTGTATTGTAAATGTTGCCATATTTTCAGAAAACCCAGTGTTGAAAAAGTAAGGGAACAAAAGGATTACTGCTTAGTCACGTTGTGCATTCTAATGATAGTTGTTGCAGTGATGTGGGGGATGACACATTGTGTGCGTCTTCCCTGCGCCCTCAGAAAAGGCTTATGCATAATATATACAAAAGTGTCATGCCATATTACGCAACCACCGTGTGTGTGTGTGTGTGTGTGTGTGTGTGTGTGTGTGTGTGTGTGTGTGTGTGTGTGTGTGTGTGTGTGTGTGTGTGTGTGTGTTTGTGGAAAAGTGTGTGTGCTCTCACAGACCCCACTCAGCCAACATCTATGTTTAGCAATCTATTCATGTCTACAGTTAAATTGTGCTTTCCACTCTAGTTATTACAGTGTCAGACAAAATGTGAAAGCACCAATAGCCATGGATAATAAGCACAGAAATAGAGCAAGTAGTCAACAAATTGTCAGACACACACACACACACACACACGCACACATTAATAAACTACATATGACAAAGCCTAAATCCCAACAAAAAATTTTAGGCACATGGACAAACGCCCCAATCTTTCTCTCCTGTATTGTCTTTTAATTTCTTTATTTCTTGCTTCAGTTGCTTTGCACTGAAACCTGGCAGATTAGATCTCATCCATCTTTGTCTCAGGTTGCTGCTACAGTTTCTATCTTGACAGCAAATGTGCACATTGCTACCTTTTCCTTTAAAAGAAAAAAAGTCTAACCATGTGCTCAGTCTGTGATAGATTGTACAGTAGTGACACTCTGACACCAGGAAACGTGTCAGGGAGATATACAATACTGTTCTGTCTCTTTCTAAATCGGTACACACACAATCTCACACAGAAGACCAATTAAATCTGTAAAACACAAGACTGAACACTGCACATTTACAGAACAAGCAAGCAGAAGAAAACACAGTTTGAATCCACCACCATCCTCCACCATCTGGGGAGCACAGCTGGACATAATCACAGACAGACGAGACAGGGGAAGCAAAACTGAATATGATGAGACTGAAACTAAGACACATGAAGCCAAAGAGCTTGGAAAGAAAAGCGTCTGGACTTCTTTAAGTTTCTTGAAGATGTTTCACCTTCAAGAAAAGCTCCTTAGACTACAACGACCTGGATGACTGAGAACCTTCACAGACACAAGACACATGAACTTAACAGGCAAAAGTAAACCACAAAGACAGAACTGACTAAACACGGGAGGTAACACAGAAACACAGGCTAGGCATGGAAATATAGGAGGACAGGAAAAGCTAAAAACCTAACAAGATCAAAATCAAAAGACCAAAATGAGAACATAACCTAAGTAACAGTATATCCAAACTGAAAACTGCAACAATGTCGAACTGAAAATTATCGAACTGAAAACTGAGCAGAACGGCGGGTGCAAACCAAGGATCATGACACACTCAGTTACGTCAATCGGAGGTCACTAAAATTAATATTGAATTTCGTGCTTTGCCAAAGCAATGTTGGACTCTGACTGTCCAGCATTGATATTTTGTTGTGTTTTCATGAGTACTATCCTATTGGTAGTGGCAACTGTTTCTCACTCTCACAGCTGGGGAGAACAAGAAACAGCTAAACTAAATCACAGGGAAAAGAGACAAGGGAAGTCCACGGATTCAATAACACAGGATCAAACAAATCAGGACTGTTGCAGATGCACATCCTTTACTCTGTGCTTTTTTTGTGTGTGCTGGACACAGAGTGATTTAAGAGTAAACCATTGCAGCTTTCTATTCATGTTAACACTTAAGAATGAAGATATGATATTGTCTGACATATCAGTCCTTCCTTCATTTTTATTTTTTGTCTTTTTAACAAGATAAGAGTGAAAAGCAGTGGAAAATACTGCAAAACTAAAGGTTAAAGTAAGCTTTTGAAAATCAGCAATTCTTTCAATCATCAGCCATTAATGCTTTTTTACATTGTCAGCCAAGCTTAAAAATGTTTTCTGTTACTTTGGGAATTTGTTTTCATTTTTGCATCTGATTGCAAATGTGCTTGAACAATTGCCTGAAAACATAACTGTATATGTTTTATGTATATGGAGCTGTCGGAGTGGTATGTTTAATACATGATTATGTATACGCTATGCAAATAGGCCACTTGGTGCCCCTGCGATCGGTGGTTGGGAAATTAAAAGGGGAGCTGTGTGCTGATGGTTGGGGACAGTGCAACCATCAGCACACATCTCCCATCATCGTCCTCCCTTCCTGTGCTGTCTGCCCATCCTTCATCCCTCTTCGTTTCTCCTTTGTTTGGCGAGAGGCAGTTTTAGTTCCTGTATCATTAGTAGTGATCCATCTGCCAGGCTGTAAACACACACACAGTACAGAGAAGAACATTGTGCTGTGTGTATCCAGCATAAGTCATCTGTAACACAACCACCCACCCATACACACACACACACACAAACACACATTAATGATATATATGTGCGTACTGCATTAAAGAGAATCCATTCAATTCCCTCAATTCACACAAGGTCCCTTCATCCTTCGTCATTTTTGCATCTCTTGTGATGGACAGATGAGACAGACAAGTTTATGGAAAGATAGATGACTAGGTCAGTGATAGTAGATGGGAGTTGCTTGCCTCGTCAAGTAGGACACTGGGCCAGACAAAGCAGCTGTCATTCCTGGCAGAGATTACTGTGGGGATGATGGGGGTCTGGATCATAATAATGGTCACCCATCATGGTGTTAATAAAATTATAAACAAAAAAATGGAAACAAAGTTCTAAGAAAAATATGTGATGTAAGCATTTTTTCAGTGAAAGGACTTTGGGCAGTAGGTCAGCATCAGATGGTACTAGTCAAGGAATATGTCCATTTAGGTTCTGCTATAAAGCTCTATTACGTGATAGCCTAATGGTGTGATCAGACCGAAAGAAAGTGTTGTTTTCTCACAACACATAGCTAAGTAAGTCATACAAAATCTGTGCAGATACTGACTGACATAAAAAAGGAAGTCTTCTGTCCTGTTTTCTGCATATGGTCTTTCTATTCTTCTCCTTTGTGTCTTCTTTCCCTCCTCTTTTGGGATTTCTGTGGTTCTCCCTGATATCACATTTGCTTTATATTGAGACAGAAACAAAAAAAGAGAGAGTGTGAATATTTGAATGAATCAAAACTGTTACTTAACTCCAGCTATTGGAACTATACTGGAAGGAAGTAGTTCTCCATTTCTATGTTGGGCTAATATTTTTGAGCTGCAAGTGTTCCAGAAACACTCTATCACCTGTACATGCACATATAATGAGGGGTAAAACTTCACTAATGTTTGGTCTAAACACAGCATTAATACTCTGTTTCGCTTTCAGAGACCCCTTTCCCACAACATATTGCCATTCATTGTTAATATAAAAATACCAAGCACTTTTAGAATCTTAAAATATGAACAAAAGGATCCCTAGAGATTATGCTTGAACTAATAATCATGGAAATCCATACTATCCTTCTTGGTGGGTGTGTGTTTTGGTGTGTGTGTGTGTGTGTGTGTGTGTGTGTGTGTGTGTGTGTGTGTGTGTGTGTGTGTGTGTGCGGTAATGTAATTATTACAGGCCTCTTAAATGTATGTTTGCATATCTCTAGCATTCCCTAATTCATGGTTAAGCTTCCATATTATTATCTGTAACTGTACTTACCTCACCATAGGAGGTTTGCTTCACATTGCAAATAGCAGTTAAACAGGCTAGTTAAACAAGCCCAGTGATCAAATAAACTAAAGCTCTATCACTGCAGCAGAAAAGGCCCTTATGATGAAAAAGGGTGTACTTGCCACTATTTGAGAAAAGGGGATTACCAAAAATTCAACAAAGCTAGTGTAGAGAGACTTTAAAGGAGTTTATGAAGATGTGTGGACTTAGTCAGCTAGTACCTTTGGAGAGGGCAAGCACTGTTGACAAGAGGATAGTTGCTAATGTGGATACATAATCTTTAGGTATATTGTGCAAACATACAATCTCCCACATTGTAATCTCTGTTGCAATGTATTTCCATCTTATTCACACTGCTACTGACAATTTCCAAAACCATGCATAAGTGATTTTAATTTGTTTTGGGGGGGGGGGGGGGGGGGGGTTGTCCTTATATTTGGCGCCTGTTTGAATTAATCTCATAATGCTATAAACATGAACTAGAAACAGATTTAAAACTTGATATGTATATTTCACCAAGGTCATTATTTAGTGCCAACTATGCTTATTGCTCACTGTGAAATCAAAAACATATTTGACTTGTGAAAAGTCAACAACATGTTGAGTCTACATGCATCCAGCAGAACTGTATTTATTAACAGTCTATGTGGCAACCACTAGCTAATTCAGTTAGCATTAGCAAGCAAACATTAATAGTGAAGTGAGCTACTGGCTGCTCACACCAAAGCAGCTCCTCTTTTCTTTTAGCCAGACTCAGCACAGTTTATTCACTATACAATTAACAGTAACTTAAAAGACACTACTAAAAAGCATGTATTTCTAATTTCCAAGTAAAGTTAAAGAATTGATCTAAGTTCAGTATTGTTAGTATTAGGTAACAGGAAAATATGTAATAGCGTATATTTAATATTTACTGGATTACTAATTTGACATATGTTTTTAAAAATCCTAATCTTCCTGTTTCTAGTTAATTTACAGAAATTAATAAAGCAAGCACTGGCTCTCAGTCCTTGTTTGACTGGTAGTTATCATGCAGCATGTTATGTCATACCAAACAGCTGTCGGTGCTGTATGTGTTCTAGCGGCAACAGAAGCTCGTAACATGTAGTCACACAGACTCAGGCGAAGGTTGGAAACTTAGTGGAAAACCACCGTATTTGTAACTTGCTCTTCATAGGCTGAGGTAATTTTCCTACTGGCTTTGAAATTCGGCTTCTGAGCTTGCGCAGAGCGCTTTGTCAGCGGTGTATAGAGGACAGAAACGGGCTAACCATTCTTCGAGTAATAAAGGGACGATTAATTATTCGTCAAATCGGCAGGGACGATAAAAAAAATTGGATTTCCTACATGGATTAGATAATGGCAATGAACAAATGAGGGATATTATTATATGTAACATTAGAGAGCAGTTTATTTACACTAAGTTTTATGTGAATATTTGGTGATATTTTTGTCCTCCCCTGCATGTCGTGTAGGAGTGGGTTTTCCCAGCCGTTGTCTGGCTCTGCCTCCGCCAGCCTCCTCCTGTCAGTGCGTTTCTTAAAATGAAACTAGCGAGACGGTGGCACCTGCGGAGGAGAGGCAGAGGGGATTGTATGTAGAGCTGGCATCTACTTACCCACCGTTTAAAGAAAGTCTTTATGTGCATATATATGTAGACAGATAGATGCACACACATACATATAGGAGTCTTCATGAAGTTCCCCGAGTTGTTAACAATATTAACATGTCCGAGGGAGCAGTCGCAGCCCGGTGCTTGCTGTATACATTTCGTCTATTCATTTAATCCTGAAGCAGGAATTCAGATAGAAGACTTAGAAGTAAACAGATAGATTAACATAGAGGCATATGACAGGAGCACACGATGATTGTTTCTTTTTTTCTTTTTTAAGTACGCCGGTCATTTTTACTTTGTTTAATAGCGTTTTTCTAATACAAAGACTGCCTGGTTAAGCTACAAGAAAGCAATGTATAACACAGTCTGGACGACCAAAAAAGCCGGCGAGGAAGGAGACTGGAGGGACGTGATGATGCCCTACTCCACAGAGCTGATATTTTATCTGGAAATGGACCAACCACCAGGTAAGCTTCAGGCCGGTGATAGCGGGGAAATGGCTAGTTGGACTGGACTTAATTAGCTGGAGTGATGTGTGTTTAGGAGCTGTGTGCTTTGGTGTCTGGTGAAATTTGCAGAGAAGGTTTCAGATTTCACGTTTTGCTCCTGCTCGTACCGATCACGCAGTTATGGCTTTGTTTTATTAGGACTTCGCGGGCTTCTGGGCAGTCGTGATGTTTTAGGTACACTCGCTACATTTCTGACAGCGTACATAAACTTGGCGCTGTCTGTAGCTGAGAAGCAGGTAATTCGGGGACGAAGGAAATAAAATGGCAGTTTACAGCAGCAGTGACAGCGCTTTAAACGCCTTGGACTCTTTGTTTCTCGCTGTCCGGTGCACTCGCCACAGCAGTTCTTTTGTACATTAAGATACAGATTTGCGTGATGACACAGTAGCTACAGTCTCAGTGTGGAGACAATAAGTCCCGTGTAGTCCGTACACTGAAGCATCCCCACTTCTTCTCTGCGTCTGATGGCTATGCAAAAGGCCTATGAGATGATAAAATAGGAGCCAAGGTGACTGTATCTGCTGCTTAACCCATTTTAATTTAACTGCTGGAGAATTTGGCTTTGGAGACCACCGGGTAAATGTTGCACCATCCCGAGATTTGGTATTATTTCGCACTTGAAGTGTGCATGAAACCATTCCGACTGAATCATTCCAAAATCAGCTGTGCCGTGAGAGGGGGATGGGACAAGCAAGAAACCAAGAAAATTTATAAAACCTGGAATAAAAACGTCCTGAATATCTCCGAATAATAACGCTCTTCCCTTGGACACATATAGAAGTCTTTGTGCCCATTTCTAGCCAACTGTCACCCACAATTGAATAAGTTTCATTCATTCATTCCTCGGCAATTGTGCCAGTGTCATTCGACTCGCTCCTCTTCCTCCCTGCTTTTCTCCCCTCCTCAATGGATCATGGCGCAGATGTGGGACGTTGTGTTGTTTCCAGGAGGCGCTGTTGAATGCAGTTTGCCTTGTAGCTCTTTCGGGGGTTTTTTTTTTTTTCGTCTCCTTTCTTTTCCCTCCATGTATCTATTAAGATGCACTATACTCTGCAACAACCTCACAGTGCCGTGTTGTGTCTCTGTAGCATGCTGCAGAGTATTTGGGCTTAGAGCTCACTAGCATTTTACCACGGGATGCTTGAATATGCACCATATTTTAAGCTTGTGCTGGGGAAAAGTATTGTTTCAGCTACGTTTTCTCTTCAGACCTTGTATTTTGAAGTGCAGTCGGTAATCCTTTGTTGCTGCTGCTCAGTGCACATTTGGGATGCAGATGCAAAATTCTGGCCATTTAATGGTGATTCACACATTTAACTGGCCACTGGACCTTGGCTTTTATCGTGCCTAGTGCCATTTCTTTAGGGGTTTCTGTCATGGCACAAAAAAATAACAGATTTTTGCTTTGCTCAGCAGACTGTTTCTATCTGACAAAATGTAGTGGAAAAAGTATGTTTTGGACTATAACAAGACATTGTGTTGACAATGTGAAACCTTCAGAACAGCATTTGTATGTATGAGTGTTTAGAGAGGACAAATAATCCTCTGTTCTTATGCGAGTAGATTCACTGTTTCTGTTGGTTTTAGGTTGTACAGTACTCAGATTCTTACAGCTCTTTTGTCCAAATGAGCACATCCTGTCATTAGCTAAACCTCTAAGTCTTTCTCACTTCCAGCTCATATTTGTTTTGTTGTGTGCAGATTGCATGCGTGTCTTTGTCTTAATACACCTGATGTGTAATCAGATGACAGACATGCCCACAGATGTTCATTACATGTGTATGTTTATTACACTGGAATTGAAATGTGAAAGCCTCACTGATATCTACAGTGTGTGAATTCCTGTGTGTGTACAGTAGTACTTGTGGTGTGATTAGCACAGGTGGAGTGTCACTGCCACCCCCCAGGGGAGGGCAAGGCCTCCGTATCCACTGGCAACTTGGTGTGTGTGAAGCGACACTCTGTGGATGTGGGGTGAATGATGAGTCTCGTGTTTCAGTGGAAAATCACCGGGACATTGTTGCCAAAGTGACCATACCAGAGTGCTTTTTGCATGTGTAGGTTCATTTGCAGCACAATGCAGTGTTATACATTCCAGCTCCTCTTTCTTCCCCGTAGATTTTATTCATGTGTACACAGAATAAAAGAAAAAGACCCCTTTGCCAAGACGACAAATCGCATTATTTTTATTCATATTGTTCCTTTTCTTTATTTTTGCAGTCTGGATGCTTCCTTGCCCTTCCGCTTTCTTTTTCCCTGCACGTGTTAAAAACAAGTTCTTCCTCCCCACTTTTACCAAGTGCTGCTCATAGGGGATTGTCTGATTGTTGTTCTCACTCTGATATTGTGGCCTCGTTACGTTATATAAAGCATAATTAGATTTCTGTCAGCTGGTGCTGTATAAATAAAATTTAATTTGTTTTGTGTTGAAATGTGAGTCAGTGGAAAGATGCAAAATTATTTTTCAAGTAAATAAATTGCAGCGTTGTCATAAAACTAAACGTCAGTATGAGGACATACCTATTCTGTGATAGGACAGAGATGTCTTCTGCTAATTTTCCACCAGTGTAACCTTCCAGACATAGCCCAGTAGAATGTGGTCATTACGTCCAGCAGCTATGGTTTTATCTGCATTTTAAGCCTTTTTTGAAACTAATTCTGGTTGGAGAAGCTGGAAGCTCATTCTGGTTCCAGCTTTTCCCTGTAGGAGAAGCTGGAACAAGAATCAGTTTTCAACAAGGCTTGAATTTACTGGAAGGTTGGATAAGTTTTGTTTTTATTCTTAGTTTAGGGTTAGTGAATGAATATACAAATTCAGTTGGCAGTCACAGTAGAAACTTGTTGATTTAGAGGTGCTCCATTGTTGTGTGTATGATTGCGTGGTGTGATGGACTTGATCTACCACAAGCCTACTCAACCTTCCTCCCTGCCTCCCTCATTTCTTTCTTTCTTTGAGCTTTGCACGCCTTCCCTTGGGGCTGTCCTCTGATTGGATGAGGGGGCGTGCCTCCGTGCAGGGATTAGCTGGTGCATCTTCTGTCTTTTAGAATGAGCTGTGCTCGCTCTTTTCTTCAGTCTGACGGAGAGGAGAACAGGAGGAGGAGGAGGTGGTGGTGGTAGAGGAGGGAGGAGAGAGAGTGTGTGCAAGTAAGACGAGGAGAGTGAGTGACAGAAAAAAGGAGGGAGGAGGGAAACAGCTGAGAGAAAACTGGAAACATGCATCTAACAGAGAGTGTGATGGAGAACGGTAAGAGAGGGAATGAGATTTCTTGTTTTCATGTATTTCACTTTTTAGTCTCTTCAGCCTTCTTAGTTTTGCTTTTTTAAATGTAACCTTAGCTTTCTTTGTATCCATGTCTGCTGATTTGCATTTTTATGCTGCCCTTTCTTTAGTGTTTTTCAGCTTTTCCCCTACAAACAGAGCTCCTCCTTCTCTTTTATTGCTCCTGCAGCACCCATAACTTGCAGAGGATGTGAGCGAGCACTGGCATTCATTCATTATTTTGCTCTGTATGCATTTGTATTTAAAACTGGGTCACAATCAGTCGTCCACATGAAAGTCTAACAACAGAATGTCACTTAAAGCAGATTTTTTTTTCTGTGGTTCTTTAAAAAGTTATAATATTTTAATATTTAGAAACAGCTTTATCAAATTTAAGTTTCTGTCTATCTGTCAACTTAAATGTTAATCAGTTTTACTACATCAGAAATCTGGATCCTCTTCAGATAGTCTGAAAGACCCCATTCATCTAACAGATGCGTACACTCACACTTACCTCATCCAGATGTAGAGCTGTGAAAATAAAGCAGATTGTGGCGCAGATTGCTTCAGAACACCACATTCATGCCTCCTGCTTTGAGTTTTTAACTGTAGGCTGTGCATTAATTCCATTGTCGTGTATGAATTCCTTTGTCAGTACACATCTTTCAAACCTCAATTTTGCTGCCGTTTCCCTGATCAGCTGGCGTGTGCACTCCTGAACATGCCCCAAGACCCATGTTCTCTGAGTTCTCTTTGTCTCAAGTGAATTTATCATGTGTCTGTCCACTCTGACAGTTATTGTTTAGGAGAGCTGCAGGCTTCTGTCAGCATGTACAATGACAACTGATATGGAAGTGTCTGTGCATATGTGAATGTGTGGCTGAGCACTGGTCCTTTGTTTGGTGAGGGGGAGGCTGCACCTACGGTCCCCTTTGTTCACCGTCCCTCTGGCTTCCTCTTAGGGACCTATGCAGTAGTTGTGACTAAGGGCTCTGCAGTTTCCGTTATATTGGTCATATTTTTTTAAGTCATGTTTTTTGCAGTTTTGAACGTTTTCCAAATATGTCCATGTGGTTAAGACTGTTCTCCGATTAGTATAATTCTTGTTTATTTAGGACATAAGATCACATTTCCCACAAATTCTGATCATTGTCAGAAGGTTTGGATTTTCTACAGGTCTCTGGTCTTAATTTTTCTTATAGAACTTTGCAATCTGGAACGTGTGTACTGCTTATTTTCTCTTGTGTCCATTGTCATAAGAAACTACCAGATACACTATTAGAGTAATGAGAGACTTAAAGGTGCAGAAATTTTTTTAGTCGTTAATTTGGTAGAAATGCATTTTGTAGTTGCTGCATTAAGACAGAAATTCTATTATCTCATTGTAACTTCAGTGTTTGCATATGTTACTTGAACACCTCAAAGTGGACACACGTAATGAAGTCAAGAAAAGACTCATTTTATTGGTGATGAGATTGCCTAACTGCAGCTGTGGTGATCCATCTGTGCTTTTTACATGCTGCCCTCTGTGTGGTCCACAGCTGCAAGCACACATAGACTCTGATTTTCATGCTTTTTAAAATCAGTTACTTTTTTCTGTTTTTGCAATCTATTTCACTTGTGCATGTGTTTTTCAATGTAAACATAACATGAATTTCCACCCCATCTATCCTTGGAAGTGCACACGTGTAGCATTAGTCTGTAAAGTGCTGACTGAGGGGAACAGTGCAGCTGCAGGACGACAGTTTTGGCAACACTAACCGACTGCCATGGTGACATGAGAGAGAGGAGGGAGAAGAGTTGAATAGTCAGTGAGAAGGAAACAAAGAACAGGAGAGGAAGAGAGGCTACCAGTCTCAATTTAGGTGGTCTTACAATAAAGAGCGAAGAAAAAGTTTGTAGGATGTAAACTGTTCCTACTTTTTTTTGTTCTTTGAAATGTAGTGTGTTAGTTTATTGGCATCCAAGCATTTGCATAGATGAGCACAAGCTGTCACTTCCCCTCTTTGTCCCCCCCACACACTTTGTAGTGAATTCTCACTGCTATCATGTGACAATTAAAATATAACGTCAAAGTATTGTTTTCATTGTTTCATTGGTGGCTGTGGCTTTTTTGCACTTGTCAGTTAGATATACTAGCATGTAATTAGCATAAAATCAATTATTGTGCATTTTGCTTGCTCTGCTCCCCCCAGTGGGCAAATGTTGTATGTTTAAGTCCTCATAGTACTGGGAAAAAAATTCATTTTTTTCCATAGAAGATATGAATTAAACAGATTAGTCACCCCCGATTTAGTGGTGAGTGATATACCCTCAAAATGATATCACAAAAGTTCAAGAAAATTTGTGATGAACAATAGTTCTAATAATATTGAAAAAATGCTGAACAACGATTGTTGCAGCATTTATAAGCCCAAGTAAATTCAGAGCATACCCAATGGTTCTTTTCCAGTGAGCTACTGTCATGGATGTAATACCTCATTTAAAGTGTGATTGTAGTCCTGCAATGTGCCAGCAGCAACCTTATTGTGGAATAGTAGTGACACAGCACAAGTCGAACCTAAGGACAAAAGTTACCTATGTAGTATTTACCATAAACATTTTAACTATAGATTGCTTAAAAATAACAGAAATAACTTAACAATGTAACTATTTGCTGCTGTGAGTGTTAGCATTCAGCGGACAGTGAGTGATCATGTGCACGTGCACACAGAAGTCCAGGTTTTATTCAGCCCTTCCTCACATTCAAGCGTCTGTTTCTGCTGTCCGTGTGTGCGTGTCTTGTGGTAATTTGTGAGGCCACAGTGTTCCCAAGTGCTGCTGACTCTGGCACGTGAGCACTTTGCAGGAGAAGCCCACTCCATTTCAGTACATTCATCAGGTTACTTTCTGTTTTTAAATGACACCTCCCACATCAGTACTCTGTTGAGAGCGAGAGAGAGAGATGTTACACTGCTGGTCCTTAAATTGTGTCCAGATGTGCTTGGATACTTGAAAACTTTTGCATGTGTTTGTTTGTTTTTCGTATTATGTGTCATAGTCAGGTTAACTCTGTTTAGCATGCAGCGTGGCACCAAACAGGTTTTTACAATATGTGCTGGTTTATAACATCAGTGTTCAAAACCCAAAAACTCTGAAACTACCATCAATCCCGTTTGACTGACTGGTCAGTGTGTGAGTAGACTGTCATACTGTTTTACTTGACTTGACATGCAAGGTGAAATGTTTTCTATATAATAAATTTTTTCACACTTAGCAATCAAATAGAGATTTGAATCCCAGTCTTGCATAGAAGTTGCATGTTAGCGCCACAAATTGCAACACAGAAGTTGAAACGGACTCAGTAATGTTAACCTTTATTTCATGCATTCAGTCTTTATTTTTTTGTTAGACTGCATAGTATTTCACAAAATCAGTTAAATATATTGACTTTTCTTCAGTTTGTATTTCCATTTGATACTTAAATTTGTTTAATGACTAAACCTTGTGAAACATTATAGATTGATCCCATTGACCAAAGGCACTCCTGTTATGTTAGTTTTACTCAAACTGAACTAAGCTCTTTAAGTGACATAAAAGCGAACATTTATGGGGGTGGCTGTAGCTCCTGAGGTAGAGCAGGCCATCTACTGATCGAAAGGTTGGTGATTCGATCCCTGGCTCCCCCAGTCTGCATATATTGGGCAAGACACTAACCCCAAGTTGGTCTCCAATGCATCCATCAGAGTATGAATGTGTGTGAATGGGTGATTGTGACATGTTGTATAAAAGGCTTTGAGAGCTCTGGGAAAGTAGAAAAGTAAAAAATGTATGAGAATCGGTCCATTTATAAAGAAGCACTTAATAACAAGACAACAACCTATTTTTATAGCAAAACCTTTAAGTTATGGGTTTATACAGCTTGATAAACATAACCGTTGAAAACCAAAACACAATGAGAAGAATGCAAGTCAGAGTTTCTGTTAGAGTTCTCAGTCAAATTTAACACTCTTATGATGCAATGACAATGGCTACAAACGAATGAGCGGAAGGACCAGAGTTCCCCATTACAAACCTAACAGGAGAATGAATTTAATGACAGGAGAAGATATGAAAACATGAGGGTTTCCACATTTAACAAACCTCCACATTTCTGCTGAGCCCCTGAACACTCACGTGAAAGTTGACCTGCGTGTGTGTGTGGTTTCTGACATAAGGCATAATTACTATGATATATGGGCTCTTCACTTGTGATTAATAACCATACAGTCACCAGCTGCACTACTACGGTGTTTATGTGGTGTGGTTATGAGTACAGTTTCTGTGTATCATTTGCATAAAAAGAATGTGTGCATGTTAAGGATTTAATCGAAAATTCAATGTGAATCTGGTGACTTTTGAACGTGGCGATGTAGGAATTTCAAATTGATACCAATGGTGGATCTTCTACAAATATCAGCTGAGTTTGAATCTCAGAGGTCAGGTTTTTGGAAAATCTTATGAATGCGATAACTCGAAGACAGTGATGTCAGATTTTGAAATTGATACAATAGATGTGTCTACTAGGGCTACGTTCACACTGCAGGTCTTAATGCTCAATTCCGATTTTTGGATCAAATCCGATTTTTTTTTTTTTTTTTTTTGTCTGCTTGTTCACACTACAAATAAAATGTGACAGCAAACGGGCTCTAGTGTGAACCCTCAGAGCGGCCCGCATGTGCGAAAGAAGACATCACACACAACGCGCTCTGTTTAGACCCAGACCAAACAATATTGTTTGACTGATGGCCCTTAATATAAAGACTTGTTTCGGACTTTACGTTTCCCAATTTTTGCTTTAAGTTATAAAGTTATTTTGTTATTACAAATGGCCTAATAATTGTTCTTATTGCTGTTTTAGAGAGGAGCGGTGCTTCAAAGGATAGTTGGAAATGTCTGTCAGAATCTGCAGATTATACAGTACAAATAAAGTGTTCACGTTTCTCCAACGTTGTCTTCCCAACAGTTTCACTAACATCTACACTGGATGGCCAGGAAGCGTTTACGATGTCTTCTCGGGCACTTCTCCGGCGCTGATAATTGGCGTCTGTCTTGTGTCAGTGACGTAAAAGACGGATTTAATGCGACATGACCATTCAAACAGCAGTCGCTTTCTAAAACATCAGATATGTATCGGATTCAGTACCACATACGAAAGTGACCCAGATCAGATTTGAAAATATCGGATTTGTGCTGTTAACACTGTCATACCATGATCGGATATGGGTCGCATAGGGTCCAAAAAGTCGGATTTGATGCGCTTTCGCCTGCAGTGTGAACATAGCCTAGGAGGCTGCGAGGTACTAGACATTTTTGTGTATGGTTGTGCAAAGTAGTATTTCTAAATGATAAAGTGATCAACACTCTGTCTGCAGCTGTAGACTGATGGTTGAACTTTGCTGCAGGGCTGAGGGCAAGTTATACTGTATGCATATATCATGTACATATGAACTGTTATACACACAGTAATTGTAATACTTGTTTGTTTTGTTTTTTTTCCTAGCCCTTCCTCCAAAGCCAAACAAGCCTCAGCAGCCCTCCTCGGTCGCAATGGCAGGGGGCAGCAGCAATGTCGCCAAGGATGGAGGAGCGGGAGGCTCCTTACAAGAGGCCGAATGGTACTGGGGTGACATATCCAGGTAGCAAACACTGTGTTACTGACAGAAAAATCTGTGAGAGCTTAACAGTGACATTGTTAGGTTACATGAAATGCAGATGTTTTGTAAGGCTTGGCCCCTCCCCCAGCAACACAAGACCTGCACTGACAGAAACTAAAGGCATGTTCTATGTGCAGACATGGTCAGCACATTTTAGATGTCTTAAAAAAGCAAATATGGGTATTATCAGTGCTTTACCTGTTGTCAGACCACAAAATAATAGGAGTTGTAGTTGTGCCACAGTTGGTCAGTTGTCTGACATTGATGTTTGTTTGGTTCTAAGCTACCAACATGTTAAAGAGTCTCAAAATGACCAGTAACACTTATTTTTCATTAGGGTAAATATTATATTTGTCATTGTTGTCTGGTGGCTTTGAAATTAGCATTTCCTGTTTAGCATGTTGTTTAGCATCAATTGAATCTTAACTCAGAGCATCAGGTTATTATTCTTTGTTAGATATCACAGCACTGTCTGTCCATCTGTGCTGCAGGACAACTTTGACAGTGAGCTTAAAGTCTATAGCGACAGTAGGGGTAGGGCTCCACCAGTTAAAGACTGCAGGATAGAGTAGAGTTTTTTTATATGCTTTGTTATACACCATCATAGTAGTAAACTATATAGTGTAATTCTATGTTTCTTTGGTTTGTTTGTTTGTTTTATATGTCAATATATTTTGAAACTTTGATATACTCTGACCACCAGAGATCACTGACAAGTTTATTTCTCAGCTCTGTAAATTGTCTTTACTGTTAAGGTCACTGCTTTACTTTAAGTGCAGGTTAGCTGTTAGCCAAAATCCACAAACAGTGATAACCACACCTACAGTGCAGACAGTCTGCCACTCACGTACTTATCGTCAGCTGAGACACTGCTGGCTAGGATCACCCCTCCCTGCACTGCTAATTGACGGATTGTTTACTTTGAGGTGTGTGGTTATAAAGAAAGTTTTACTCGCCTGCCACTGATAATTGAAGGCAGACTTTTCCAAATGAACACCATCTGTGCATGGATCACTCAACCAAGTCAAACACCCTTTTTTTTCTTCCTCTGTTTCTCTTTTCTATTTTGTCTTCAGGGAGGAGGTGAATGATAAGCTCAGAGACATGCCTGATGGGACTTTCCTGGTTCGGGACGCGTCTACTAAGATGCAAGGCGACTACACGCTAACGCTAAGGTAAGGCCACTGCACACAGACCTTTATGTCTATATCAGAGCATCCGAATGATGTGTTTTAAACCACACAAGGGTTTCTACAAACTTGAGAGTAGTGCAGCACTTCTGATCCACTTTAATGCTGTTTTACTTTAGTTAACTGCAAGAATGTAGACTTGAGATGGTTCCTATAAGTGCTTTGTAGATAATAAAGAATAATAGAGCGTTGCCTGCCTTCTGGACATATTTTAAACTCGTATTGCCATAGTCAGAGCATGCTGCTGTTATTATTATTTTGTTTTTTGCTGTTTTTTACCACTGCATAGTAATAGTGGACAATTTTAGTTTGTTTTTTTTGGGGGGGGGGGGGGGTCATACAGTGTTCAAAAAATGAAAGGACCACTCTTTAATCAGAGTATAGGGTCAAGGCAGTTAAGCTTCTGGGAAATTGATTTGGTCATTTAAGTAGCAGAGTGGGTTGTTTGTCAATTTCAGCTGCTTTGATTTGAATGAAATTAACTACAGGTGCGCTAGAGGGGCAACAATGAGAAAATGCCCAAAAAGAAGAATGGTTTTATAGGCATATTTTCCCACCTCATCTTTTCTAATCGTTGTTTTTGTTTGGCTAGTGTCAGTGTGACTACTGGTAGCATGAGATGATACCAAGTCCCCTATAGAGGGTTAGGGTTAGAGTCCAACTCCCCCTGGATGACACATCAATGTGTACAATTGCTAGGTTTGCTGTCTCTCCCAACATCTCAAGAGCATGGAGGACATTAGTGTGAATGTCTCTGGCCAAACAATCAGAAATGGACTTCACTGCTTGGCACCGTGGAGTCTGAGCTGGGCTTTTCATAGATAAGAGCAGGTTCACCCTGAGTGCCTGTAACATCATCATGACTAGTTTAGTGGTGAGTCAGTGATGGTCTGAAAAGCCAAACCTAAGGAGAGATTGACAGACCTCCACTGGGTGGGCAACAGCACACTGAGTGCCGTTTGGCATCAGGATGAAATCCTTGGACCGCTTGTCCAAGCCCCCAGGACCCTGTGCTGGTGCAGTGGGTCCTGGGATCCTCCTGGTGCTGGACAATGCATAGCCTCATGTGGCAAGCACTTGGTGGCAATTCCTGAAGGATATCATTCAATTCAGTTTTAGTTATATAGGACGAAACCACAACAGTAGCCATCTGAAGTCATTTTATAGGATGAAGGATGCTTGCCTGACCTAAATCCAACGTGGCTGGGTTGCACCTCAGACTGTCCAGGAGGTTAATGATGCCCTGCTCCAGATCTGGGAGGAGAGTTCCCATCCAACACCATCTGTCAACTCATTTAGGAGCATGCCCCGATGTTATCAGGCATGCATAAAGGCACGTGGAAGCCATAAAAACTGGGTATCATTTTTAGTTGCTGCAACAAAACTGACTTGCCGACTGTGTTATTTTGTCACTTTGAATTCATCCTCTGAAAGCTGAGAATGTTCATTTTCATCAAAGTGCATGGTATCCTTTTGTTCCCAGCAGATTACCCAGCCTATAACAGTATAGAAATTAGCGTGATTTTTTTTCTTCCCCCCCACTGAGATCTGATGTGTGTTTTGATGGAATAGAATACATACTTAAAATAAATTATTTTCTACCTCTGTGTATTTTTTGTTTTGTTTTGTTTCACTGTCTCCCTTGATAACTCAGACTGAACGTAATCTTAATGACTAGCTCATCTTTTGACTTTCAGACAGAAATAAAATAATAAAACCTATCAATGATGTCAACTGACAGCAGAACAATTCAGTACACTAGCATTGGATAAGTCTGTTTGTTTAGGAAATACATTTTTAACTTGAATTATTTAGTATAATTCTCTGTTTAGACTTTGTATGATTATTTCTTTTCAAACCTGGTGACATATTTTAGTACGGAAGCGTAGAGCTGCCACCCAGGCAAAATAAAAATAGAAGTATATCACGTTATAACGTGAAACGTTTTTTGTTCTAACAAGATACTTTTCACGTTTGTACAATATAAATATTATATTGGACGAACGTGATAATTATGTATATTGTAATAACGTGATATTATGTTGTACAAACGTGAAAAGTATCTTGTTAGAACAAAAAACGTTTCACGTTATAACGTGATATACTTCTATTTTTATTTTGCCTGGGTGGCAGCTCTACGCTTCCGTATTTTAGCCTTCTGTTTCAGTTCCACGTTCTTTCTGCTTTTACCATCAGCTGAACTTTAGCATTTCAGGGTAATGGTCAATAATAGGACTTCTAAAATAGACTCTTCTGAAGTGTGTGGTTTTTTTTGTTTTTTTTTTGTTTGTTTGTTTTTTTGTTTTGTTTTTTGTTAGGGGCAGGGTGGCAGGAAATATGAAGCCATTCTCTGATGCATAGTTTAGCAAAGAGTGTTTGGTGGCTAAGATGTGATTTATTTATTTTTATTTTTATTTTTTTTCCATTAACCTCACACGGGCAGGTCAGGAAAAACCAAAGATCCTGCCTTGGAGTCATACCATGCCCAGGTGTTATAGAAGCTATGGTGTATAAATATTTGTACACCACATCTTCAAATGTTTGAAGACGTGTATATAAATTGAGAACCTGTCTGTTTTAGAATGCATTGCCTGTCTCTTTAAGCCTTTGTTTGTTATTCTGTTATTCAGGAAAGGGGGCAATAACAAGCTGATAAAGATCTACCACAGAGATGGGAAGTACGGCTTCTCTGACCCCCTGACTTTCAGCTCAGTGGTGGAGCTCATCAGCCATTACAGACATGAGTCACTGGCTCAATACAACACCAAGCTGGATGTCAAGCTCATGTACCCCATCTCCCGCTTCCAGCAGGTACACTCCCTCCTCATAATCTTTTGATAGTTTTTCTAACAGTATCCTCTTGAACACCACCAACAACCTTCCCTGTGTACCCAATGACTTGCTCTTAGTGTTTCCCCTTTAAACTGCAGCAGCAGCTACATGATACCTGCTCGCTGAAATGTTGCCCTTTCGGCCGGCTCCTATGACATACTCAATTGCACGCACCAGTGATGAAAGGGCAGGTTTAGCCAGTCATTACTCAGAACTATGCAAGATTAGCCAGAATGCACACCTGGGCTTACACCTGGGGCATTGTGGGTGGTTTATTAACTAGCCTGTTCAGGAGTCACCCTCAGTAAGGAGAACAGGGGTAATGGGAATAAGTGTGTGTGCATGCATTTTTGTTTTTCCTTTTGGCCTTTTATTACAAATGGCTTTTGATTTTACTCTCCAGCTTTTTCCTTGTCAGTTTCTGCAAGTCACTCTGTCTCTAATGCTCCTTTCTCCGACTGACTCTCAGGACCAGCTGGTGAAGGAGGACAACATCGATGCAGTGGGGAAGAAGTTGCAGGAATACCACAATCAGTACCAGGAGAAAAGCAAAGAATATGACAGACTATATGAAGAGTACACCAAGACATCACAGGTATATTCATACTCATGTCTAACAAATGCGTTGCTTTTTTTGCATGTCTGTTTTTTGTTTGTTTGTTTTTTGGGGCTTTTTTTGTGTGTCAACTACTCATCTTGTCCTGCAGGAGATCCAGATGAAGCGAACAGCTATTGAAGCCTTCAATGAAACCATCAAGATTTTCGAGGAGCAATGCCACACGCAGGAGCGCTACAGCAAGGACTACATTGAGCGTTTTAGGCGTGAGAGCAATGATAAAGAGATTGAGCGCATCATGATGAACTATGAAAAGCTTAAATCTCGCCTCGGAGAGATCCACGACAGCAAGGTGCGGCTGGAGCAGGACCTAAAGACGCAAGCCATGGACAACCGGGAGACGGACAAAAAGATGAACAGCCTAAAGCCTGATCTCATACAGCTCCGCAAAATCAGGGATCAGTATCTAGTGTAAGCATACAAAGACGAGAGAAAAACACGAGCAATGGCATTAGTACAGAACGCAGGTCAAAGCAGGTCAGCATTAAAAACCTACTGACCTGGAACAGGATCCTGGTTTTCATGTGTTTATATTGTTCATGCTGTACATCTGTGGGGTAGCTACACACACTTGAAAGTCAAATGGGGAGTTATTAGATGTGGTCAAAAAAACTCAAACATCAGTGGAATCATTTCCACTGAAATAATTGTTTTTTATAATTTTTTCTGTCATATAGACATCAAAGAAAATCTGACTCATCATAGTTCTAGAGCCAAAAGCACATCAAATCGCTCAATCAGAAACTTGCTTTAGTTTAGGGAAGGTCCAGTTCAACTCGATATCAGAGTGCCTGCTTTATTTCCAGGAACAAGTTAAGCAGTGTTTCAGCAGAACATCCCAAATTATTCTGTGAGGACATTTGCCAATTTCAGTCTTGTGCCGGTTCACTATAACATAAACAAATTTCAAAGTTTCAAACCGATTCCTAGCAGTAACAATGCTTCTCTCTCTCTACTTCTCTTTAGCTGGCTCAATCATAAAGGAGTTCGCCAGAAACGAATTAATGATTGGCTGGGAATCAAGAATGAGAACACAGACGAGTGAGTCTCTACCCAAACACTGTTACTTTACTTACTTAGAGCAACTGTTCATTTAAAGAGCAGAATATATTATTTCTTTGGTGCAATTTCTCAATGTATTGCATATGTATGTGGTTGCAGAGGTTACTTTGTGAGTGAGGAAGATGAGAACTTGCCTCACTATGATGAGAAGAACTGGTTTGTGGGGGATCTGAACAGGACACAGGCAGAGGAGCTGCTCCTGGGGAAGCCAGATGGAGCTTTTCTTATCCGAGAAAGCAGCAAAAAAGGGTGCTATGCCTGCTCTGTAGTGTGAGTACATGCAACACATGACTGAAGTGATGTGCGTCTTACTTTACATACCCATACTTTATGAAGTCAAGAGTGACATTTGTGTCCTCCTTGTTTGTACACAAGGACAAAATGTTGGGACACCTTTCAAAATATTGCACATCGAGACAAACACCAGTGCCAACAACAACATTAGGCATTATGTATTATATACATAAAAAGTTGTTAAAATAGAATCAGAAGTTACAATAAAGCTACAACTTTTAATTTTATTTACTCTCAGGTTTTCAATAGCACCATGCTTTTGCAGTACATCTTTAAGACACGAAATATTTAAATGCTTCAGAGAAGAAGCTGATTATTTTATTGAAGATGATGATGGGGCTTTTTTAAGTCTGCGGCACACTGTGATTCACAGTGTGCATTTGAGGGAACGGAAAAAACATTTTTGGACACAACTGTGGTAGAGGTGGGTGATATGAGGAAAATGTAATGCACAATATTTTTTAGCTATATCGCGATACACGATATACATTGTGATATGTCTTGACCCCCATTGGTACTGTGGGCAAAGTGTGCCGCGTAGAAAATCTTCCAGTTCAGACAGGGGATTAATGATGCATTCACAGCATGTGGGAGGAAAAAAAACTCAGTGATTTACATGCTGATTGCTTTCTATTTCCATGGCAACCTATAGTCGATGGTTACGATAAAGCCACTTATATGTCCATGTCTATATATTTAGACTGAACCCAATAACATGGTAGCTTTGTAAAAGTCAGTTTAAAAGCATGCTATTACAAGATAATAGAAGAGCCAGAGGCAGGAGGATGTTAAAGTACAAAATATGTTTTAAAATGCAGAGATTTGATCTTCTAAAGTAGTGTTGTTGTTAGCTGTTGTCTTCCCCCAACCCAAACTTTTGTTAGATACTTAGTGAACTCTGAGAACAGGAAGGTTTGATTCCAAAATGTTTATTTTTCTTAACGTCAGTATTGAATAAGATGCTTCCTCTTGGAAAGGAGTAGTTTGAGAGAATTAATGAAAAAGGTCATTTTTCACGGAACCAACTACTGAAACCACCAACAAGTCCACTGATTCAAAACTCTTAAATCACTACACTAAATTAACATTTGAAAAAATACTGAATGTAACCAAAATAATAAAACTGATATGATTTCCATTTTTTTTTTTTATCCCTGGGAGTTTACTTTAGTAGTAGAACAAAGCTAGCTGGAAGAAACTGAAAATGCAGAAAGAAAGCATTGAATGACAAATTATTAACCTCAAAACAGTCTTAACTAAAGTACCTCTCCTGTGTGTCTCCTAAGTGTGGAAGGGGAGGTGAAGCACTGTGTCATCTACAGTACACCACGTGGCTTTGGCTTTGCTGAGCCATACAACCTCTACAGCAGCCTGAAGGACCTGGTGCTCCACTACCACCAGACTTCCCTGGTGCAGCACAATGACTCACTCAATGTGCGCCTTGCCTACCCTGTCTACGCACAGATGCCCTCTGGACGAAGATGAACCCCAACCAACGATGCTAAACAGCTACCCCCAGAAGGACAACACATTTTACAGTCTTCAGGATAAAGGAGAAAAGGGAGTGTTATGAAGCTTAATGGGTGGTGGTGGTGGTATTGGTTGAATTACAAAACAACCCGGTATCCAGACCTGATGAACATCGATACAATTTTAACATTTGCTGCAACACACACATCAGCCACCTTGGAGTTATATATTTTTACAAGAACAATTTTGGAGGGCATTCTTTCTAAAGACTGCTTGATTTGCACAAGGAAGTTTTAAATGTTTGTGAATGTGAAAACAAAAGTGACCGAAGGAAGGAAATGGAGTAGGAGACGTCAGAGTTTCAGGTTGATCCCGCTGCTACCTAAACTCCAGCTCAGACTTTATACCAGAAACTCTAAAGTACAAGAATGACAACAAAACATTCCCATCAGAGTTTTTCTTTGTTCCCATCATTTTTTCCTCCCTTTTCTTTTCATCAGATGGTGTAACTTTGAAATATATTTTTGGAGATTTTTTTTTTAAAGAGGTTTCCTTTTTGTTTTCACTTACTTTGAAATGATGTCAAGTGTCTGTTCTCTGTCCCTCTCCATACAAAAAGATAAAACGATGTAGCATAAAAGACAAAGCACTAGGTGTTATAGAGAGCGTAGACTGCTGCTGCTGAGGGATCTGGGGGGAGGGGGGTGCACAAGTGACACAGAAGTTTTTTGTTTTGTTTTGTTTTTTGTCTCAAAGACTGAAGCCTTGCTTGTATAAACTAATTATTTTGTTTTTATTATTGTTTTTTTTTTTTAACATTGCTTTTTATTATAGTCCTGTGAAAAAGTATTTGTACCACCCTTTTTTTTTGGGTGGCAGGGGGGAACGACATGTCACACTTAAATGTTTCAGATTATCAAACAAATATTACTAAATATCCAAGTAAGTGCAAAATGAAGTTCATTTATTAAAGGAAAAAAAACAATTATAACCTACACGTCTCTATGTAAAAAAGAAAAGGAACTGCCCTCCACCCTTGATAATTCATGAGTTTACTGCCAGATATGGAAGTTGTGAATTAAAGTATATTAGAAAAAATAAAAGCAAGACATCATGCTACGATCTAAAGGAACTTGAACAGATGAAAAGCAAAGTCATTGACGTCTGTCTGTCTGGAAAGGGCTACAAAGACATTTCTAAGGGAATCCAGCGAACCATGATGAAAGGTTGGAATAGTGACCCTTCTCATGAGTAGCCATCCTGCCAAAATTACTCTAAGAGCACATCAACGACTTATTCAGGGGTTCATAAAAGAACTGCATGTAAAGAACTACAGACGTCACTTGCCTCAGTTCAGGTCAGCATGCATGATTCACCAATAAGACAGGGAAAAAAATGGCATGTATGGGCATGATCCAGGCCAGGAAGGTTTGGATAGCTGCTTTTTGTCCTTAAAAATTGAAATATTTTAGAACCTGCATTTTGTATTTCCTCAGGCTGTCCTTATCTAAGATTAAAACTAGAGGCTCTGAAACATGAAAGCGTGACAAATGTGTTTTTGGAAAAAGAAAAAAAAATCAGGAATGGGAAGAATACTTTTTCACACCACAGTATGTGTAAATGGTAACAAATCACAACCAGAGACCAAAGTTGGTGTGAAGAGGGAGGATAAAGCATCTGTTGGGTTTTTCTTTCTTTATTTAATTTTCCCATCTTTGGTGAATGCAAATGGGTGAAGATAAGCAATGATGTGTTTAAGGCCACACATAAAAATGAGTTTCAGGCCGTGCGCTTTAGCAACAAATAGATTTTTTTATTTTATTTTATAAACCAAAGGGTACATGAACCCCACAACCTTCAAAGCACTTAAACAAGCTCCATTTGTAGTCTCAGCGCTAACAACGTTTTGGCTGTGTACGCCAAAGTGGATGAGTCAAAGGAGGTGTAATTAGCAGCTAAAGCTACATGGCATCTTTTGGCTAATTTCAAAACCCCCAAAATTTCTTTCTCCTCCTGAGACAAACTGATAGCTGAAATTAATGGAAACATTTTTGCTTAGTTTCCTCCAAGCTCTTTCTTTTTTTTTTTTCATGCATCAGTATAAAGGTTAACCGAAATCATCCGGCCTAGCTGCTTACAAACTGTGATAATGGTGACACTAAATCCACAGCACATTAGTGTGAATTTACCCTATGCAAAAATGATTTCATTTGCATTACCTGTCATAAATTTGTGCCAATTTGCTTCTTTGATTTTATCTTTCTATATAATTGGGACGTGAAAATTTCACTTTGAATTTGGTCTGAAGAAAGCATAAGGCACATTAAGGTAAACTGGTAAAGGGTTCCTTTCCCAGCCTTTGAAAGGCTAAGCTTGGTGAAAAATGTTGCCATAAAAGCCGAAACCCATTTTATGTGTGGTTTAAACAAAGAAAAGAGCTAATGCAATGTGACTGCAGGCTGAAAAACTGGGGTGTTTTTGTTTGAACGCCTTCAGAAAAAATAAGCTTTTACTAAATGTTTATGTATAAGGAGCACAGGCACACAAAGTCCATGTCCTGAGCTGAAGATACAGGCTTTAGAAGAAAATCTGAAAACTTGAAAGAACGTGCAATCTAGCTTTGTGTTTAATGTAGTTCAGCAGTTAGTGTGAGATGCACTAAAGTTGGAGATAATCACAGTTAAGCTGTTGGAGTGAAATTCCCTTTCTGTCTGATTGCTGATAGTGTTTGGCTTTTATTTGAACCCAAAACGACATGCTCTCTGCGTGACTTTCTAACCAGTGGATCCATTTTCTGTCAACGACTTGATAAAAAGAAAAATATCTTCAAACACTGAGGAGAGCTACAATACACGACCAAGTTAGATTCTATTCCCCCCAGAAAATGAAAACACACTACAGTAAAGTATCTTCTCATAGTGATCAAGTTGACTTATCGCTGCCTGACTGATAATATGGAGCTTTTAAAAAGTCGTAATGAAATCAAAGGTTAAGAGAATGCTTAAGAAAAAGCAGAGATGTGATTCTCAACTCACTCTAATCCTCTTCTTAAAACTAATCACACTGGTTAGGCATTAGCCTTTTTTTTTAAAACTGGAAAGAGCATCTAATAAAAAAAAGGAAAAAAAAGACTGGTTGCAAAGTTAGACAAAGCACCCCTCTCTCTTATTGTCATCTTTAAGATTTTCCCAGTTTTGATAAGCTTGGCCACAAACACACAGAGAGAAAGTGTCCAGTTTTAGAAAGAGTGCTATTGTTTGGAAAGTGCAAAGGAATTATTGTGAAGAAATCATAAAGCCTTGTTTGTGCCCACTGTGTGTTTATCTCCAGTCATCTCTATGTCTTCTACAACCTATTGGAGTCTGCTCACTGTTATCTACCATAACCCTCCCTCCATTACAGCCCACTGGTCTGCTGACAATAGGTAGATGAACTGGGAGAAGTGAGGTTTGTGGAGCTGAAAGCCATGGGTAGTGAAAGTTTCTCTTTCTTCTTTTTAAACTACAGGATGAATCGGTTGAAAATTTTAAGTGTGGCAGTATTAAATCTAAATAGACCTGTTCTAAGGCTTATCAAGAAGGTGTAAACCTGCTTCAGTAAATCTCTTAAGACTGCAAGTCTGTTTAGTTTCCACACAAATTCACAAGTAGTCATAATAAAATAAGATGGAAGTGTATATAGAACTCACTTCTCTAGACCTCTAGAAGTGTAGCTCAAAAGTTACACAAAAACTGGCTCAACTGCTAAATTGTATGTCATGTCTGACAGACCACTTCAAAAAATTGGTGCCAAATTTACTTGATCTGTCAGCCCAAGTTTTCCAGTTCAGCTAAGAATAGCAGCCATAAGTAGAAACCCAACGTAACTTTTGCAGCATGAAGAATTTGGGGAGATTAGCTGTGTCCTGTTTCAGGGGCTTCTTGTAATATACAAGTTTTAAGACACTGCTGCAGTGGGAAGGAGTTTCTCAGGCTTATATGTGCGTTCTTTGGATTGTTGGGCTTCCAGTTCTATTGCAAACTATGTATTTTGCAGTTTTGCAACTGTATAAATTTAATGAGATTTTAGATTTTTTTTTTTTTTTTTTTTTTTTTTTTTGCATCTTATTGTTTTTGTTTGGTATCAATGATTTTGTTTACTGTCCGTAAGTATACACAAGCTAATTTTCTAATCTTATTATGGCCATATTGTGAGAATTTACAATTACACTGTGGTGAATCATCTGCAAATGCTTTTTTGCAGAGGTGCAGGTTTAGCCTTCCCTTTTTCAAATCAGCCTCTGAACTGGACACGGCCTCAGAGCTTTGCTTTCTTGGATTAAGTCACAGGTTATCTTTGCTTTTTACATGGGGTTTGTCAGTATAATCTTGAATGTACAGCGAGGTTGGTCCAGTGTGTTTTTGTTTGTTTTCTTAATCCGAAGCACCTCAGTCACATTTATCTAAAATCAACACATACTATTGCTAACCCTCAAGGTGCTATCAGGAATGCAGGCCCATTTGATTCGGACGACTTTTTCGATCATAGTTTCTGGTCATTAACCCTCAGGTCTTTTTTCCAAGTTTACCGTAGAAGCTACCACACAACAAAGCCAGCGTTTTGAGGGGAAAAAATCAGGTTAAATCAGGGTTTTTGTGCATGGATACTTCAGTCACTCATCAATTAATGTAGGCCCATGACATTGACTTTTTAAAATGTCCTACCTTTAACAGTCTTGTACATCATCGGTTCCCATAATTAGATGCAGCATCATCACCAAATGGATGTCATGGTCTTTCTTTCCCCTCAGTCAACATACAGTCTAGGTTTTTGTTTGTTTAGTTTTTTTCCCTGTTACCAGACTTTTGTGTTTTGCATAGGGAACTCAAACATCCCTAAGTCTATTACTTGAACTGTATTGCATTGCTCACTGTTGAATGTCTTTATATAAAATGATACATTTATTAAAGAAAAAATTTAAAAAGCAAATAGTTCCCTTTTGTTTTCTGGTGAGCAGGGATGAGGTTTGTAGTGTATGTACAGTATTTGTTACAGGCAAATGTAGAGCTACTTTGGGAGGGAAGAAGGTGCCATTTGAAACTTTTCTCAGATGTGTTTCGATTGTCACATAGGGCTTGACTGAAATTGCACACATTTACTGGTGATGTCTGCGTATGCATCCAGAGTCACATTTACAGAGATGTCATATATATGATATATCTTTATATGTATATAGAGCTTAAAGGAGTAACAGTTTGAAGGGTTGTTTTAGTCGCCGTTTGACCATTCCCCCCCCCCAAAACACATTAACGCCAAAGATTTAAGTTCTTGATGTTTGTTGATGATTGGAAAATGAATGTTTCAGTAATAGAAACAATTTTTTACGTCCATTGAAATGATGGTATCACGACTCACAAAATAAAATCATAGTGTGAATGACCATCCCATACTGCTTGGTAAGATTGTTGGATTGTCCATCAGTTCAGTTCTTGTGAGTTGAAACGTGTCTTTTTGTTTGTTTGTTTGTTTTTGTGACATATCAGGAAAGATCCATCTTTACTCCGTGTTCATTGATCTTCCGATTGTAAATGAATCAAAATTATTGTAATCTGTGTTTGCCAGTTTATGAAGTTCAGTCTTGTTTGAAGTTTTTCTTTATTTGGAAAGTGTCCTGCAGAAATCCAGAACAAATGTTCCTAATGGAATGTCAGATTCAGACACAAGAAATTGATCCCAAAAAGACAGAACTCATGAAATTTACTTTTTAGCACTACAAGCATTTGACTTACCTTAAGAGTGGGATGTCTTGTCTCGCTATAACCCCTCCCCCGGCCACCACCCAGATGTTTTTTTTTTTAAACATCACAAATAATTAAATTATTTCTGCAGGATTGTTCTCACTTTTTGTATCACTAAACAATTACATGCAATATTCCCTTTTTTGTCAGTCAGGGGTTCAAGATGGAGGAAAATGTATTTGTGCAGTTACAGACCCAAAATACAGGCCTTTCTGTACACCTGGGGTTACAGTGACATCAGTTATGAGGGTTAATGGGACAAACCAAAATATTGTCAAGTTTACTTTTAATGACTGTTTGGTTGAGTTTACTTCAGAAAACTCAGCATCAACTTATACAACTCCAGGGAACAGATTTTAGGTTCACCTCTCAGAAAATTAAGGTACATTTTGATTCTAACAAAGGTGCAGGCTCAATAACAAAAAGGAACAATAACTCCACTGTTACCTTTTTTCTGAGTGTTTATACTCACTATCATTGCAGGACTGTTAAAATAGCAACTGTCTGTTATTCCTCTACTACTATTATTAATACCACTAGTACTGCTACTACTCATCCTTAAGCAGGTCTGCAAAGTTTTATTTGCAGCCAGGTTTTAATATGTTTTGTTCTTACAGAGGAGTTGTGTTGTGTTCTGACGAATGCTTATCTGATCACAGTGCCCAGCACAGCTTTGGGGAGTATCAGTTTGTTTAAAAAGAAAAAAAAACTTGAAAAAAAACTTTTAAAAAAATAATTTTTAAAAAAAAAGGTTATACAACATCCCCTCCTCCCTTTTACCCGTTTTTGGCATACGTACAGATCCAGCATGCATATTTGGTACTATTGACTGTTTTCTCTTGTGTATAAAAGAAAAATGGTTTAAAAAGATGTCTTTAAAATCAAATGTTATTTGTCTGTTTATGGTGTATTGAGATCTGAATTTAATATAGCAAATTTAACATCACTGCTTACAGCTGTAACAAGTTATAGTCCTTTTGTGTTGGTTGTTTAATGGTATAACAAAACTGAGAAAGAGAACCAAAAATGTATGCCAACCATTGGTACATCACATGAATAAATAATAAGCTTTGAGTATTTTCAGTCCAAATTACGGCATTAACTATAGCCCAGTGTTCTTTTACAATAAATGATCAAAGATTTAAAACATCCAGTATGTGTCATTCATAAGAATTTTGCACAATAAACAATAAAAGAAAAAATGACAAAGTGCTGATTTACATAACAACAGAGAACAACAAAAAACTTGTACCTTGACTGAATGAAATCTCTCCCATTCAGTTTTTTCGGTTGACTCAAGCTGGTCTCTTTCTCAGCGTTACCCTCAGCCATACCTGCTTTTGGCTTCTCTTGGTATTCTCTTTGAAATGGTTTTTGGTCCTTCACCATTACACTACTTTCTTGTGTCCGTTGGAAGAGTTTGACTGTTTATGAGCCATTTGTTTTATGAGCAAAACCCACGTATGATTATCAGTGGAGTTACAACATATTTGATTCTCTTGCAGAATAAAGGAAATATTTTGTTCACTTACAAATATGTGATTGTCTTTTTTGTAAATGCTTCCATCTCAGGGTGTACTCTCACTAGGTGGTTTGTAATGTGCCTGTGCATACCCCAAAATTCATTTGATTAGTGTGATCACTACATGCCATATCTAGTTCAGTTTGACCCTTGTACATAACACATGCAATGCGGCCAGTATCATTGCTAGGCATGGATTTGCAACCTTTACTCAATAATAGCTACCTCTGTAAAAGTTGTTTTAAGTAATTAAGACGGAGACACCTTTCCTAATATATCATCCAGATGATACCGCAGCCACCCGAGCCGGGTTGCCTAACAGTTCATATTGGCTTCATCAGGTCATGGCATCCAGTTCGCACTAGAACAGTTTGCAGTCAAGTGTGAAGTGGCAGGAATGAGAATCAGCACCTCAAAGTCTCCGCCCAAAAAGGGTGGAGTGCCCACTCTGGGTCGGGGACGAGTTGCTACTCCCAAGTGGAGGAGTTCCCGGGAGCAGGACACTGACAGATGGATTAGGACTGCAGCTGCAGTTATGTTTATGCACAGTTTATGTTTTGGTAAAAGGGGACCTGAGCATAAAAGTGAAGCTCTCAGTTTACCGTGTGATCTACGGCCCTTCCCTCACCTATGGTCATGAGCTCTGGGTAGTCATCAAAAGAACAAGATCACAGATGTAAACGGTGGACATGAGCTTTCTCAGAAGGGTGGCTTGCCTCTCCCTTCGAGACAGGGTGAGGGGCTCAGAGTAAAAGCCGCTACTCCTTCGCATCAAAAGGAGCTACTTGAGGTGGTTTGGGCATCTGACAGGATGCCTTCAGGATGAGATGTCCCACCAGAAGGAGGCACAGGTCATGCTGGAGAAATTATAACTCCCTGCTGGCCAGAGAACACCTTGGTGTTCCCCCAGAAAAGCTGGAGGAGGTTGTCTAGGGAGGAGGTCTGCGCTTCTCTGCTAAGGCTGCTGCCCCTGCAACCTGGCCTCAGAGAAGCTAAATAAAATAAATGGATAGATGCCATGTTGCTCCTCTGCCTAGGAAACCTACTCTGAAAAAGGACTAAACCTTCTCCAGCTTAAAAACTAATCAGTTACCGTTCTTTCCATAACTTTACACAGTATAGCTTGGCCTATAAGACCGTGCAAGCAATCCAGCCTCCTCTAATTTTAGTGCTGGAATGAGTATTGCTTGCTTCTATGAACTGGGGAGAAATTTCTCTTTCCATATATTATTCATAAAAACCAATATTTAGTCCAACACTGGTTCAATTATAGTCTCTTCAGATAATAATTATTAATTCCATGTTTTCCAGGGGCTGGCTTCCTTGCTTTTTTCAATAGCCCTTTTCAATTCTTCTAGCGATATTATAGTTTATATATGTGTTCTCTTAGTGTTTCTTTTCTTTTTCTTAGTTATTCCTCACCCATGTTAGCACCTCTGAGAGCAGATTTAAATTTATTGTTAAATAGTTTTGTACCCCCCAAGTATGGAATTGTGTGGACTACTCATAATTATTTCACAAAGACTCTCTAACACCAGCTGGTGTTGGTTCTGCCCAGCAAAATAAACTTGCATACAGTGTTGAGGGTTCCCAGTTCTTTAATTACCATTACAGCCTTTCCAGGCTGTAACTGCCAGCGGTCTGTCATAGCTGAAGATGCACGCTCACTCACAGCGTGGATCTTCTCTCTTTTCCCAGCATGCTACTGAAATAGGGGAGGCATGAAAAGATTGTGGCTGCCAGTCGGGCTGGCCAGCCACCCCTAGTACTGCCCCCTGAACCCAGTGGACCACCCCTCCCCTGCAGTTCCACTACAGTACACTGCAATTTCAGTGTATTCTTCACTTCTCTCTGTAAACCTCCTTCCCCTCCTCCCTCTCTCATGAATCTTCACTTTTCGCTTCGTGAACTTGTGTAACTGCTCTGGACCTAGATTAATTCCTTCAAGGAATCTTTCTGCAACATCAGCTACTACTTTGATTATATCTGTCCCATTGGATTGATTTCAAGCAGCTGACACCACATCGACCATAAATGCAAAAAAATAATTGAGTTTCTATGACTTGCTGAGCTGCCAGTGGCTGTGAAGAGGAGAAGAAGGGGGAGACATATCACACTACTTTCCCAGTTGCCTATTGCACTCCTTTAACTTTCCTCTGTTCATCTGCACATGTTATTGACTTTTAGGTTGAAGCTTTTCCTCTTGAACAGCTCATATTCTCTTGATGAAGGCATATGGTTTCTTCCACAGTTACATCATCTAATTTCTTTAGTTTGAGATTCAAGAAAAAACACAATCTCGTAATCCCAATCAGGATCAAAAAAGGAAGAGTGCAGGAATAATTGGCAATTTTTGACTTTATATTTCACCTTTTAAAAACTGTTTACCTTCCCTCCCACTGCACAAAGTCATATAGGAGTAGCATATTTTAGGTGCAGGTTTTCTCAGTTCTCAGTGCAGGTTTTTTCTTTGTTGAGAAAAAGGACAAAACTCTCCATCCCTGCATTGACTTCTGAGGATCAACACAATCACTGTTAAGAATAAGTACCTCCTGCCTCTGCTTTCGTCGGCCTTTGAGTTATTGCAGGGAGCAACCATTTTCTCTAAACTCGACCTCTGCAATGCCTATCACTTGGTTCGCGTCCAAGAGGGAAACGAATGGAAAACAGCATTCAATGCTCATCCGGGTCACTTCGAGTATCTTGTAATGCCTAACACCAACACTCCCGCAGTGTTTCAGGCAATGGTGAAGCATGTCCTAAGAGACTTTATTAACCACTTTGTGATTGTCTACCTGGACGACATTCTGGTTTTTTCCAAAAGTCATGGTCATCGTGTGACTGCAAAGATTGCTAGAGAATCGTCTGTTTGTAAAGGGAGAGAAATGAGAGTTCCACGTGCAAACTGTAACACAGACTGTAAAAACGAGAAATTGATTTTCGTAACGCATAACTTTGTAACCTCAGGTTGGTAGCTTGATTTATTGGAGCCATTTAAGCTTAAGTGTTTTGCTCACTTGACACTGTCACTGTGTGAGCCATAAAGCCTTTTTTTTTTTAATTATTATTTTTTCAGTCAATAGTTCAACAGACACTTCTGGAATCAGTTACCACTTTCACTTGTGGCAACTAATACATTTCAATTCCATTTTTCATTTCAATTTTATTTATATAGAAACAAATCACAACAACAGTTGCGAAGGGCAATTTGTATTGCAAGTTAAATACCGTAAAATAATATAAAGACAGTGAAAAACCCCAACAATCATCAGATTGAGCATAACGTGACTCACTAGTGCTTCTAAAGTGTGAAGTGGCTCCGATGTCTGTTTTCTATTTCAGCTGCAGTTTCCTGAGCAAAGTTGACCTTCCAATTTGTGTGAATATTTCTCTGGAAAAATACTGAACAGTACAGTAGCAGAGTATATGATGTCCTGAAAAAGCCAGTGACAATTTTATATCTATCCTGCTATTAAGTATGTTATATTTAGCAACATTTGTATATACCTTATTTGGAAGTACACCTTACATGGCTACCAACTGAGTTAAATAAGAGGTTCAGATTTGGTCATACACAGTCAAGAATACATATTTATTGTCCTAATATAAAACTGCAAAACAAACATCTGAGCTTATTTTTACAGGTACAACATTGTCACTGACTTCTTCTTTTTTTTTTTTAATTAATCAGTTATGGTTTATAATAGCAAGTGTGGCAACAGTCGCTATTTTCAAACTTTTTCCAG
The DNA here is from genome assembly GCF_036321145.2 of Pelmatolapia mariae. Taxonomy (NCBI): domain Eukaryota; kingdom Metazoa; phylum Chordata; class Actinopteri; order Cichliformes; family Cichlidae; genus Pelmatolapia; species Pelmatolapia mariae. Next base: position 25,621,972 of record NC_086242.1, on the reverse strand, counting down.
AATGTGACTAATTAGAGTGTGTGTTTATATTTGACTAAGGCAAATAGTCCTTGAGGTAGGTCAAGAGGTTGTAAGTAAATGACAGGATGTGTGGTCAGGCTGATTCATGAAATCTTAGTAACATTGTGAAAGAGAACTGACCCAGTCATCACCAACAATGCCCCTTCTGTTAACCACCACACACACAAACACACACCTGAATCGACGCCAGTGTAGAGGGGAGATGTGCACCATTGCACAACAAAGAGAGAGAGAGATAAATGCAGAATGAGCGAGAGGCAGAATAAATACTTTTATATCTACTGGAAATTCTATTTTATGACAGAACAACAAACAACAGTCTTTGCTGACGCACAGTGCTACACTGGTGAGCATTGTAAGCTGGTGCAACTCAAACAGAAGTTTTCTGCAGCATTTAAAGTGTGTTAACAGTATGTTGAATACTTACACTACTGGTCAAAAGTTTTAGAAAACCCCAATTTTTCCATCTTTTATTGCAATTCAAGTCCAGTGAATAGCTTGTAAGTGGTGAACCGCCAGAGATTTAACAAAGATAAGGTTACCCAACACTGAAAAATAATGTAGATTTCAGAATTATACAAAAAAGCCTTTTTCAGGGAACACAAAATGGGTTAACAATTTAATGCTGTTCTGCCACAATGGAGGTTGATCAAGTCTTGAAAGCTGGTGCTACTAATTCCTACAGGTGTTCTAACTTTTCTGGATTACTTACAGTCCCCTCTGTCTGCATAAAAGCAACACACTGTGGTACCATACCCTCGTGAGCATCAGTTGAACAGTATTGTACTGCAGAAAATAGTGTGTTGCTACAAAAATGGCAGGAAAAAGGCAATTAACAGTGCAAGAGAGATAGACCATCACAACAGTCAAGGTGTCAGTGAGTCCAGTTTCCTTCACCATCAAAAGGCACTTAGAAACTCGGGCAAACTCTGACAGGAAGAGGTCTGGCAACCCCAAGCCACAGCTGAATCAGAAGACAAGTTTCTGAGAGTTAACATCTTGCATGATAGATGGTCACAGGACAAGAGATTGAAACACAGCTTAATGGCCCTACACATGAGCACAGACACACACTGGACCTGTTTCTTTCATATGGTCTGCCTGTCACTAACCTGGAGATCTGTGACTGTGCACTCTCAGATCATATGCCTGCGTTATTCACTGTTGTTTTTACACATACTGCAGTTAAATCTCGCGGGGTTATTAACCCCTCCACTGCTGCACAGTTTTCTGCTGCTTTTAAATCAGCTCTGTGGCCCTTTTAACTTTGTCTCCTCTCATACAAAAGAGCTCTTTTAGTTTTTCTTGTAATTAAATTAGTTATTAACTAATTCATTAATTATTTTACTTTGTTCTTAGATTTGGATTTTATTTATATCTTATGTAATTTTATTATTTATTTCCAATGTACTTTGTGTCAGCTGTGGTTGTTTTAAAGTGCTTTATAAATGATGATGATGATGATGATGATGATGATGATGATGTAGATAGAATGCCACGGGTGTGTTCAGCTGTTATATCTCTCAAAGGTGGCTACTTTGATCAGTCAAAAGTTTCGAATACATTTTGGTCTATAAATTGATTCCATGATTTCTTTTCTAACTCCAATTGGTTATTTGTACGAAAGTCCAAAACCAACTTTTGGCCGGTAGTGTATAGCAATAGTCTTAAAAATTCTGAAAATGTAAAAAGCTCATGTCAGTAAGTATGCTGCTAATACGTTACAAGAGAGAAAAATTAAATTTTGCACTGATAACTTTCAGAGTACCCAGAGAGCGCCAATATATACTACCAGTTGAAAGTTTGACACACATTCTCATTTAATCCAAAACATTTTCCCAGAGATGCTGAGCACTTGTTGGCCCTTTCGGCTTCACTCTGCGGTCCATCTCATCCCAAACTATCTCGATTGGGTTTAGGTTAGGTGACTGTAGAGCCCAGGCCATCTGGTGCAGCACTCCATCACTCTCCTTCTTGGTCAAATAGGCTCTTACACAGCCTGGAGGTGTGTTTGGGGTCATTGTCCTGTTGAAAAATAAATGACGGTCCAACTAAACCTAATGGGATGGCATGTCACTGGAGGATGCTATGGGAGCCTTGCTGGTTCAATGTGCCTTCAATTTTGAATAATTCCCCAACAACAAAGACACGGCGGGTGGAACCAAAGATCTCAAATCATCAGACCAAAGCACAGATTTCCATTGGTCCAATGTCCATTACTTGTGTTTCTTGGCCCAGATAAATCTCTTCTGCTTGTTGCTTTTCCTTAGTCGTGGTTTCTCAGCAGATATTTGACCATAAAGGCCTGATTCACGGAGTCTCTTCTGAACAGTTGAGCTAGAGATGTGTCTGTTACTGGCATTTATCTGGGCTCTAATCTGATGTGCTGTTAACTTGCGATTTCTGAGGCTGGTGACTCGAATGAATTTATCCTCAGCGGCAGAGATGACTATTGGTGATGATGGACTGTCGTTTCTCTTTACTTAGCTGATCTGTTCTTGCCATAATATGAGTTCAAACAGTTGTCAAATAGGGCTGTCAGCTGTGTACCAATCTGACTTTTGCACAACACAACTGATGGTCCCCCGTGTGCTGAGAGACAAAGAAGAAAACTTCAGAGAAATAGATTTTCTTTTATACAACGTAGAATTGTGACCACTTGTCAGTTATGTTAAAAGTCAGTCAATGATTAAAGTGATCGCTGGGAAGCAGGATCAAGATAACAGCCAAAAAGCTAGAAATTGCGTCTGGCCAAACACTAGTTACCCCTATGCATCATTGCATCTTACTGACACCACAAATGTCAACAAACATACCCAGAATGTTTGGGTGATAGCATCAACTGACAACAGAGACAAAGACAGAAACATCCTGAGAAATAACTGCACAAAGCCAAATGTCTTTCTTTTCGTACAAAGAAATGTAACTATTCTGAAGGTGGTCAGGTGAGAGAACAACACTGATTACATCCATTCTATTTCGGTTATAGGCCAGAGGTTATCCCAGCTACTATAGGGTGAGAGGTGGGGTACACCCTGGACTGATCACCAGTCTGTCACAGGGCTTATACAGAGACAGACACTTACATTCACACCTATTGGTGGCAATTTAGAATTAACAATTAACCTAACCCCAATAACTAGGAAGCCAGAGCACCCAGAGAGCGCAAGCGCAGGGAGAACATGCAAGCCACACAGAAAGGCCCCGAGCAGGTGGTGGAATCGAACTCAGGACCTTTTTGCTGTGAGGTAACAGTGCTAATCACTGCAGCACAGTTTTTTGTCTAGTTTGTGGATAGTTGATCATTTAGTCCGTTTATACATTATGGAACGTTATACAGGAGAAGAAAACTTGATCTGATTTTAATGTATAGCTGCTGCTCAAGCCTCTTATAGTGAAGTTAACATTATATAACATCAGATGTGGCTTGAATCCTCTCCTCACTGACTCGCCTCCATCAACTTTTCATTTTACTTTTAGCTCTTAACTCTAATCACTTATATACTCCCACAACCTGGCTGCAAGATTCACACTGGCACACACGAACACATACATTCATCCTGCTCTTGATGAAATCTGCACACATGACAGTTTTTGCCCATATATGCCCACAGTCAGTGTTGGGGAGTAACAGATTACATGAGTAACCGTATTCCGTTACAGTTACCGTTTAAAAAGGTGGTATTCAGAATACAGTTATTTTGTTGAAATAAAGGGATTACACAGCGGCCTTTTCCTGTTTCATATGTTAGGCTATGCCCTCTTTTGGTAATTCCACGCCGGTGGAAACCCAAACAAAACACGCATTAAGAGGCTCAAATGCCTGTGTCTCAATCTCGCGTCTCATAATGACGTGAAGAAATATTTTTGATGATTTAATATGAAGGCAATAGGCAGAGTGTTACAGGCATAGCCCTAAAGAATGTAGCCTAATGGGCAGTGTAGTCCGTGCTGCAGGGAGAATGGACTGCCATACTATGGCGTTATTTTTGTGCCACTATTCTGAGCGCACGTAAAAACAAATTTGAGCACACGTAAAAAAAATTTGCAGGTACAAGTGTTGCATTTTGAGGAGAAATTTATTTTGAGCGAAGAAAAGCTAAATTTGAGTGAACAAAATTCATTGCTGCGTGCAAAAAATGTATTTCAGTGTTTGCTATTATCCACACACACACAGTAGCAGCCCCCTCTGGCTCAGTTTTTGCATTTGCGCTCGCTCGCAATGTGTTGCTTGCACTCTCAGCATTTCTGCCCATGCGCGTTCAACTCTGTACACCGTTATATTTGTGCCACAAAACCAGCCAGAGAAGTACTTATAATTACCTTATAATTACCATGTACTTACAAGTACACAGTCATCACATGATGACTTGACAGTCATCCTCATTACGCAGATGCCCTGTCACTCACAGTGACAGATAAAGAGATCTTCACTGCAACCGCCAGCAGTGTCACTGCCGCAATGCCTTCTGCTGTCACATCCTGATGACACCAAAACATCAGAAATATTTTGCAGTAAGTGATGTGTCATGCAGCTTTTTAGCCACCTTTGCCTCAGATATGCCTCATAGAGCTAAGAGTTGAATGCCTAGCCAGTATGTCTAGTATTTTGTCACTGTGTGCTCAGAAGTCCTATTCAGAGTCTGGGTCTTTTGGTGAAGAGAAGGATGTTTTTTTTCTGTTCACAGAAAAAGTAGAGCCAGTTGCCCAACACTGACAGCCTCTTGCCTTTGAGAGCCCCCAAGCTTTGGTCTGGTCTTCTGTCTGTGAGGGGTTTATTGTCAAAGAGTGAGGCCTTTCATGTCTCCATCTATCCAAGGAGAACCAGCTTCGGCACTGCTCTGGTTTTATTTCCTGTGACAGGGGAGCAGCCTTGCTCCCAGCTGATTAGGTCCGTCAGCAGGGAGGAGCAGTAACCTGCATTAACCCCTGCCATGTACGTTCCAAACTAGTGTCCTCATCCTTTCTATTCTAGCGCCCATCTCTGTCACTTGGCTCTCTCTTTCAGTATTCTGTCTTAGTCAACCATCTCAGGATTTCCCATTGTCACTCTTGAGATTCCAGCATTCCCAGGCATTGCTTGTGAGATAAGCCAAAACAAACAAGGTTCTTGTGATGAAGCTATAGCCCTAAAATGTATGTGTTGTTTTTGATAGAAGAAGTCAAAAAACTAGATACAGTTTCATTTTTGACTGTTTTATGTGTTTTGATTGTAATAAAGGACCTTTCTGTAAGTGTTAGAGATATCATAGTTATTTTAGGAATTAAAAGCAGCAGCAGTAGAGAATTCTAGCAGCAGCCTCCTAAAGACCACAGCTGGCTACTTCTTATATACACACGGAAGTTCCTCCTGTAGAATAACTACACTTTTATATATTACTACACTAATATTTATTTATAATTTCTAAACAAAAAAAATCAAGATATTTGGAGATTTGAACACCCAGCACTAGTGATGTGTCGGTCGCGAACGAAACGGCTCTTAGAGCCGGATCTTTGAAGTGAACGACGCGAGCCGGCTCCTTATTGGGAGCCGTCGGTTTTTTTTTTTCTTTCTCTCGCCCTCTCTCTCGCACTTTTTTTCCGCTTCACTCCGCACGCGAGCCTTGTGCTTTGCGCTGGGAAGAGGGGGAAGCGGCGGTAGTTACACTCGCAGTAGCACAGGAACAGAGCCGGAGGAAGAGAGAGAGAAAGAGAGCCAGGGATAACTACGTGACATTAGAAAGGTATAGTAATCATCCACAACTATTTTCAGTTGCAGATGATAAAGGATTCAGAAAGTTTATTCATGCAGGCCCATATGAAAGAGAATGTGCATCTTCTTTTTGTTTTCATATTTTAATTTATATTTAATTGTGTTGTGGTTTGCAGTGTTTTGTGTTGTTTCACTTTAAATTTGTTTAAAAGGAAGAAGCTGAAAATTTAAATAGTTAAAAGTTGAAATCTGAATAGTTGGTTTTTGTATTATATGATTTATTTATTTACATTTTATGTGGAGTGAATAAATAAAAGTATATTTACGGTGGCCCCTAGAGACAAAGCACGTGCAAACTCCAAAACACGTACAAAACACAACAGAAGTGCTCCAGGATGCTAGGCGCAGTGTTGAGCTTTTGTTACCTAGTGGCTACACAAGCCAGCAAGTAACAACAACCGGATTTGGTGTGTGGTAGTAACAGGTAAATTAACTTTTTTTTTTTAAATTATTTGAATATATATGAGTGCTTGTGTATAAATAGACAAACAATACACATATGCTTTCAATTGTGTAATTTAAGCGATCTAGATAGCTCTGTTTTGGAAGTTCAGTTAACGCTAGAAATGTGTTTTGGAGTTTGTACGTCCTTTGTTTCTAGGGGCCACCGCATATAATTTATATATAAACATATATATAAATAAAACCACTTTTTTTTACATTAATAATTCCTTTTGTGCATAATTTTATATTATTGTTAATAATAAATTAATTAAAGCAACAAAACAACCTGAAGAGCCGATTGGGAGCTGAAAGAGCCGGCTCTTTTTAGTGAGCCGAGCCGAAAGAGCCGGTTCTCTAAAAGGAGCCGGAAATCCCATCACTACCCAGTACAAGAAAAGAAATTGTATCTGTTGTGCCCTCTCTGACATTTATAGATCAGTGTCGGTCCTGAAATGTTGAAAAAAGTTGATGGTAAGACATTGTCCTCTACACAGATAAAAACTGCATAACCTTTTTGTTTTTGTTGCAATCTGTTTCATCACAGTCACCCCACAAACACACCTATAACCAGCAGACACTCACTTTACACAAATGTCCATGAAGTCAGCCTGACAAACAAATTCCATTTGAATTGACTTCATATCCATGAACACACACACACATAGACACACACACACATTAAATGCCTTTCTCTGTTCTGTTTTTTTTTTTTTAAGTTGGATACCATAACATTTACAGTCTCAAATATCTAACATATGGTGCTCCACAGGAAAACACACAAAACAAATGAGACAAGAAAATTTTTACCCTATCCTAGAGCAGAAGCCAGCTTTATTTTGTTTCCTTTCAAGATACTGATGCTAATGTTTTGAAGCATCATGCAAAACATCTTGGATTCTTTTGCTAATGGTTGCCATTATGCTTTTATTTTGGTAGGATTTTAGGTTCACTTCTTAATAAACACATTAAAGTTAATACTGCAATGCTGAACTGCTTTTCAATGGTAAAACTACCTTTATTTTTAATGTTGTTATTATTTTTATAAAATGTGATTACATTCTGTAGTGTATTGCATTACAGTTTTTGTTGTCTGTGGGCAAATTACGCATTTTTTAACATCGTGTTTCTATATGTTGACATACATCGACGTTGCAGTGGAGAGCACTGTTGGAACAAAATCTCCCATAAATATTCAGTCAGGTTGAGATGCGTAGATGACCACAGCATTTTATTTATATCTTTCTTATGTACAAGACAGGAAGCTCTAGCTTACCAAGCTACCAAGTTAGACCCCACTGGCCCTGTAAACCTGCAACACCACGGGCAATATGCCAAATGGGAAGCCGGCACTACAGGCTGGAGAACACTCTCACTCACCGGCTAACGAATCAGACACAGCGAGGTCCAACTGTCCAGTAAAACTGCAACACCACAGGCAATATGCCAGAGGGAACACAGCCTGCAGCAGCAAACTCGGAGTGGTCGCCGAGTGAACTCAAGAGACCGCAGAAACAGCCGGACACCCACGATAGCTTTTTTGCTTTTTGTTCGTAGGGCTTGGGGACAACAAAATCCAGGGAAACTGCCAAGACAGGTTCCCTAACAGAGCAGACACAACTGACACCACCCACACAGCACCACCGCACACAAGCTTTCATAAACAGTCACTCGCAAGTGGAGATCAAACCATCACCGGATTCACGTATGCACAGCTGTCTTATACGTAAGCTGTGGGCCGTGGTCGGGCTAGCCGGAGGGTCATAAAGACACGCCACGACAAAGGGGGGGTCATAACCCCATACATCTGGAACATGTCACGGAGTGGAGAGATAGTCTATGATACACAACATCTTTCACACTTGTATTGCAAAACTGTAAACACTGGCAGCAAAATGTGAAAACAACTTCAACACAGCTATCATCTTTTACACACAGCAACTCACAGTTGAACACACGTGTTTCTAATTGGGCAAGACAAAACTCAGTTTGGGGGGCGGGGCAGGGGGCAACTAAGAACAGCCAGTATTGATGAAATTCGGGCAACTATTTTTGCACCATGTCCTTGTTCATGGAATAACAATGAGGGAAGCAGGTCAAAGACTTCAACCCATTTGAGCAGATTCTCTGTGGGCAGCATCATCAGGACATTTAGAGAAAAGAACAGGTAACTGTTTCTTGCTGCATAACATTTGTCATATAGTATGCTCTACTGTAACTGCTGTAATCTTCATTAAAATGCTATTTTTACTGGCTATATACATTTGTAAGTCCATTGTCCCTTTTCTAAAATTGAAAGATGACCAAAAGAGGGTGGAAGGACTGCCTCCTTTCTCCCAACAACAAGAAGCACTCATTGTTGAAATGGTCATTCAAAATAATGCCATCCGACTCTGAACTCCAGCAGAGAGTGATTGAAGACAATGTCAACTTTGATGGAATCTACAGTGAGTCTCTGTCAGCTATTGACGGTGTCCTCCAATGCAACAGACTTAGCATGAAACAAGTGTACCATTTGAGTGAAACAACTCAGCAAGAGTGTCTGGCCAGTGCCACCAGTGACATAGCCGTGGAGTCTTGTCAAGGCTGGGTTCAGCACACAAAATGGTTTTTCCCATGTTACCTGGTAAGGTAGAATATTGCCTCTGATGTAGATAAAGTCCTCTGCACAGACACTGCTCAAAGACACGATGATGTGGAATCAATCTGTGAAATACACTAATGTGCTTTTCATTTAGGTTTTTTAATCATTTTATTTTTTGTTACTACATTCAGCACTTCATGTCACTCTAATCATGGTGATTTTATTGTAATACACTTAAAATAAATATTTCCTGTTAACTACATGCCCTAGATTCTGTGTCTTTAATTATTTGATGTCATGTCTAACAAATGTTCTTCGGTGTAACAAATTGTAATGAAGATTTTATGATGGATAGTGCATAAACATGAAGAAAAAGTGTGGCCTATTAGTTACAAAAAAGTGGAAAGGGGGTGGGATTAAATAGGTTTATGCTTCTTCCTACTCCTTTTTGAACATGTAAGTTATTTATAATTATTATTGCTTGTTTTCCTTTTGTCTTGCTTTGTTTGTCTCTTTTTTCCTCTGTTGTTGTTATGATACTATTTTAACATGTTCAAAATAAAGATACAATACGTGAATATATTTTTACTTCCTGTGTGTATGATGTGAACACATTGTTTGGTTTTGAACACAGGATAACTGAATTTGAGGAGATAGTTTGTTTTGAGAAGTCTGGGGTTTTGTGAATGTAGTTGAGATTTTTGGATTTGTGTTTAAGGTTTTCAGAAAATGAGTGAAGATTTCAAGACGTGTTTCATCAATGAAGAAAAACTGTAATTTAATAGATATCTTGGGATATATTTTTTATACTCAAGATTTTATTATTTTCACATTATAGAGCAACAGAAAAGAAAGTGTGTTATGTAACACTTTCTTTTCTTTTTTTGTAGAAAAGCTAAAATATTTTAGATCCTTCTATATATTCAATCTGTGTATAAAGTACCTCGTTTTCCTTATGCATATGAAATATTAATTTTTCATTTTTACAACATTGTTGAAATTAAATGAATAGAAAGATCACTGCTTTTTTTAAAGTCACATTAATTATTTAGAACTTCAATTTTCTGAAATGAAATGACTTTCCAATCAGATTACTTCAAGAATTATTAGAAATAGAAAAAGAGAGCAAGAAGAGCTTTTATTGTAATGAAATGTCTTGTACACTGTCTTGTTCTGCAGCTCTCATCTTTTCCTTCTCTTTGTAAGAATCAGTTATTTTCAGGATTTGACAAATGCAGAAGTCAAACTCCGGTCACCAGCTCCATGGCTGTGGGAGCCTGGGAGTGCTGCAAGAGCAAATCCAATTCACTGCATTTCATTTCATCTCTCCACACACTGCGAGAAATTTCTGACACCAGGCAAGAAAAAAAAAAAACACTTTTCTTGGTGAATGCTGTGTATGTGGGTTCATCCTGAGGCCAGTGAGATAACGAGAGGAGAGAGACTGTTACCTACTTGTTGATTATAAGCTCTCTCTGCTGCTCTGGGTTTTTTTTGTTTTGTTTTTCCTGATAGTCTGTAACTCTGAAGTCTGAGTAAAGTCTGACAGGGGAGAGCCTGGAATAACAATTAGAGAGGAAACATTGCTGTTGTTGTCAGCGATTCACAATAAAATAATACAATTTCTCAGGTTATTAAACAGGCCTTGCTTTTCATTGTAAAAACCCACTGGCGCCAATCAATGCAGAGCGCTTCAAATATTGCTCTCCATGATTAAATTACTCCTCTATCAATCAATAGAAAACATATTTTTTTACGAAAGCCAATCATTAAGAAGATAGAAGTGACAACAGGGATTGTTATCTGATCGACTGTCAGATGTACTGAATGACAGATGCTATAATGAAAATGGCTGTATTTATGGTAATAGATATTAGTGTGTGGGATGCAAGACAAATTTTCCAAACATAGACCTTTTCTAGTTTCTTTGATGCTTCTCTTTGCAGATAACCATCCTTAAATAATACATCTCTTCTGTTTGAATTGATCCCTTGTTGTAGAAGATATAGGAGTAAATTTCACAAACATGGTCAGGCAAAAATCATTCACAGTGAACGTCTACTTCAATCCCTCTAACCCAGCATTTTTAAAGCAGACCTCAAATTACCTTTAAACTCTACAAAGTCCACAAGATTTTGTAGGAGTGGCCTTTATATTTTATTCACTACAGGTTCTGATCCACCAAGCTTTGTCTCAGCTAGGTACATGGCATGAATAATAAAGAGCCCTTTTAGTAAGGCTTGTTCCTGCAGGCAAACAACTTATTTGGTTCTTGAACTGAAGAAGTTTAAGAACTCTGGCATCAAATCCTCTCTGATATCACTGATACACATATATAAAGTTATTTTACTTTTACAGGACAGCAGAAAAATACCTAAACTTTATTCACTATTTCTCTAGTTAAGGTCTCAACATTAATAAAATCCCCTTGACAGGTTCCCTTGTAAGGAAACTAAATACTCTGAATTTTTATATAGGCAGAAAATTCTGAGTATGTGTATTTGATCTCAGTATGAGCATGTGTTGCTCCAAGGTAAAAGAGTCATTCAGGCTTAACATAAGAAAGTAAAGTAAAGTTCTGAGTAGTAGAGAAGAGTAGTTAAATTTCAGAAGAAGTCTATCATTTAAAACACACTCAGAGTTTGAGATACTCATTTACCACTTTCATGAAATTGAGCTGACAGCTGTAACTCAGAGAAATCCCTGATTTTTAGAAGAAATTTGACACTTTCTTCAGTGCAGACAGGAGAGTGAAATAACTGTCAAAAGATACAAGATACTACCTGACATGTTTCTCAGTGAGTCTCCCTATCAGGTTATCCCTCAGTGTACATGACTCTGTTTACTAAAGGCCAGTAGTATATGCAAAAATACATTTCTAGATTATTTGAAAAAAGAGCCAATTTACTGACTCATTGATTGGCAGATTCAAAAAATTAAATCCAGAAGTCTGTGAAGGGAGAATGGTGAATGTGCATTTTATCCTGTAAACTGCTAAAGTGAACAACAACTAAGTTGAGCTGAGTACTGCAGGTATACAGTGTATACATGTTGCACTGTAAAATCCACTTCAATTAACAAAAACAATAAAACGCATGATATTAATAAGTGATAGAACAGTGTATGTTTAAAGCCAAGTGAGGTGAAGTCACTCGGTGAACACTGGGGGAGGTAATTCTTTGATCTGCTGAATATGTAAGTTTGCTCACAAAGGGACTTAAATCAAAATGCAAGTTGTAATTCTTATACTAGTTTCATTTTAATGGAGAGCAATAGTCAAGTCAAGTCAAGTGCCTTTATTGTCATTTGAACCATGTGCAGTGGTACGGTACACAGTGACAATGTTCCTCCAAGACCGTGGTGCTACATATAACAGGCAATCAACATGGGACTACATAAATTGTAAGTATGCAAAATTTGCACACAAAAAACAGTGCAACAGTAGATAGAACAAAACGATACAGACACAAGACAGTGGAAACATAACAGTGCAATAGAAGTGCAGCAGTGACAGTGGATTGTGCAAAAAGACTGAGCACTGTGCAAAAAGTAACTTGATGTATGAGACTGTGCAGATAAGTGCTTGGTAGTGACGTGTATGAAGGTGTGTGTGTGTGTGTGTGTGTGTGTGTGTGTGTGTGTGTGTGTGTGTGTGTGTGTGTATGTGTCAGTCCAGTCACTGAGTGCTCAGCAGTCTAACAGTTTGGGGGAAGATACTGTTTCGCAGTCTGCCTGTGAGGGCCTGAATACTCCAGTACCTCTTGCCAGAAGGCAGCAGGGTCAAGAGTCTGTGTGAGGGGTGCATTGGGTCCTCCACAATGCTGGTGGCTTTGCAGATGCAGCGGGTGCCATAAGTGTCTGTGATGGAAAGAAGAGAGGCTTCACTGATCTTCTCAGCTGTTCTCACTACCTGTTGTAGGGTATTGCGATCCTATACGGCACAGTTACCAGTCCAGACAGTGATGCAGGCGCTCTCGTTAGTCCCTCTGTAGAAGGTGAGAGATGGGCTTTTCTCAACTTCCTCAGGAAGTACAGACGCTGTTGGGCTTTCTTAGTTACGGAGCTGGTGTTAATGGACCTTGAGAGGTTCTCCGCCAGGTGGACACCAAGGAATTTGGCGCTCTTGACGACCTCCACAGAGGATCCATCGATGTTAAGTGGACAGTGATCTCTCTGTGCTCTCCTGAAGTCAGGAGATGCTGTTACATATTCAGGCTGTTGGAGGTCTTTCTGTCAGAAAGTCTGGGATCCGGTTCCAGAGGGAGGGGTTCAAGTCCAGCAGGCTCAGTTTTCCAATCAGGTGCTGAGGAATGATTGTGTTGAATGCTGAACTGAATGACGAGCCTTTTGAAACACTTCATCATGATGAGTGTGAGTGCAACAGGACGGTAGTCATTGAGGCAGGACACCGAGGACGTCTTTGGCACAGGAACAATGGTGGTGGCTTTGAGGCACATTGGAACGACAGCAGTGCTCAGGGAAAGGTTGAAAATGTCAGTGAGGACATCTGCCAACTGGTCTGCACATTCTCTGAGCACTCTCCCAGGGATGTTGGACCAGCAGCCTTCCGTGGGATAACTGTGCAAAGAGTTTTTTTCACATCAGCCGAGGTCAGACACAGATTCTGGTCATTGTGTTTGGGTCCACTCCTTAATGAACCTCAAGTTCATGACAGATGTAGTGTCTTTCGCACAGGTTTCTCTGTGTTATTTTGAGAGAGTTGGGACTAAAAGAGATTGAAGTCCCTCCTTCTAACCTCTAATTACATCTAAAAAAAAAAAAAAAAAGGGAAAACACAGACAACCACACTTCAGTGGCCCACAGGCTTACACTAGTATCAAGCAAACTGAATCCCCACTGGTCCCGCAAGCAAAACTCCAAAACACACCAACAGGCTCTCCTTTTCCTTGACCTCAGTTTCACACAGTGAGCATGGTTCCATGGGTTATAATAAAACTATCTTTTAATCATTTTCTAAATAATTCCTAAAGTATAAAATTTGACTCGATAACTCTAAATGTGCAATTGCATTTGACAGTTTGCATAACTGACAGAATTTGTGTTGTTAAAAGAAAATTCCAGTCTATCACAGGGGTAAGACCACCGGAACAGATGAGTTTTGGTTATATTATTTACTATTTTATTTATTTTACATTGGTAAACATGACCCAACAGACAGATTTTACAATAAATGTATAACTCATATGAATCTTATCTTGAATAATTAAATTCCTGATACCCTAACAACAGTATTACCTATGTAGCTCTGATTGATTCAACATGAGCAGAACATACCTGGGCAGGAATGTTCGCTCTTTTCTGTGCTTGCTGTAAGGAAGGACAGTGGTAAAAAGCATCTTCAGTGTATTTGTGCTGTGGAGCAGGGATGCACTCAAGGACTCCATACACACTGTTAACAATAGAAATATTTTCAGGCACACATCAAACAATACAGAACAATCATGCACAGAGCACCTTTTATTTAACACAAAGCATTGAAGTTATCATAAAATCCAGTTTTGTAGACTTCTGTTCAACATGTGAAGGAAAATAAGAGCTGAAAACATGTCTCACGGTCTTATGATGTAACACAAATAATTGGTAAACACTTGTTACCTTTGAAATGCAGCACAATAATAGCTGCTGGAGTTTGCCGCACTCTGTCCATCCGAGACATAGTATTAAATAATAAAGACAGTTTTTATCTGTACTGCACTTTCAAAGAATTTCAAAGGAGTAAAATACAAGGACTCTATATCTCGCATCACAGACGAGCTAACCAGAGATTGAGCAAGTACTTGTGAACTCTCAGAGTTCAGCACATCAAAATCAACTCCACAGCCAAGCACCTAGAAGAACAACACCTCCACACACACACCTACACAAAGACACATACACAGACAAGTATCGACAAGTGCAACCTCAATCTCACTGCCTCCACACCGGCACCGCAGAGATCCAACCTCCCTCACATGCCCTCAATCTACAGATTAACTGTGTTAAATACATGTGAGAACATTTTGGTCTTCTTTTTAAAGTGTGGAAAGTTGCTTTAAAAACCCTGCTAATGGCTTGAAAAACTGTGTGTCAGTATGCTGATGAGAACTAACACAATTTGAAATTATTTTTCTGTCAACTGCACAAAACTGTTCTTGGCATTACATCTAAAAGCAGTTTACTTTCCTTTTAGAGCATTTGCGGAGGAATTTACATCACCAGCGTTTTAGCATTTCAACTTCCTACTTATTAACTGTGAGACAATTTCTAAAATATTAAATACATACATAAATCCTTCACAGACAAACTTGAGTTATGCTGCAATAGGCCTAGGTTACTGGGGGCTTCCCATGATGCAATGAGTGTTTCTTCTTCACTCACTTTTTTCCCTTTTTTTAACAGATTGTTGGGGTTTTCTCTGTATTATTGAAGGGTCTTTCCCTTTACCTTACAATATAAAACATGAGGTGACTGTTGTGCTATAAATAAGACTGAATACACACAGGCATAGTTTCATATGTACGTATTGATGGTAAACGGACTGGTTCTTATATAACGCTTTTATACTCTAACTGACCACTTTATACAACTTGCCTTATTCATTCAAGCACTTTTTTCCTATGCAAGTGCTTTCTATCTAATATTCAGACACAGACACATTGGAGAGCAACTTGGGGTTAGTATTTTTCATGCACACAGGAGCAACCAGGGATTGAGCCACCAACCTTCCAATTAGCAGATGACTTGCTCTACCCTCTGAGCTACAGCCACCCAGTCTAGCCATTCATAAATCAGTCAGTACCCGCAGGTAGTGGCCATAAACGAGTGTGTAAACTCAGGTAGAACGTTAAATTAACAGCTTTCTTTTCATATTCAGCTTTCTCTCAATCCAGTTTAACTCTGTTTAATTTATTTTATTTTATTCTATAGCACCAAATCACAACAACAGTCATCTCAAGACACTGATGTTGTAAGGTAAAGCCCCTGCAATACTACAAAGAAACCCCCAAAATCAGAAACCCCCCTATGAGCAAGCGCTTTGACGACAGTGAGAAGAAAAAAAACCAAACAATTTTAACAGGAAGAAACCTCAGAACCAGGTTCAGGGAGGGGCAACCATCTGCCGTGACCAGAGAGGGGAGGAAGACAGGACAAAAGACATGCTGTGGAATAGAGACAGATCAGTTGATCAGTTTGGTGCTGCTTCAATTGCACCAGTTGTTATTATTACAATTTCCCACTGCACTATCTCCTTCTCCACTTGGGACAGCAACTTGTCCTGTACCCAAAGCTTGCATTACACACTTTCCTGGTTGAGAACCATGGCCTTGGACTTACTTATTAACATAACGCAGTGGGGTGGGAGAAAACACAGGACTAGAGAGGGTTGCATTAGAAAGATGATCCAGCGTGAAATCTCTAAAAAATAAATAAATAATTCAGATCCATCCAGTGTGGAGACCTTTTTAGAGAGAAAAGGAGTAACTGAAGATAATTACCTGCCAAAACTTGCTTGTTCTAGGAGCCAAAACTTGCTCCTAGAACAACTGATCGCAGAGCCAGGTCACATTTGCTGATTGCTGAGATTATAACTTCTCTCAGGGATCCAATTGGTAAATCTCACATCACATAGTATGCACAGTTTAAGCTGCACCTCTGCAAGTTGCATGCAAACAACTTCACACAAGCTCTTTCTTTCCATAAGTGTGCAAGGAGCAGCAAGATGAAATCAGAATAGAGTTATATTGCCAAATAAAAATGACTGCTTATAGAAATACTTTTAGGACCATAGCAGTCATGACTGAATTATAGTAACTCATATGTGGCATGGTTTCTGGGTTCCTGTTCCTGTTTCATCACTGATTTTAGCTCTGTGCCTAAAGTGTTGATGGAAAGTGCTCAATGGCGAGGTATGTGATATCACTTTAATTAGGAAACAAAAGTGAGGTGTTTTCAAACTGAATGGGTTGGATTTGGCTTGTTCAGCTGCTAAAGTATTTCTGAAAAAAATCTGTAGAGTATTGCAATGCTTGCGTGAGCTGACTAGGCTCGGGTTTAATAAGCATAAAAAGGCAGAAACAAAGAACAAAAGCTGAAGTTAAAAGCAGAGTGTGTATATATTTTTTTCTGAATGTACAGAGGACAAAACACACCATCATTTGGGACAACAGGAGTAGAGAAGGAGCTGTTTCGTTTTGGCTGCCAAAGAGCCGGCAAGCTTTCCTGTTGATCAGAGCTCATCTCTCCCTTGCTTTCTCTTGATCACTCCTTTCAGCTACTCATCACATCTTTTTTGACAGTATAACCAACTCTCCAGAGCTCCAGCTGGCGAAGCAAATAAGATATTCTGTATAATGTGCTGATAACAAGAGTGAGAAAAGTTCTCATGAACTGACATCCAAATAGATATTTTTGACATCCCAGAGTCTGTATTTTGCAGTCATTAACTTTAGCTAGCATTGTATTACCACAGTAAGCATTTGTTGTGCTGGGCAAGAGTCACCACAGGCACTCTTGTTGGTTTGCAACTATGCAAGGTTTTTATGTTTTAAGTTTAGAACTAATTAATTCTAAATGCCAATTTAATCAATGAAGTGTAACTGGAAAAAGATGCCTAAACCACACAGGGATCTGTTTGCTTCACTGTGCATATCCCAGCAAATAAGGGCTACACAGGAAAAAAGCACAAATGAAAAACTTTTAGTGACTCTCTGAATCTGGACCAGAATGACATTTACTAAATAAAGCTTCACTGACCTTTCAATGAGCTTCAAATGACAAGCCACATTCAGCACTTTATTATCCTTTGATAAATTATTTATCTGGCTCTCAACAACACTGTTAAATCGCCCATTAGGCTAAAATGTATATCTGTATGTATATCGCACACGTACAGGGAGAACATGAGGAGGCCAGACTATTGTGTTTCATTTTCGCTATATTATTAAAATTGAATTGATAATGATGGTTTCTTTGAATCATCATCATCATTATCGTTATTTGAAATGATGGTGATGATGGTTTATTTCAAATAAACCATCATCACCATCATTTTGATTCAATTCAATTTTGTGCTACAAGAATACGATGAACATGTTTGTGATAGGTCAGCTGCCCTAATATCAGCTCTGTTCAGATTTTTTCTTTGATCGAGCTCCCGATTACTGTAATTGTGAGCAGAATCTGTCCTCAATTCACGATGTACTGCAACGAGGCCACCTAGTGAATCTACTCCGCACATGAATAGCCTTTACTCTGGCATTTTAATGTAACGAGGGTATTTTTTCGCTGGGGAGTTGCAGCCTGAGTTTTGGATAAGCTACATCACGATAAATGGGCCTCGTTCAGTGACAGTGAATCTCAACATGCACTACCTTTAATATTCTCTTTACTTATGGGTCGGGGAAAAAATCTAATTGTCTTTGTTGTATACGTGTCTCTGCAGGGATAAAAAAGGAAGACTTTAAGAATACAACAATATGAAGATGATGAAGGTAATAAGATGCTGGCAGACAGTTGTTCACACTTTAATTAAACTGTGTTCAAGTTCATTTTGTAATCTTCAACTCTTTATCAAGAGCAAGCCTCAAAGTACTAAAGAAAAAAAGAAAAAGCAGACACAAACAAAAGACCCAATGGCGATGTATGAAATGATAACAGAAGACAATTAGATTTTATATACATATATATAAAAAAAAGAATTCCCCGCTCGCCCCTGCGGGCGGTTTATCCTTCAAGCTCGGGTCCTCTACCAGAGGCCTGGGAGCTTGAGGGTCCTGCGCAGTATCTTAGCTGTTCCTAGGACTGCGCTCTTCTGGACAGAGATCTCCGATGTTGTTCCCGGGATCTGCTGGAGCCACTCGCCTAGTTTTGGAGTCACCGCACCTAGTGCTCCGATAACCACTGGGACCACCGTTACCTTCACCCTCCACATCCTCTCGAGCTCTTCTCTGAGCTCTTTGTATTTCTCGAGCTTCTTGTGTTCCTTCTTCTTTATGTTGCTGTCATTGGGAACCGCTACATCGATCACTACGGCCGTCTTCTTCTGTTTGTCTACCACCACTATATCCGGTTGGTTAGCCACCACCATTTTGTCCGTCTGTATTTGGAAGTCCCACAGGATCTTAGCTTGGTCATTCTCCACCACCCTTGGGGGCATCTCCCATTTTGACCTCAGGACTTCCAGGTTATACTCGGCACAGATGTTCCTGTACACTATGCCGGCCACTTGGTTATGGCGTTCCATGTATGCCCTGCCTGCTAGCATCTTGCACCCTGCTGTTATGTGCTGGATTGTCTCAGGGGCATCTTTACACAGCCTGCACCTAGTGTCTTGCCTGGTGTGATAGACCCCAGCCTCTATGGATCTTGTGCTCAGTGCTTGTTCCTGTGCTGCCATGATTAGTGCCTCTGTGCTGTCTTTCAGTCCAGCTTTGTCCAGCCACTGGTAAGATTTCTGGATATCAGCCACCTCCTCTATCTGCCGGTGGTACATACCGTGCAGGGGCCTGTCCTTCCATGATGATTCCTCGTCTTCCTCCTCTTCCTTGGGTTTCTGCTGCCTGAGGTATTCGCTGAGCACGCTGTCAGTTGGGGCCATCTTCGTGATGTATTCGTGTAACTGTCCTCTATGTCTGCAATGTTGCCTTCTGGTAGTTCGATCCCCTCAGTTCTGACTACCTTCCCTCTCTATGTTATCATCCGACTACACTTCTCCAGTCTGAACGACATTCCGATGTCATTGCTGTATATCTTGGTGGTGTGGATCAGTGAATCGATGTCTCGTTCACTCTTGGCATACAGCTTGATGTCATCCATGTACCGGAAGTGGCTGACAACTGTTCCATTCCGTAGTCGGTATCCGTAGCCAGTCTTGTCAATGATTTCACTGAGGGGGTTCAGGCCTATGCAGAACAGCAGTGGGGACAGAGCATCTCCTTGGTAGATCCCGCACTTGATGGTGACTTGTGCTATGGGCTTGAAGTTGGCCTCGAGTGTTGTCCGCCACATCCCCATTGAGTTCCTGATGAAGGCTCCTAGGATCCTGTTGGTCTTGTACAGTTCTAGGCATTCCAGGATCCAGGTGTGGGGCATTGAGTCATAGGCCTTCTTGTAATCAATCCAGGCAGTGCACAGGTTGGTCAGTCTGGTCTTGCAGTCTCGGCTGACTGTTCTGTCTACCAGTAACTGGTGTTTTGCGCCTCTGGTATTCTTGCCAATCCCTTTCTGTGCCCCACTCATGTATTGACCCATGTGCCTGTTCATCTTAGCCGCTATGATGCCTGACAGGAGCTTCCATGTGGTGCTGAGGCAGGTTATTGGTCGGTAGTTGGAGGGGACCGGTCCCTTCTGGGGGTTCTTGAGGATCAGGACTGTCCGGCCTTCGGTTAGCCATTCTGGGTGTCACTCGTCAACTAGCAGCTGGTTCATTTGTGCTGCCAGACGGTCGTGGAGTGCTGTCAGCTTCTTTAGCCAGTAGGCGTGAACCATATCGGGGCCTGGTGCTGTCCAACTCTTCGTATTGGAGACTCTTTCTTGGATGTCTGCCACTGTGATGGTTACTGGACCCTGTTCAAGGAGGTTGCTATGGTCTGCCCTCAGATCCACTAGCCACTGAGCATTGCCGTTATGGGTTGCGTCCTTCTCCCATATGCTCTTCCAGTATTCCTCAGTCTCCAGCCTTGGTGGTGCTCTTCTCATATTGTTCCCCTGCCACTGAGAGTACACCTTGGCTGGTTCTGTGGAGAACAGCTGGTTTATTCTCCTGCCTTCGATCTCTCTGGTGTACCTCCTCAAGTAGATGGCCAAGGCTGTGAGTCGTTGCTTGGCAGTTTCCAAGACCTCAGCTATGGACAGCTTGCTGTACTTCTTAGGCACCTTCTTCATCGCACCTTTCTGCAACTCCAATAGTTGGGTTATCTCCCTCCGTGCTACCTTGATCTTAGCCTCATGTCTCTTTCTCCATGGAGGGTACTTGTGGACCTTGTGGCTGTTCATCTTGTAGCCAAGCATCTCACTGATCACTGCTGCCGTATTGTAGATCAGCTTGTTAGTCTCGGTAATGGTGGCTGTAGGTATCGTCTGTTGTGCTGCACTAGCATTGATTACAAGAAGGCCTATGACTCAATGCCCCACAGCTGGATACTGGAATGCCTAGAACTGTACAAGACCAACAGGATCCTAGGAGCCTTCATCAGGAACTCAATGGGGATGTGGCGTACAACACTGGAGGCCAACTCCAAGCCCATAGCACAAGTCACCATCAAGTGCGGGATCTACCAAGGAGATGCTCTGTCCCCACTGCTGTTCTGCATAGACCTGAACCCCCTCAGTGAGATCATTAACAAGACTGGCTACGGATACCGACTACGAAACGGAGCGGTTGTCAGCCACCTCCTGTACATGGATGACATCAAGCTGTATGCCAAGAGTGAACGAGACATCGATTCACTGATCCACACTACCAGGCTATACAGCAATGACACTGGAATGTCGTTCAGACTGGAGAAGTGTAGTCCGATGGTAACAAAGAGAGGGAAGGTAGTCAGAACTGAGGGGATTGAACTACCAGAAGGCAACATTGCAGACATAGAGGACAGTTACAAGTACCTGGGGATCCCGCAGGCAAATGGGAACCATGAAGAGGCCGCTAGGAAAGCTGCAACCACCAAGTACCTGCAGAGGGTCAGGCAAGTCTTGAGGAGTCAGCTGAACGGTAAGAACAAGATCCGGGCTATCAACACCTACGCCCTGCCCGTGATCAGGTACCCTGCTGGGGTAATAGGCTGGCCAAAGGAGGAGATAGAAGCCACTGACATAAAGACAAGAAAGCTCCTGACCATGCATGGAGGGTTTCACCCCAAGTCCAGCACCCTGAGGCTGTACGCTAAGCGGAAGGAAGGAGGCCGGGGACTGGTGAGTGTCAGCACCACAGTCCAGGATGAGACAAGAAACATCCACGAATACATCACGAAGATGGCCCCAACTGACAGCGTGCTCAGTGAATACCTCAGGCAGCAGAAACCCAAGAAAGAGGAGGAAGGCGAGGAACAATCATGGAAGGACAGGCCCCTGCACGGTATGTACCACCGGCAGATAGAGGAGGTGGCTGATATCCAGAAATCCTACCAGTGGCTGGACAAAGCTGGACTGAAAGACAGCACAGAGGCACTAATCATGGCAGCACAAGAACAAGCTCTGAGTACAAGATCCATAGAGGCTGGGGTCTATCCTGGGGTCTATCACACCAGGCAAGACCCCAGGTGCAGGCTGTGTAAAGATGCCCCAGAGACAATCCAGCACATAACAGCAGGGTGCAAGATGCTAGCAGGCAAGGCATACATGGAACGCCATAACCAAGTGGCCGGCATAGTGTACAGGAACATCTGTGCCGAGTATAACCTGGAAGTCCTGAGGTCAAAATGGGAGATGCCCCCAAGGGTGATGGAGAATGACCGAGCTAAGATCCTGTGGGACTTCCAGATACAGACGGACAAAATGGTGGTGGCTAACCAACCGGACATAGTGGTGGTAGACAAACAGAAGAAGACGGCCGTAGTGATCGATGTAGCGGTTCCGAATGACAGCAATATCAGGAAGAAGGAACACGAGAAGGTGGAGAAATACCAAGGGCTCAGAGAAGAGCTCGAGAGGATGTGGAGGGTGAAGGTAACGGTGGTCCCCGTGGTAATCGGAGCACTAGGTGCGGTGACTCCCAAGCTAGGCGAGTGGCTCCAGCAGATCCCGGGAACAACATCGGAGATCTCTGTCCAGAAGAGCGCAGTCCTGGGAACAGCTAAGATACTGCGCAGGACCCTCAAGCTCCCAGGCCTCTGGTAGAGGACCCGAGCTTGAAGGATAAACCGCCCGCAGGGGCGAGAGAGAGAGAGAGAGAGAGAGAGAGAGAGAGAGAGAGAGAGAGAGAGAGAGAGAGAGAGAGAGAGAGAGAGAGAGAGAGAGAGAGAGAGATAGATAGATAGATAGATAGATAGATAGATAGATAGAGAGATAGAGAGATAGATAGAGAGATAGATAGATAGATGTAGCACTTTTTAAATAGCCATCAGAGATTTAACCTCTAAAAATCAAGTAATAGTAAAATAGGTAAATCTCAAAGTGTTAAATCACAGAATCCAGAGAAAGAGGAAACATGAGTTGACATGATAACATGTCTATGACTGCACCTGCAGGTTTTTGCAGGAAATTACCCAGTAAATCATATTCAATCAAAAGCTAGGCTGATGAATTAGGTTTTCAGTTTTGGTTTAAAGAGCTTCTATATATGAAAGTGTTTCAGTTTCTCTGTGTCACTTAAAGAAATAAATAAAAGGTAAATTTGGTGACAGAGCATACCAGACTAAAAGACCACTCCTGTGTCTCTTGCTTTATGGCTTATTTCTCTTGGAGTTTTAGAACCTATTACAAAGTGCCCTGAAAATTGTTGTATATTTATAATTTTGCATGAATGTCTATGTATGCAGCTTGCTAAGCAAGCTTTAGCTTAGGTTTGTACTAGCATTAGCTGACAAGTTTAAACCCTTGTACAAAAATGTTCACTTTTGGCTTCAAAAATCTCACACAGTGTCACTCAGAATACTAACACTGAGTCCAGAAAGCACTGAATGAACATGTGATTTGAATGTGATTTCCAAATATTAGTATTAATCATTAATACCTTGATGCACTTTACATGTTAGAAGATCATTAATTTGTTCCAATATGAACCCAAATGTCTTCACTCCCTTGGGAGGGGTTCTTTTTTATTTATTCAGCACAACTGGTGCGGTAAATTTGAATACATCACCAAAACAAACTAATTAACAGTTTAGAGCCTGCAAAGTATTACAAAATATTTTTAAAACACTTTTGCAGTGTGCTCAGCTCTTTTTTGTAATAATTTTGAGAAGTATAATCTTTTATGAAGATCTGTTTGGCACCTAATGTAATCTAACAGTGCCCTCCTATGGCTTCATTTGGCAATCTACATTTTAATTCTTATATTCCACCAAAACCCTGCTGGTAATTTAATATCTACTTGTTTTATTGCTCAGTGAGTGACACTAATGAAGCACTAAGGGTGAAATTTGAGATATGCCACGCACTGTTACAGTCAGAGGACAGCAGCAAGCACGGATGTAATGACTGGACTGCCCGCTTAGCTGAGGAAAAACACAGATCTGAGCTGGGGGGTTACAGGGAGACAGAACAAAGATGCTGATGTGCTGTTCTGATCCTGGTGTGTTTGTCTTGCTGTTTATCTGATGAGACTCTCTGACATCAAGAGAAGGATGGTCAAGAGAAGTGACCAAAAAAGAATTGACGGAGTTGAGAATAATGACGTTTTTTGTTACTTTTTAATATAATTAAAACATTTTGACATTTGAAGCCAAAGTGAGGTCCACACAACCCCACAGGATTATTGATTAGTGTATAGATGGTCCTGGCAGAAAGGTTTGCAAGCCTTCAGTAATTCCAACAGAAATTCCTACAGCATATTGTACAAAGCGAATGCAACATTCCTAGTAGCCTTGCAGTATTCACAATGCAGCACATTGTTGTAAACATGTATCTATAAGTGACACACGTAGTATAAGATGTAACAACACTTCTTTATTAACCCAAAACCAGAAAATTGACAGTGAAAACCGTCAGTCTAACTTTGGCTGGACGAGCCATGGCATCGTCATCCACAATATGTTTGGGTCAAAAAAATGTGCCTCTCCTATTAACAACGTCAGGGTAACTGTAGCCTACATATCAACATAATGTGGCATGTGTAGCCATGACTAATCACACATGCCGATTTAAAACAAACCTATCTTCCCCCAGTGAACATGTTTTATTCATGTGGTTTTGCTGTGGGTTTGTTCACCGATAGCGTTGATAGAATTAATTTTTCTTTTTTTTATGTTAAGTACTCTTTAAGATGTGTCTGGATCAGATATCACAAAAATATTTACTTTTTATTTTGAAAGGAAAATATCTGGAATAGCGGGCACTACTTTGGTTCTTCATGCACTCTCAATGTCCCCGTGAGTCAGATATGATTAAAATGTTTAATTTTCATTTTTAAAGTGAGAAAAAAGTAATGCTATTGCTGCACAGACTCTTTAGTCATGGCTCGTTTTTAAAATCGATCACACCCTGCTGTAACTGACTGATGAAATTGCTGGTCCAACTAATTTCTTGTTTTGAAAATCTGGCCCAACACACTTTATAATTGAATAGCTCTGCTCTAAACCAACAGCAAAGTCAGATCTTTGCACTATGTTTTGTGAGGAATGAGCTTTGGAATTATGCTTCCAGTGAGGTATATACAGTACATTCTGGTGGACGTTCTTTTGTTTTCTTCGCACCACCAGCTCACCCTCCACCTCTCACTGTGGATTCTTTTTGTGTTTATGCTGCTTTTCTATGGGTGCATGTTGTTTCTGCAAACATTTATAAACGTTTAATCATTTTGGTGTGTGAATGTGTTTGTTTATCGGTAGCTAGTTGGCTGCGCTAAAACGAAAATCTTTAGTTTTCATTAAAAGTATGACGAACCATGCTTTTTGGTAATATGCATAAATGTTCTTAATTTTAACAGAGGATTTCACTTCAAACTTTCATAAAAACTTACTTTTATAGACTATTAACTGCATATTTCAAAGTCGTAGAAAGAAAGCAGAGTTCAAAAGTAGTCCAAACCTAGAAACACATGAGGCAACCACTCAAGCAGACAAACAGTAGGACGCAGCAAAGAGCTAAGGAAAACTGAGGGCTTAAAAATCCACAAGGTAATCAGGGAAAGAGAACACAGCTGGGGAAAACAAGACACAGGTGAAGAGAATCTGGCTAATGAGAGAAGGGAACACAAAACTAAGGCTACGTCCACACGTACCCGGGTATTTTTGAAAACGGAGATTTTTCTATGCGTTTGCACCTTTCATCCACACGTAAACGCCGTTTTCGGTCACTGAAAACGGAGATTTCTAAAAACGCCTGCCAGGGTGGATATTTTCGAAAACTCCATTTTTGCATTTACCTGTGGACGAGGAAAACGGAGAAAACGCAGCGTCAAAGGTGTGCGCCTTTTTTGACATCACACTGTGCGCCACGTTATTGTTTCGGTGAAATGAATTTCTACAATACTGTTACTTTTAATTGTACTCTCTGCAGTGTTTAAATGCTTACATATACACACACACAGTTACTGTCCCTCCACACATAGGACTCGGTTCTGCTTCTATGCCCCATCTTTGTTTACTATTTCCCACCGAGGCTTCTAGACTTCTGATTGGCCAACATTTCTACACGTTTAGGAATATATCGCCACCTGTTACGTGTGGACGGGATTATTTTTTAAAATGAAAACGGAAAATCTCCGTTTTCAAAAGTACCCGTGTACGTGTGGAAGTAGCCTAAATGCACACAAGATTAATGCGCTAACAAATTAGAACAGGAAGTAACTGAACACGGAACACTGGAACATGTACTTTACATGGAGAACACAGATGGGCAGGAAAACAACCTCAGTCAACGTGAACAAAACTACAAAACTAAATTAAAAAAATGTAAACCTAAACTAGAATAAAAAACAGAATGTGTAGAAAATATAATAATGAAAAAATTAAAACATAAACTTGCAGGCTCAAAGACCCCACACCATGACACCTCCGTGTTATTCCAGTTATGGACTTTGTCACTACCTAGACTTAGAGGTTTTCCACTATGTTGCAACACACTATATCCAAACCTTTAGATGGTCCTGTATATATACTGGCATATGAATTTAATTGTACAATCTTAAGCATGTGTGAAACCTTCTTATGTATGTATACTATCTCTGCAGATGAGATTCTCATTGCTGTCTGATAGAGATGTCAAAGACATCAAACAGCTTCTTCACTACACGATCACACAGAGATGAGGGAGGGAGTTTAAAAATGAATGGAGCAATGAACAGAAGTCAGAAAGACTGAGTGGGAAGAGGAGGGGGCAGATGTGAGAGTGGGAGACACAAGTGTGAATCAGTGAAAGCTCTGCTGTGAGACTTCAACAAGCAAAGCAGGAGTTCAAAAACTGAGAGAAAAAGAGAATGATAAAGTGGGTCTGTGAAAAGAAGGATTAGATGTTTGGATTTTGGAAATGTAGATAAGGAGAAAGCTGAGAATACAGACACAGCAGCAGCATCCCCTACAGGTCAAACAATGAATTAAAACATATGTGCTTGTGTGTGTGCGTGTGTGTGTGTGGAGACAAGTTTACACTAGCTGATGATTTATAAGTATAGATTTGCATTTCATTAATGTTTGTGTTTATACACATGTACAATGTTAAAATGCAGAAAGCACATATGCTGCTCAGATATGTAGATGAGGTTATGCTTACAAACTGAATACATGTTATAATATTTATAATAATACTATTATTATTTAAATATATTTATATAAATACCACACCAACAGATATTTTATTTAAACAATCACGAGACTGCTTACACAATTTATTTATCAGTTTTAATAAGGAAAGCTACAAGTAAAATAAAAAACAATTACTAAACAAAAAAATTATTATGCTTCACCTGATTAATAATTAATAAACGTATCCCCAAATCAAATTGAAATCTTTAGAGAGAATATGCCCACAGAAGTGTAAACACAGCCAGGAGAGCAGGAGGCAGATCTGTATTCATTACAGGTATTCAAATCTGTGTGTGTCTGTGTGCTACTCTCTCCCCAAGGCATTGTGTGGCCGTGTAGAGAGGATGAGATCTTTTATCTCGGTTGACGTCCCAATCAATCAGCCAGACACTGATGGAGACCATTGTGCCCTCACTCTCTCTCTCACACACAAGCACGCGCACACACACGCATACACACACACACACACACACACACACACACACACACACACACACACACACACACACACACACACACACACACACACACACAGTAGTTCCTAACCCCTGCCTGTTACTCCTTTGTTTAAAAGCATCCTTGTTCTTCACAGGATCAGAAGGATGTTCTTTGTTAAGCCCTGATTGTGGGTCTTTGGTGCCCCTCAACACAAATACAAACACATTTTAGAGTATCACATACCTGATGAGGTAATTAGGTAAATCTTCAGTGAGGTCTTTGTGATATCTGCAATAGTGATCACATTTTGTAAATTAAATCTTAAAAGAATAGACAAGAGCAACAAATGGAAAGATCTCAATCTAAAATTTTCCGAGTGTAGAGAGACCAAATTGCCTGCACCCGTCATTATTGCAGGTTCATAGATTGGACATACACTGAATTTGAAAAAAGAACCTGACAAGTTAAAGCTTTGTTCATTTTTCTTCCAAATATCTTTGTTAAAAAAAATATATGCAAATGTTATTTTACCTGTCATCATATAAAAAGTGACTACATGAACTGACAAGCAAATATTTGCATCCTGCTAAAACCTGAAATGCTATGAGAGCTCAAAGGTATTCATACTGATGCCAGTTTCAATGCTTGTGTCTATAAAATGTGGGAAATGTAATTAAAATATTTTGATTTTGAAGCTCATTATGAACATTAGAAGCAGGTTCTGTGACACAGTGAACACAGTGTCAGACTAAAGGAAAAACAAGGACTGAACAAGTTAATTTCTCTTAAACATGGCCTATAGAAACAAGGGTACAGGCTTCACATTTTGAGAAACAGAAGTGGGCTTAGACCCTGGTAGACTCCAACAATGCTTGAAAAATATCAGAAAGAAACAAAGTTCCTGCGAGGTAAATCTGTCAAAACAGACAACAATATCCCAGAAAGCATTTAAATGAAAACGTCCAAAGATGTGTACTTTCAAAAGAACAAAAATCATAACAAAATGTTATTAAAAAAAATCAAACTGAATTTCTTTGACACCTCTCATTGCTTTCAAACTATATTGATTTGAACCATCCATCTCTGTTGCTTCACACAGTGGCAGCTATTTCATGCACTATTAGCCTCATACACATTATCATCTTAGGTGCAGCAGAAGAGATGCTAAAGTAGCCATACATCAGCCCACCACAGGCCTCATTAAGTACCTAGCACCTGCTACCTACAGAGACCAATTAGAATTCAGAGTGTAATGGGATGCGATCTCTCTCTGCCAGGCCTTAACCAATCACAGCACAGATTTAATAATTTCAGTGTCCTCATTAACGGTGATAACTAAAGTACAGGGAAAGCACAAATAATTTTCATCTTTTGTGGCAGAATGGGAATAGTAGCTGAGGCGAGAATGAGGAAAAATGTCTTTACTAACTGTTACTAACTGAAAAACTAACTCATCAAACTGTCAATCATTGGAGCGCAAAGATTGAAATGTGGGTAGGAAATGTCCCTAACAATGATTTTGATAAGATTTTTTTTTTTTCAGTTCAATTCAATTTTATTTATATAGCACCAAATCACAACAACAATCACCACAAGGTGCTTATATTGGAAGGTAAAGACCCTACGATAATACAGAGAGACCCCAATGATTAGACAACCTCGTTTGAACAAGCACTTTGATGAGAGACAGAAATTAATAATAACTCATAATTAAAAGCAAAGTGGTGTATAAACCCATGGTGAGTGAGAGAAGAAGCAATGCTCAGTGCATCATAGGAAACCCCCAGGAGAAGGTAGCATAACTAAGGGAGGATTTAGGGTCACCTGATCCAGCCCTAACTATGTGTTTAGCAAAAAGGAAAGTTTTAAGCCTAATCTTAAAAATAGAGAGAGTGTCTGTCTCCCGAATCCAAGCTCAGAGCTGGTTCTACAGCAGATGATCCTGAAAGCTGAAGGCTCTGCCTCTTATTGTACTTTTAATTATTGTAGGAACCACAAGTAAGCCCATAGTCTGAGAGCAAAGTGCTCTAATGGGATGATATGGTACTATAAGGTCATTAAGATAAGATGGGCCCTGATTATTTAAGACCTTGTATGTGAGGAGCAGGGTTTTAAATTTGATTCTGGATTTAACAGGGAGCCAATGAAGGGAAGCCAACACAGGAGAAATGTGCTCTCTCTTTCTAGTCCCTGTCAGTACTCTTGCTGCAGCATTTTGGATCAACTGAAGGCTTTTCAGGGAGTTTTTAGGACATCCTGATAATAACAAATACAGTAGTCCAGCCTAGAAGTAATAAATGCATTAACTAGTTTTTGAGTTTCACGTTAAGACAGGATGTTTCTAATTTTAGAAAATCCAAAATAGAAGAAAGCATTTCTACAGGTGTTTAATATGTGCATTGTAGGAAATATCTTGGTCAAAAAAGACTCCCAAGGTTCCTCACAGTGTTTCTGGAGGCCAAGGTAATGCCATCCAGAGTAAGAATCTGGTTAGATACTATATTTCTAAGATTTTCTGGACCAAGAACAATAAACTCAGTTTTATCTGAATTTAGAAGCAGAAAATGTGAGATCATCCTGGTATTTATGTCTATAAGATATTCCTGTGGTTTAACTAATTAGTGTGTGTTATCTTGCTTCATGGATAGATAAAGGTGGGCATCATCGGCATGGAAGTGAAAATGTATATTGTGCCTTCTAGTGATACTACCTAAGGGAAGTAAGGGAAGCATGTACAATGTAAACAGAATTGGTCCTAGCACAGAACCCTGTGGAACGCCATAATTAATATGTGTATGTGAAGAGGACTCTCCATTTACATGAACAAATTGGAGTCTATTAGACATATGTGATTCAAACCACTGCAGCGTAGTACCTTTTATACCTACAGCATGCTCTACTCCTAAAAATCAAATATTATGGTCAACAATATCAAACACCACACTGATGAGTCCACTGTCACAGAATATTATTTATCATTTATAACTTTCACTAAAGGTACTGTGATGAGCTCTGAAATTGAAATGGAAACTGAAATTTCTTGTATATTAATGATTAACAGATTTTGTTTTCCCTCCATAGCCCTATATCATTAACACGATTGCCATTACTTTAGAGACGGACACAAAGGAAGGCAGACAGATGCTGTTCTGCATACCTTGTTTGTAAAAAGTGGCTGAGGTACTGTTGCCTTCCTTTCAGGTCAATATAGTCTTCTCTGACATCACCAAGAGAACCACCACTCACTAGATTCTCTAGTTTCTCTTTTTGAGACGATTTGTTGTGATCTCTAGAGTTGGTTGTGCGGGAAAATCCCAGTAGATCAGCAGATGTACCTATAAAGTGGCTGCTGAATGTATGTAGTTTGAGTTAACTGAACTATACAGTTGCTGGTGCTGCATTCTCAGATTGTATATATTTTCTTTGTTTTCTGATGCATATAGTTTCATGAGTATGCTTTTCTCCATTTCAGCAAATTTGTTAAGATTCAAATACATCCTTCACAGCACATGTTGGATGGTAGGACTTTCCATAGGACAGTCAGATGAACGCTAAAACTGCTTTTTTTGGGTTCACGCTGGATTTTCTGACAAGGTTTACTCCCTTAGCATGAAGACTTGCAGGTGGTTCAGCAGCAGGTGGGTTTGATTTCTGAATCCCATTGTCCTAGCCTTTGCCTCTAATGCCTTTGCCCCATAAGGCAGCAAAGAGATTAAGAGTAGAGTAATGATAACTGAGGGGTCACTACACTCCTTCCCACAGATCCATTTTATCTCAAGTGTTAGGGTTAGGGGACTCAAAATCTATTTAATTTCATTATATGTGAGAATGTTTTTTTAAATTAGCCCCCCCCCCTTCCATTTGATTAATAGTTAATTTAGAAAAATGTATAATTCCTCTTTTATTTTTCATAGATTATTAAATAGACTGAGGTCACTTGGACTAGTGGCGAAACGTTTCTCCAGCAGAAAGCGCTACATCCAGATGAACAGAATCAACTTTTTGGAGATTATTAAATAAATCATTATTTTATTCATTGAAAACCTGAAGGCATCCTATGCCTGACTGGACACAGGAAGTCAGTATATTTGGGTCTTGTTTCCTTCTGTTCACATTCCCCTGGCTATCCTTGTCTCCGTCTCCCTCTCTGGCAACCTGGAATGAATTTTCTAACTCATGTAGAGTTGTGTCAGCGTAGGTTGAAGCTGGCAATTCATCACTGCCTGTCACTACTGCTGCATTTTCGTGTGTGTGTGTGTAGGACACCATTTTCCTGCTGTCAGAGCTTCTCTCGACTATGTGAACCTCCATCCACTTAGCATGTCTAGTGATGACTGAAAGGGGCCATTTCTCTCTCCTCTGCTCCGTCAGCTTCCTTTGGAATCAAGATCGTGAAGGAGATTGAGGCAGGAGGGGGAAAAGGGACCCAATTATCCCACAATGCAGTGGTAGGTGGTGTTTAAATCAGGCGGTGCAACCCTTGACCTCACTCTACTGGCGGGAGACTGAGGTCCTTTAGCAAGAGGCTGTGTTAGCATAGAAGAAAGCAAATGGAGATCCATTCTGTGGCAGTTTCTGCCTCAAATTGTTGAAGCCCTGCAGCCCATCGCAGATTAGTCATTACCCTCTACAAAAGCATTCCAAGGCCAGGTGAAGCTGTCTCCTTTGAACATTAAAATGTCTGAAATTTCCCACAGAGACAGAGTGAGATTAGGTACACATCCACAGCCGATCGGGCCATTTGAAGCCCTATTAGGGAGCTCGATGCTGTAAAACCACAGCTTAACTGAGTGGATGAAGCCACTTTACTGATAAACAACGAAACTGCTGGCAAAATGAGTTTACAGATAATTTACTGCCACTTTCCTGCTCACTCTTGGTCTCTAGATACACACCAGGACTTGAGGAGAACAAATGACTGGGAATCAACTGGCTGGCATGGAGACTCTGAGAATAGAGGGGGTAATTTAACACGTTTATGTGAAGCGGGAAAAGCTACTCTCACCCCAGTGAACAAAAATGTGATACACTGTAAAAAAAAAAAAAAAAAAAAAAAAAAAAAAAATCAACTCAGTTCTGTCTAAAACTTTGTTGGTTCAAGTCACTGCACGTTTTCTCAGGTTTATCCATCAGGGGTGCACATAAGTGGTCCGCAGGTGCGCATTCGCGGTCAAAATAAAAGACGCGCACCAGATAAGAAGTTGCAACGCGCGTTTGCGTACATAAGCTTTTCTGGAGAAGGACAGACGTTTGTTTAGAACTCTTAAAGATGTCGAAAAAGCAATCTCCTTTAAGCAATTACTTTGGTGTTCCTCCACCTCCAAAGAAATGTCAGAAGGAGTCCGAACCGCAAAAGAAGCGCGTATTCTCGGAAAAGTGGTTGCAGGAGGTGAGCTGGATTCAAACAAATAATGAACGCACAGAGATGTGGTGCAGAATATGCCGTGAAAATCCCACTCTAGCGGACAAAAACAGTGCCTTTTATATGTACGCAAACGCGCGTTGCAACTTCTTATCTGGTGCGCGTCTTTTATTTTGACAGCGAATGCGCACCTGCGGACCACTTATGAGCACCCCTGGACATAGACTTTAAATTAAAGACCAATACAGCAGATATGCCATCACACATTTGTACATTTTGTATTGTGAATCTCCACGGTTAATGTTGGGCCTGCCACCATGTGGCTATTTTTTGGAGCCAGAAGTGACCAACAAAGGATAAAAGGCAGAGTGTAAATTATTTGCTCGCTTGGTGAACAAAGACATCCATAAATGGGATGCATAGAAACACATACCTGCTAATTTAGTATGTAACAGATTAAAACACTATAACTTCACTCACCACAATTTAAACATAACCTTGATGGATTACATTGAGTCATATACAGCTCCCTTTAATCATAAGTGGGCCAGACTATTGACCAGTAAAATTCCCAATTCTGTCTGTGTGCAGAATTTGATAGACAAATGTTGCTGAAAGAAATCTGAGAGTCAGCACGACTCTTTGGGTTAAGATTCTAAGAAATAAATATGTTAAACTACAACTACTAAGTACAAGTAGGTCATTGTACACTTGACTATAATTCTAGACACGAAAGGTTTCGCTAATTAACAGAAATTAGAATCTTTTTATTAATTTGTTTTAAACTGTTTAAAAAAACCTTCAAAAACCAGAAACTTTTATAGTTGACAAATTTAAAAAAAGACCTTCCCCTTAATTTAATTAATTAATTTGGTAAATAATTAACTGTTGACATATTTTAAAAAAATGGTCACAGGAGTTTTATCAGTAGCAAAAGCTTTAAAACTTATGAAAATATAGGAAAGTAAAAAAAGTATTTTCTTTTCAAAATAGAATTAATTTCGCTTGTTTTGACTGCATCACAGACGGACTATAACAGAAGGATGAAGTGGCCATGACATCATCAGTTAGCTTGTTAACATTTTGAAGCCTCAAGTTTCTGTTGTCCAAGTCATCACAGTAAAGTCAGGCCCTTCATTACTTACTGCCCATTACTTCCAAACTTCAAGAACTGACTCTTCACTTGCTGTCTAATGAATTCCATCTCTTGGCAACAGATAATCAATCTCATTCACTTCACCTGTCAGTGGTTTGAATGTTATACAAGTTCAAGATCAATGACATTACCCACCTATTTTTTTTCTTTTGTTTCTAAAAGTAATCAGCAATTTAGTGAAATTTGTTAGAAACAAGATAAATGATTTCATTTAACAAACACAAAAAAGGAATTTTCTTCCGAGGACTCAGCCACAAAATAACTTAAGAGACTTTTTTGCAGTGTAGCTGTTGCCAGCAGCTTGGGGCATTGTTTAAACCTGGGGTCAGTTGTCATTTATTGGATGTGACTTTATGTGAGTTCAGTGGAAGAACTCTCCCTAAAAATCTGCCTTAATGTAAAAAGCGTGATGCACCACATAAAAGAGAGCGAATTGTAAAAACACAATCAATCAGTGCACAATGCAAGCGTAGATTATGAAAAAAAAACTTTATTACTGTTGCAAGGTAACATTGACAACAACATGCTTTTACCACAATAAAAAATAAAAAGATATTGCACTGGTTTTTATTCTAGCAATGTTTTTTTCCCCATCTCTCCCTCTTAAACCCTTTCTGAAGCTTTTACAATACACAGCTAAATCTTCTTTCTCATCTTCATCACTCCTACAAGACAACACAAAGCGTGGAGATACTGCCCTTGTCTACAAGACTCGAGGCAATAAAAGTATTTTTCTTGCTTTACAGAGCCAACACAATCCCTTAATATCAGTTTAACGGCTGTACGTTGAAACAGCACTGAATCTCATGAAGTGGTGGTTCAGTGGTAATAACGCTTCTCCTCGTACCTCATCATACCCAAAGTCACATGTTTAAATCATCTATATGCCTCATAGTAAAAGCTAGTCGATCCTTGTGATGCTCGTGAGTCAGAAGCGTAGGGAAGCTCTTCAGTGACTAAATCATAATTCCATATTTTAATCGATCCCAGGACTTGGGACGAAACGTGGGACACCATAAGCAGGTCAGTATGCTCAGTTCGATCTGTGGTCAATCGGGAACAAAACTGCCGCATGAGAACAGAAGTTGTAGAGCACACTTATATTTTGTGGTCTGGAATCTCAACACGTTTATCATCTGTCATCTGTGGAGGTTTACAAATGATGAAACTACAACATTTGTGTTTGCAATCACAGCAAAATGAGCTTGCTCCTTGCCAGCACCAACCTCACTTTGATGCCTTTTGGTGAATGCTAGCTTTCAGATGACCCATGAGGTCAAATCCACGTAAGTCTGTTAACTGGAATTGGAATACAGTCTTTGCCAAAGACCGTTTTTGCAGATTTGTGAGGCGGCAGTACTCACATTTGACTGATATTGGTCACCATTTGTTAGTTGATATATAACGTAGATTTTTAATAAGGATACATGAAAACATGCTGTTGAAACGGACTCTACTCTAGTTCCAGTTTTTCTGTAAACAGAAAAATCCAAAACTGAGAACATAGTTAAAATAAATCCAACTACTTGTTTCTTGCTTCAGTCCACAGACAGAACAGTTTTTGGGCTCAAATCTTTACACATGCTTACAATCACGTGCTCACTTGCTCTAAAAATTAATCAGTGGTTAAAAATCTACCCACAGAATGATTTCTGCTCAAGGCTATTCTCTCTCCCAACACCATTATCTTGATAATGCCACAGAAAGAACCAAAAGGTTTGGACTGTGTGTATAAACAACATCCAGTATGGTCGGATAATCTCATTGACACTAAACTGTTCAAGTTTGATGATGTACAAAAAGTTATTAACTCCCCGACTCTCGTCAGATCGGCCAGAGCGTTCTGATCCTCAGAGGGGAACGGCTCCGTGCCACTGATGCGTTCCACAGACAAACCCACAGACAGCAGAGAAATGTGCTGAATCGCCATCATTTGCAAACTCTTCATCACATGACACAATATGAACCTATCACATTGTGCTCACCTTGCTGATAATCATCCTAGCCTGTTAGACGTTCCATTGACACTCCCACCCCCCAACACATATACACAAACAAACATAATCAACATGTAAACATAATACAGATTACCACAGTCACTGTCAAAGTCACTTTTACAGTGTCCTTAATATGCAAACTGAAACGAATGAACTCTGCTGCTCCCCCTGCAGTGAAATAAGCTCCACACAAGACACAAAACACTTTAAACACACGAGAAGAGGCCATCCTGTGGGTTGGGCTTTGTGTGCTTTGAGCTCACTTTGAAAGATCAAACTAAAAATACTAAGGATCAAATCAGTTCGTCATTAAAGTGTACATCAGAAATGAAAAACACTAAAATCACTGAATTAAACAAGCTAAGTGCAGTTTTTGCCTTCACCTGCAAAAACAGTAGTAGCTCTCTGAATCAGTGGTCAAACATCCAGACCGGCTCTCCTTTCAGTGACAGTTTGCCTTTCTTCCCAATCATGCGAGATCAATGCTTCGTGCAGAGCCTCATGCCTGTCACAGACATGTCGACAGCCCAGCACACATACACAGGTAGGCTGCAGGGAATTCTGAACACACACCCACGCAAACAGTGTATAAAACACAACATACTTTGAAATATTCTACACAGACGATCATGCACAGATTCCTCCTCATGTCATACAGAAAGAAAACTTTACAGGATGAACACAGCGAGTTGGTCCTGATACCAAATAAAAGCAGTGCAGCCTTCAGAGGCAGACGGGGGCCAAAAATAACTGGATGGAGACCCAGCAGAGCAGGGTTTCAGGTGAAAACTGGTCATGTTACTTTACATCCACTGGAATTCTTTTATTTTTAAATGGTGCATCTTTGAGCGTTTCTGCTTTAATTTAATTCTGGTATAACTAAATTAGGTTTTTGTAGATGACTGAGTCAATCAAAGTGAGGCACGTGATCAAATCCTTTGCATCTGCAGTGCCATACAGAGGCAATCTACAATCCTATCTCACCACCAGGACCACTCACCAAATCTGTCTCCCTGTTTCTTTGCACAGAACAGAAAAATAAAAATGGAGTTGGAGGATCACAGTTATACCACAATGAGTGAGATCCACTGTCCATTTTGAAAGAGCAAGGGCCTAATGGGACAGCCGCTGACATCTATAAATAGCAGCGTCCAGGGTTTCCCATTCCTAAAACCTGATCCCACGTCATATAAAATACTCAAACACTGATTATGGGGTCAAGACAGTTAAAGGACATCAGAAGCCCAGCTAAGAAAACCTGCAACAAATTATGAGTATGGCACAATCCTTGTAAAGAATACATGTATTGAAAAGGTAATCGTCTAAAACTGACACAATGTATGGATGTATATATCTGGTAAAACAAGAGGGGAGAGACAATATTTCAGTATTTGTACAAATCCTGTACTTCACCCTGAATGGGAACATCTACTGGAAATCAGGACATGTCAGGGCTTAGACTATGTGAAAATGATTAGTTCAAACACTGAAGAGACACTGACTTGGCCGCATTCCTGTCCTGTTCCTCCAATACTTCACTCAGTGCGAGCCAACGCTGCTGTACAACAGCTGTGTGTCAGAAAGTCAGCAAAAACCACTGCAAGTTTTCATTTTATTTATTAGATGCTCTTATTTTAAGCAGTTTTAAAGTTTAAAAAAAAAAAAAAAACTAAAAAACTTAGCCGCGCATGATAGAAATAAAACTATTAAAAACACTGGGAACAGAGTGTGTTCTGAAATAATCCAGGAAAACGATGAACTCTGCAAAATGTCCAGCAGGTGCACAATTTGCTGTGCAATAACAGAATAAAAGTTTCAGAGACGTTCAGTCGGCTGCAAAGGGTGAAGCAGACCCAGAGGGTCCTGAAAACCGACAGTGTTGGATCAACAGGGAGCACAGTGAGAGCAGAATTTGGCCTATTTCGCTGGGTGCTGCATGTACAATGACGATGCTTGACTCTTACTAACGATTCTAAATGCATTTAAACAGATTACTAAATATAATGTTGCACTTTATTGCTCAGATACAACTTTCTGTCAATCATAAGTGGATGCTCAGAAAGGAGTGATGTGAAGAGGAATAGAAAAGACAGGGAGAAAGAGGAGTGCGTTAAGTAAGGCACGTCCTGATCTCTTCGAGGAACATGTGTGGAGGCTCTGCTCGACATCAAGGTGAGATAATGAGGCAGCACAAGAGGAGTGAAAAAGCTGTGCGTGTGTGTGTGTGTACTTTTTAAAGTAGTGTCTCCTTGGACTGCTGAGCAGTACTGTGTTTCTAGCCCCTTATATGTTTGCAGAAAAGCAAAGACCCCCAAACTCCTCATCACATTCTGTCAAGCAAGAACTCACATGAACATAAGATAAACATAAAGAGCACAGAACAGCTGGATTAAAGCTGGGACTACCACATCTGGCTCTGCTTCTCAGCTCTCCTGCTGTGCGTTTACTTTGCTTTCTGATTAGTGTAATGTTGTAAATGTGTTTTTTTCCCGAACATGCAGTTTTTCAAAGTTTTAAAACTTGGAGCCAACACTGAGCCCTGTGATCTTTACGTTGTATTCTGGTACTGTGGTAGGTTTGCTGCTACGTCTTCTTGCTGGTTGCTTTGTCTTGTTGCGAGGCAGCAGTGGTAGCTGTCGTCGTCTGGGGGTCTGACCTCTTGCGCTGAGGCTCAGTTGCTGCAGAAGTGGGTGGGGCTGTGCTAAGAGTGGACTGAGTTGCTGCTGCTGCTGCTGTTGTACCGAACCTCTGTGCAAATGCAGAGGTGGCGGTGTTGTCTCTGCCTGCAGACTCTGATGCTTGCCTTTCTGGAACATCTGTGCAGGATCGAGGGTGAGAAGCTGGGGTGGTCAATTTGGCTGGTCTCATGTGGTTGGTGGTGGTTGGTGAAGCAACACATTGAGTTTTCTGCCTGTTTGGGGAGAGTTGAGGTGACTGAAGGGTCGAGACCTGTTTGGAGGGGAAAGGGACAGGGTCAGCAGGTGGGACTTCTGAGGCGCCACCTCTGGATGGTTTCTGCTCCTTGGTGTTGAATTTGACTGGACCCAGAACACTTTTAGCTACTGTTGCGAGCTGGGACACAACTTTGTCAACCCCACTTTCAGAAGTGGGAACTAGGGATCCTGAACTTGAATTAGAGCTGGAAGTGGATGAAGGTGAGGTGCTGAGACTTGCAGCAGCAGCTGCACACAGTCTCCGATTGTCAGCCTCCTTCTTCTCCTTAGGGATGCCTGGAGATGAACAAGAAGTGCGAGCAGTATCGCGGGTGTCAGTGGTTTGGCACTCTGCAGTACTTGAGGTGGTCTTGGAGTCTGTGGTCTTTGGAGTACCTGTGGAGCTCTCTGTACAGGGAGTGGTGATTCTGGATCTGTCGATCATTTGGCCATCTGCTCTGGGTTCTGATGGTACAGTCTTTCCCATGATAGTCTTTGAGTCTTTTGGAGGAGCTGGCTTAATAAAAGTGTCCTTGCTAACTGAGATGAATGCACTGCCTGGTGTGGAAAAAGGAAGGGGACCCTGAATGGTATTTGTTGTACTGCTGGGCTCTAGAACCTTCCTTTCTCGTCTTGCATCGTCCTCAGTGGACGAGGCCAAGCTTCCATCTGTTGACCCTTGAGAGCAGGGAGTCTGACTGGGCTTAGTCTCTGCAACAGGTGGTAAAGTGTGCGAGTGGCTGGGTCTGCCTACCTGAGAGGGCCCTGTATGACTGAATGTAGCGTGAGGAGTGCAGGGGGAGAGGCAAAGGGATGGCAGCGTGCCTCCAGGACCTGTTCTCACAGTGGTGGGTCTCAGAAGAGGAGGTGGAGTGGACATATTCCCCCTGCGTCCATCCTGGCTGTCCTCTGAGCCTTCGTCTGTCTCATCCTCAGATGAATCCACCTCATGGATGGCATCTTGCTTCTGCAGAGACTCTCTTCGCTCAGCTCTGTCTTGCCTGATGGCTGACAGTTTGTCCTTCAGCTTGCTCTTCCCTGCTGACAGACCCAGCGAGCCAGACACCACACCGAGTGTGCCATCTCCTTCCTGCCGCCCTAACTTCCTGGATGAAGAAGAGTGTTTGTGCAGACTGCCTTTCTCCACGCCGCGTCCTGCTGAAGACAGCAGACCCTCGCTGGATGACTCCTAGTGGTCAATAAGCAAACAGACACAGAATATTCTTGTTAAAGCACTCACCATTCTGAAAATCCCACTCTTTGCACAGTGAAGTGAACAGTTATTTATCCTGAGATCTGCTGTCTGGGAAGCTAAAAAATGACAGTGTTGTGGATTCCACTGTTAGAATTTAATCGATTTCTGCAATGTGCTGTGTTCAAAGTATAATGTGTTTTGGGGAAAGCTAAACTAGGTTACGGGCTTGACTGTGCTGGTATATAATACAACCTCTGCAATAAAACTTTCTCTGCTTGTATCTAAGAAAAAAAAAGTAATCTGAAACCCCACAGAAGAAGCAAAGCTCAGTAGAGCTACAACATTTCATCACCAGTTTACACACATTTTATTTTAGCTTTAACTTAGTTACCATTTGGGAACAATAAGTAATACACAGTTTTCTCTTATTTATGCAGTTTTATTAAATTATATTGAGGTTTTTGTGTCATTTTTTGTGATGATGTTTTACTTGTGTGAACAATTACACACACACACACACACACACACACACACACACACACACACACACACACACTATACAGAAACCAAACCAAAACAAAAAGAAAAACCTTTGAAGACTTCTTTACATTTTGGATCTCATTGCCTATTTGTTATATCAAAATAAAAACTTTTTATCTCCCCCACAACAGATGTATTTCCAAATGTGAGAACCATAATACTTGCATGTCCTAAACAGACTCTCATTATTATGATTATTATGTTGATTATGTGTTAGACCCAACTTTGTGTGAAGGCAGTATCTACCTGGAGGCTCTGTAAGCTCGGCTCCCTCTGCAGAATCTCCTTCTTAAACTCAGAATGCGAGATGTCAAGGCTGTGTTTACGGCTCCCCACAGCCGCTCCAACTGCCAGCTTCTTTTCTGCTGCTGCTGCCATGCCCGAAGATGAAGGAGAGTTAGTGAGAG
The DNA here is from genome assembly GCF_036321145.2 of Pelmatolapia mariae. Lineage (NCBI taxonomy): Eukaryota > Metazoa > Chordata > Actinopteri > Cichliformes > Cichlidae > Pelmatolapia > Pelmatolapia mariae. The sequence continues at coordinate 25,580,742 of NC_086242.1, read as the reverse complement.
AGGCTGCTAGTTTCTCAGCTGACTGCACCCTCTTGAGGAGCGGAGAACGTGGAGGTTCTGCACTCTTGGGTCTGGATATCTGCCTCACCAGAGGAGGAGAGGAGTGGAGCTTCACAGGGAATGACTGACCCATGGCGGACTGGCCAAGAGTGTGGCTGGAGAGTGGTGAAGGAGAGCGCTGAGGAGAGCTGCTCTGAGGGGTGGGAGAAGGTGTACGGGCCAGAGGGGAGAGGGGAATGTTGCCAGCTGACTTGCGCCGAGGGGAGCGGTACTGGCGCTGGAGCTTTGGGGCAAGTCCATGCAAGGAGCTGGGTCGAATGTGGCCGGAGCTTGCAGGAGAGTTTGGGACACTCGAGCTGGGTGAACTGCTCTGGGAAGAGTTCCCACCAACTGTGGGGTATAAAGGAAGAACAATAACGTAGCAGAGATATACCAAATATGATTCGTTTTATTTTGAATGTGTGTTTTGCACATGTAAAAAAACAAAACAAAAAACAGACATACACACACAGATTTAAAAAAAAAAAAAAAAAAACTATCCAAATGTGTGTCTCACCTGAATGCGTGGAGTCTGGCGTGGACCTGTAGCCCTGTGTTGGGCTCCGAGGTGACAGGTTGTGTGTTGGTGAGCCGGGGCCACTTTCCCCTGAAGACAGTGAGCGGTTTAAAGAGGACAGACTGCGGCTAGTGTGGAGGAGAGATGCCTGTTTGGTGATTTTCCGGAAAAGAGATGTCCTCTTCTTACTGTGGGAGGAGAAACAATTAATTGATCAAGAACTGTCTGTGTAGGTTCTCAGTCATAAAAGTCATGGTCTTAGGAGCTTAAAGAGGAGGTAACTGGACTTCTTTATGTTTGCTGAAGACATTTAAACTCTCATCCAACCTGATTTTTAGTTATAAAAAAGCAAAAGGTAATAAGCCTTGATCCATGCTCAATCATCCTGGTAAGTAAATTCCAAAAGGTGGATTCTGCTCATCTGGACATAGCGTTTTCAGTGGGAGAAACATTTCATCACTCATCCAAGTGACTTCTTCAGTCTCAGCAGACTGCTGGTTTCCCAAAACTTATAAACAGTACATTTGCACAATGACTGAAACTAGCACCACTGACGAACAATGGGCTGGGAGGTCAGTTCCTTGATCATTAATATGCAAATTGTCACGACCACTGATCAACAACCACTGATCAAAGGGGAAAAGGTGAAGAGTCCCACCGTCCTTGTCGCAACATCCCTGTTCCGGGACTGTTTTTAAACCAAAGAAGCTGCTTGGATCAGAGGTGAAATGTCTTCAACAAACTTAAACAAGTCCAACTGGTCCAACAAACTCCCAAGATTGTTCAAGAATTCTTTGCACAAGCACGCTTGTTATTGCTCGACTTGTGTGTGTATATTTCCCACCTGTCCTGTCCCTCCTTGTTCTTGGTTTTCTTATTTCGTCTTGCCATCTTGGATTTGTGGGTAGTCTTTCGAGCAGGGCCGACTTTGATGGAGGTGTTCTCAAACGGGGTTGCAGAGATGGACACTTTTGCACCACTCTGAGTGACGACCAAGCAATAGAAACATTTCTTACTTTCAGAAAAAGATATCTTTACAAAACATTTAAAGTTGTGTGTATGAGTTGAGAAGTCAAAAGGTCTGACTTCTCAACTCATACACATGCAAGGTGTAGCCTTGCATGTGTATGGTGGTAAAAGTCTGTTACCACATGCAAGGTCACAGAAGTTTTATCAGCTTGACTCATATCTTTATTTTGCAAAGAATCAATTCAAACAGAAAGAACACAAAGAGAAGGAGAAGACTGATGTTTCTGCTGTCCGCTGAAAAAGTTACTTTAGTGAGTACAAAAGGTTGTGATCCCGTACCTTTAGAATAAGCTCCACTACCTCTGTGTGAACCAGGCCATGGACCGGCTCCCCATTAACATGGGTGATCAGGTCACCCTCTCTGAGCCCTGCCTCGTGGGCCGGTCCACCTTCCTCCACATGCTGGCAGTGAACAGAGAGTTAGATGAGTGTAAGGGGAAAAAAAAGAGGAGGGAGAAAGTGAACGAAAAAAGTACTGTTACTGCCACCTTCTGTCAAACAACAAGAAACCTGTAAACACAGTGATACTATTACAGAGTCCTTTCACAGACATCTGTTAAAACAAAGTGATAATGGGGAAAGAGCTACCACACATGAAAGACAGTTTGGCTTAAAACAAAAAAACTAATTTTTTATTGTTAAATCTGATACAAATTGTGTTTTCAGATATCTCAGTGAAAATAACAGCTGCATCCACAAACGTTAGTTAAAACTCTGCTATGCACACAACAAACAAATACGATCCAGAAAAGGAGCTACCTTCTCTGAGCCCGCGCTAATTTAAGAGGAAACGTTCAAAACTATCCTGAGCTCTCATCAATGACAACTTAAAATTTGTCTTGCAAACCATGGATATATGGATCTCCTGTAGCAGAGACAGACCAACCAGCTTGTTATCTGCAAGCAGCTGAAAGCCAGTTGGGGTACATTAGTGCACATAGGATGGGTAGTTTCTCACATCTGTGAAGGCTGCCGCAATGTATACAGATTTTGGAGCAACGTATTTTACCTTTCAAGGAAGGCCTTGTTTATTCATCAACACAAACATGACTTTATGACTATATAGTAATAAAGCTGCAGATGCAAAACTGGCCTGCAGCCCGGACCTGTCAACTACAAACATTTATAAAGCAAACACAATAAAGGGGGGCACTAAATGTTGAACACCTGAAATATTCTATCAAGTAAGAAAATGGAAAATATTTAGCTTTAAGAACAACTTCATTTGCTCTTCTCAGTTTCCAAATACTTACAGGATTTCGCTTAAAAAGGAAGATTTGCAAAACAGGCCTAAATGTGTCCTTGCCACAACTATTTTTAAATGTCCTGCTGGCAGTTTCAAAAACGAGTAGCCATTCATCTGCTGATGTGTTTGTTTTACTTGGTATACTTTATCAAGTTTACTTTCTTTCATATCCTTAAAAGCAATGGCTTACAAATCATTACATTCTGTATTTAACTGACATTTTATACACCCGGTGTTCCACACTGAATACTGTGGTATTTTTGTAGCTTTAGCTTTATCCTTTTGTCCTATAGTCCACTGTTTTTAATTCAATATATATCACAAATTTACAACAACAGTTGTCTTAACACACTTTATGGTATAGGTCAAGTCCCTGCAGTATTTGAAAATAAAGCCCAGCAATCAGACAAAAAGCTAATGAGCAAAAACCTGGTGACAGCAGGGAGAAAACAACTCCCTTTTAACAGGAAGAAGCCTTAGGGAAGACCAGAATCAGTCAGGGGCCGCTATCTGCTGTAACCAGTTTTTTTTTTTAATTTTTTTTAAACATATGGTACTTATCGTCAGTATCATTACTAAATCTGGTGCGACACTCACCCAGACCATGTGATGTACAGTGTAGATGTCAGAGTCACCCATGTACACTCGGATGGCTCTCAGAGTAAAGCCATACTTCTTTCCAGCTCTGTGGATGATGATGGCAGGTTTGACATTAGTCACAGCTGGAGACAGGTCCCGGCTTGGTGAAGAGTCTCGTGATGATGGATTGGATGACAGTGAGTGGGGAGACATCGGGCTGGCCAATGGCGAGGCGCCATGATGGTCTTTCAAAAAAAAACCAAAAAAACCCCCAAAACAAAACGCAAAAACACACAAAGAACAAAACATGACAGATTATAGCTGATTTCATGTAGCATCGTTGCAGATTCATTCTACTCTAGTGCAAAGGACAGCAGCTGTCCACAATAATTCAAAATACTATGACCAAGTTAATGCTGTTCATGTTGTCTTTTTGGTTTTAAGAACTTCATTTTTTAAATGTTTGAAAGCACCTGCAGGAATCATCAGCGACAGAGTTGTAGCCGAGGCCGACTTGATGACCTTGTTGAGTGGCCTGGTTATTGCGTGTCTGTCTGCATCTCCAGACAGCATGCGATGGCGAGCCCTACGAGCTGCCAAGTCACTGGTGGCCTTTGGAATGGAGGGAGAGTCGCTGTCTGCTGCAGCTTTGGCACCTCCGCTGGCAGCACCGTTACTGCTGTTGGCACGTTCGCACGCATCGCCTGAACTGCCTGCTGTATTTACATGGGAAAATTGAGAAATAACACCAAAAGTAGAAAATTAGGTCAGATCTGAAGGCTTTAAAAGATGTGGAAACAATCTTTTTTGTTCATATTCATCTTCACATTTCTAACTTTTTCATGTGACCCATTTAATCCCCCTAAAAACAACAAACCACATTAGTACTATTAGCATTAACATTTTTATCTTAGTATATAAGATGTAGAAACTACACTGACGAGTGAGTGTGGCTCTGCTCAGTTGGCTGGAGGTGGAGCTTGGTGTGGTGGGAGACTCGTCGAGCTTCAGCTCTCTTTCCACTGGAAGCTCTGGGATGGCGAGGGGCAGCTCGTCACATCGCAGGCCCCTCACTGCATTTGGGCCAAGCAGGCTGGGACTCTTTCGACTTCCAAGTGCACCTTAGAAATCAGCAAATTAGAGGCACAAATGAGTTAAAACTTATTATATCTTATTACATCTTTTTGAAAAAAGAAAATAAACATTTATGAGTAACTTCTTTTGGGCTAAGCTACTCGCTGTGCTATGTGTACTGGACATGCACATGAAAGAGCATGACAGATACAGCATATTTATCATAAGAAACTAGGGAATTTTGTGGCAGTCCTTCTTAAATGCAGGTACTGGTAAAAATTAAAAACTTCAGCAACAACTTGTAGGCAGTTGTTTGTAGACTGTGCTGAAGGACAGTTTTGCCCTGAAATTTGGTTATTTCAGTTTATCAGAGCTAGCCTTTCTTTACCTTGCCCTTGGCCTCCTTCCTCCTCTGAAGAGATAGCAAAGCGCGGCATCTCAATGATAGCAGAGCAGCAGCGTCTCCTGACTGTCAGGGGCGGGCTTGAATCACTCTCTGTGTGGGAAGACTCAGAGACTGACAAACGCTTCCGCAGGCTGTAAAGGTGAAGGACAGGACAGAACAAATACATGAATGGCTACTAAATAAAGCTGACAACATCATCATCATAATAATTTTTAACTAAAAATAAAGCAAAAAGTACATAAACCAGCAAACATGCTCACTTGGGGCATGCAGGGGAAATCTGGGTAAATCCATATGGCCCACAGCCCACTGTGGCCGCAAGAACTGGCATGAAATGTGGGGCCCAATTGGACGACAGTGGGATATACCCACAGTATGCCCATTGTTTATGTGTGGGTTTCCCTACTGGAGCCACAAAAGGGCAAAACGTCTATGGACCATGAGCACGCCCGGGGCCCACGCGGGTTTTTGTCAACAAGACCACACAACCCCACAGCTCAGCAACAGTTACCCAATGTGGATTTGCACAGACATGTCTGCTGGGAAATATCTGTTGTCTTTTTTGTAGATGAACTCACATCTCCGGAGATCCCACCATCCAAGATCGATCTCTGGACTTGAGTCCACTCAGGCTGTCGATGCGATCTCCTCCCTCCTCACTGAGGCTGCGTTTGGTGGGAGGAGGTGTCCTCTTTTCCTCATGCAGAGACAAACGTTCCATGCTGCTGTACACCTATAAAAACATTTCTCTGCATCAGACATCATCTTTAGAGCAGAGACTCTTAATCCTTTCTGACTCTGAATATATATGCAATGCCAAAATTTTTGATGGTCCTCAGGATCAAATGGTAAGCTGCCATGGCATTAAGAATATCCTCCAAGTGTATCAGTTCAAACACACTAAAACAATCAAAAATATGTTAGTATCTAATATTAAATTATCAAAAGGTCATTTATTTCACTGATATCTGTCATTTGAGGGTTTTGGCTTATTTACTGAGCATAACCTTCCAAATAAAGATTCAGCTGTGTGTACCTTGCTGAAGCGAGGCGAACAGGAGGAGAATTGTCGTATCTCTACATGTTCTTCATCATTGGTATCTTCCTCCTCCTCGGAATCCACGTGGTGGTAGCGATCAGAACGAGCTGAGACAGACACATGTTGATTGTGATGAGACTACATGACTTTCAAACAGTGAACAATCTCTGTAAGGCACTGGCAGACATACTGTCAAAGTAACTGGTGTCATCCTCTGACTCCAGTTGGGGGATGAACTCGGCTTTCTGTCTTAGCAGGCTGTTCCAGTCCAGATCTGTGAAGAATTGATGCTGCTTCACCTCAAAGGCACTTCCTGTGGAGTTGAAGAATGAAAGAGAAGATAGAAAGGATTGAGATAGATATGGTGGGTAGGCGATGGGGCTGGGGGTGGAGGGCAGTAAGAAAAACAACACTATCTGTTATGGTGGAAGGTTGTCACACTTAAATTTTGAAGCTTTGAAGAGTGGGGAACACAAGCATCAAAGAACAACCTACAAGTTAGCAGAATGCATGCTGACAGGGTCTAACTGAACAGCTACAAAAAAGCCAAAGACAGTGATGCGGAACACAAAAGGCCTCTGAAACATGGGAAGAAAGAGAATTACATTCCAAAAAAAATTTTTCACTATATACTACCAGTCAAAAGTTTGGACACGTCTTCTCCCTTTGCTTTGATTACTGCTTTGCACACTCTTGGCATTCTCTCCATGAGCTTCATGAGGTAGTCACCTGAAATGGTTTTCCAACAGTCTTGAAGGATTTCACAGAGATGCTGAGCACTTGTTGGCCCTTTGGCCTTCACTCTGTGGTCCATCTCATCCTAAACCATCTCAATTGGGTTTAGGTCAGGTGACTGAGGAGGCCAGGCCATCTGGCGCAGCAGTCCATCACTCTACTTCTTGGTAAAATAGCCCTTACACAGCCTGGAGGTGTGTTTGGGGTCATTGTCCCGTTAAAACATAAATGAAGGTCCAACTAAACACAAATGGGATGGGATGTTGCTGCAGGATGCTGTGGTAGCCATGATGGTTCACTGTGCCATTCAATTTTGAATAAATCCCCAACAGTGTTGCCAGCAAAGCACCCCCACACCATCACACCTCCTCCTGCATGCTTTACGGTGGGAAGCATGCATGTAGAGACCATCCGTTCACCTTTTCTGCGTCGCTCAAAGACACGGTGAGTGGAACCAAAGATCTCAAATTTGGCCTCATCAGACCAAAGCACAGATTTCCACTGGTCTAATGTTCATTCCTTGTGTTTCTTGGCCCAAACAAATCTCTTCTGCTTGTTGCTTTTCCTTAGTAGTGGTTTCTTAGCAGCTATTTGACCATAAAGGCCTGATCTGGGCAGTCTCCTCTGAACAGTTGATATGAAGATGTGTCTGCTACTGGAACTCTGTGTGGCATTTATTTGGGCTCTAATCTGATGTGATGTTGGTGATGATGGACTGTCGTTTCTCTTTACTTAGCTGATTGGTTCTCGCCATAATATGAGTTCTAACAGTAGTTAAATTCTACAAATGAACCCTGACAAGGAACACTTGTGAAGTGAAAACCATTTCAGGTGACTACATCACGAAAGTCACTGAGAGAAGGCCAAGGGTTTGCAGCGCTGTCAAAAAAGCAAAGAGTGGCAAAGGGTGGTGGCTGTATCTACAATGTAGAAAGCAGTGAAAACAAAGGAAAACCATTAAATGAGAAGGTGTGTCCAAACTTTTGACTGTGCAAATTAAATAAGGATAAAGCTAGACCCTGATGCTGTCTTCTCTGGCTCAAAGTCCTTTTTATACGTGAAATGGAGAACTTCAGCACGAAATACAATGTCAGATAAATCCTATACTTTCTGTCACCTTCAAATCCTGGATTATTTATTGAAAAGTTGAATATGTGCATGCACCAACATGTGTAGTAACAGTTATTTCTACATGACTAAAATGATAAGGGAGTTGAGATGAATGGGTTCCAACACAATATTGCAATTTCACACAGCGGCAAAAGCAACGCTACTGATTTCTTTGAAGGTTCAGCAACCAAAGCAGTTTTACTGACACACTGCCAAGGTCAAAATAAAAATCTGTTTAAATAATTCACACAGGCATACCAGCACACTCCTATGGTCACATAAATTTCTATGTTTTGTCTTGTCTTATCTTAGTGTAGCACTTCTTTGTGGTAATGTTTATCTAATTCTTGAAAAACTCTTTTGGTAAGAGTTGTTTTACAGTGCATTACCTGTGCCCAGTCTCTCCAGAGGATTTTGTCTTAGCAGCTTGGAAATAAGGTCCTGTGCATCCTGAGGCAGAGCTTCATCCCCCTCAGGCCAGATGATCTCATCTAGCACAGCACAAAGACATGCACATGACACTTTGAGCTTACTGAAATTAGTCTGTATTCATTTAAAAACAAACAAACAAACAAACAAAAAAAGATCAAATTCCCTTGATTCTCAGACTTTTTGTCAGTAGAAGTAGGAATTTTCTACAGCGCATTTATTCAAGTATGTACTTTTGTCCACCAGTCAACCAACATTATCCAACAATGTTTTATATATATATATATATGTACATACATGTAGATATTGTATATATTGTGCTGTTTCTTACTTGGTGTACTGTCTGTCTTTGTTACTGTTTGTACTGGAGCACTGTAACCAAAATAATTTCCCCTAGGGATCAATAAAGTATTCTGATTCTGATTCATTCCTGTTTGCAACAATAACGACACTAACTCTGAGCACTAACCTGGAAAACGTTAAAAGTATAGATCAATCAAGAGTCACGTCTTTCATGACAGCCCTCTATCACCACTTTGTATTAATGTGGGCAGAAGTCAAGAAAAGAGACGGTGCGATCAATACAGGTTTATGATTATTGATTAGGCCTATCATCTAAGGGAATTCAAAAGGGGAAAGGAACACAGCAGAAATCACAATTGATTTTAGTCCTTGCAGAGAAGCCTGGGCTCCTTTACTGCAGAGCTGCATCTAAACATTTCTGAAGAAGTCTGCCGTTCTCGCTGAGGCTGGGAGTCAGCAGGCTCAAATGTTTATTATTCTGATTACAAAGCAACACCGTTATTAGACCAGTAACTACACAAAGGGTTTAAAGGGTTAAAACCCTTTAAGCCACATCTGCATGGAGTGACTTAATACTAAGGTGTTATAGGGATATCGAGCATTGAGTCCTTAATGCTAAGTCTGAAGTTCAGTTTTCAAAATTTCACACTTATTGGATTCTGAACTTCAACAGGTAACAAAGGAACAAACATTCAGGCTGCTGCCTCCATTTCTACATGTTCATATTTCTAAAGCAGAATCACTGTGGTGATCACGTTTAAGTGTCTTTGTGCTGCTTTTTAACTGTAATTTGTGTTACTGACTTTGTGTTCATACCTAGAGAGAATCGGAAAGGAATCGAAATTGCTAAAGTCTAATCAATGCCCATCCCTAGTGATGGATTGATAGATTAATGTGTATTATATGTTTTTATCTATTAAGTATGAATATGTAAGTGAAAGCCAAATTACACTCTGCATGTATTTCTTCTTATCCTTCAATTCTTGTTTATTGTGATGATCATCATTAACCTTCACCCTCTTTCTCTTTCAGCCTTACTAACCACCGACTGTGATGCTCACCTATGAGCATATTAAACTATGGGAGCCTGGCTGACTCTCCTCCTCTACTGCCCACCTTTGTCTTCACTCCTCCTTTTTCTGTTTGGTTTAGTAAATTATTCTTGCATTATTAAAAACCCTTTGAACTACAACAACTTTGTGGCACCTTATATATTGGGATACTCCTGATTTTACAAAGTACAACATTAATAAAAAGTTATGAACAGGTGATGTACTCACCACTGATAACCTGACCAAAGAGCTCCTCCGGAGTGTCTCCGAAAAAGGGAGCGCAGCCCACCAGGAACTCATACAGGATGACTCCCATTGCCCACCAGTCCACCGGCTTGCCGTAGCCCTGACGGAGAATCACCTCGGGGGCGATGTACTCTGGAGTGCCACAAACCTGCAAAAGCAGAACGTTAGCTCAGTACATGAAAAACACACACAAAAAAGTATTTATTCTGTTTTGTTAAGGAAAAGACAGGCATAACTTCTGGGTCTGAAAAGTGAAGCCAACACTATGCAAACATGCAAACACTGCCCTTAGGCTTTGTCTCTGTAAAACCTTTCTGCTGAGTTTATCATACATACGGAATAAAACATCAAATTCATTTTGTAAACTGACATAATTCAAAGTTTAAGAAAGGAATCGGGGGTATGCTCACTGACTAACAACTTCTGAATGACAAATGTGAGTGTGCAGTTTCACAGTCAGTCATAACATAAATACATAAGCCTTAAAAGGGAAAAGAAATAAGCTCATACCTGTTTATCCAGAAACTCTCTGGTGTCTTTCTCTATGTGTCCTTCATACAGATTTGTGGTCAAACTCATCAAACCGATTTTAGAGAGGCCAAAGTCCGTCAGCTTGATGTGTCCCATAGATGTGATGAGAAGACTGCACGAGAGAAAATTGAAAGTTTCTGTCCAGACAGCAAATGTTGGGAAAACAGTGCACTATTTCTATTAGTTTCTAACCTTAGTAATAACAATAATCAACAAAATCATAAACAAAGAAAACACATATGAGCAACTTATGTTAAAGTAATTACTGCGAAAAAACACTGAAAAAGGCTTCAGACTGCTCTATAAAATTCAGCTTCAGGCAGTATTGTTTAGTCATGGTACAGTGTGATGCCATGCCGAGTGGATATCCCTATTTTAGTTATCTGAGTCTTACTTGTCAGGCTTGAGGTCTCTGTGCACGATGCCATAATTGTGAAGATATTCTAAGGCGAGGACAGTTTCAGCAAAGTACATACGGGCCATATCCACAGGCAAGGCTCTGATATTCTTCAGGAGTGTGGCACAGTCGCCACCTATAGATGACACATGAGAGTTGCAATGTTAGACAACATAATACTACTACCACCACTAATGACAACTAGTAATTATCTTACCCTCCACATACTCCATCACCATGCACAAGTGTCTCCTGGTCTCGAAAGAACAGAACATTGAGACAACAAAGGGGTTCTCAGCAAATGTTAGTATGTCTCGCTCTACAAAGGCCTGCTGGATCTGGTTCCTCAGGATCAAGTTCTGCTTGTTGATCTTCTTCATAGCAAATCGTTGCCTGGTCTCCTTGTGACGTACGAGAAACACAGCCCTACACAGGACAAGAAAGGTATTCAGGTTTTACAAAGAACTTATCATATATTAAAAATACAGACAGAGAGATGGTTTGAATGCTGTTGTACCCATAGGCTCCATTACTGATGAGCTTGATATTTTCAAAGTCCTCCTCTCGAGGGGTTTTGGCTTTAGTCTGTGGTGATCCTGCTGGGACTGTGGCTACTCGAGTCTGAAACACAAAAGCAAAAAACATGAAAGGTTTTCAACCCAAAGAGAAGAACCATGTCTAGTAAATGAAAAAACAAAAGAAAAATTCAAAAAAATCTTTACTGTATTTTCATAAATGATTAGTAAAATTCACCCTTTTGTATGTTTCTGAATCTACAAGTTGCTGGAAAAGTTATTTCAAATTGATTAGATGATTAAAATTAAAGTCAATTACACTGATTACATTTTTGGTCTACTTTCACAGATTCCTATTTAACACTCCTTCATTGTATACTCACGTCAACTGAATCATCTGTCTCTGGGGTTTCTGGGTTTCCACTATCATAGCTGCTGAGCTGAGTCATTTCTACAATGAGACACAAGGATCAATGACCAGGAGAAAGAGGAACCGAGGAGGGCAAAGAAAAAGACAGCAGTTAACCAGTTAAATAAGAAATATTTGATGTTTGCTGATGTTACCCTCCAGAGGGTCCCTGGTGAGGCCCAGCTGGCTGATGATGTATCGGGGAATGTCAGACTTAATGCCCTGGCCTTCTTTTGCATGGCCTTCAGCTGCTTCCAACAAGTGGTAGAACTCCTCAGGATCAAACTCCTGCAAAGGAGGGAGAGTGGAAGGAGGTCATGAAGCAGGAGTGGCATAAAGAGAGAATGGAAGAGACAAATCAAAGCTTAAGGTTCAAAATCAAGTAATAACAGAATGAGAATCTACTTGTTTTGGTGCCAAAATGGTTCCTACAATCTCAGGTGTGTAAGTTGTTATGACAGCCATGACACATGTGAATTTAAAAAGGTTGAAAGCCTTGACCTGTCCAGACTTTTATTAGCTGTTCAGTCTTTTGCCTTGCAATAACAACAATAAACAATAACATATAATCTGAAGACTTCTTTGTGTAGTTCTGTATCTGTGATAATTCTCCGGTAACAAAATATCATAATTTAGCACAAAATGCTCCAGTCCTGTTTGAGTCTAGACACAGAGAGAAACAGAAATTCATCTGGTTATCTTATTAGATCAAGATATTCAACTCTGATTTAAAGTGAGTTGCCCCAACAACAGCGCTGCACAGAAGAAAAAAAAACACAATCTAAACCTTCTGTGTGATTCTAAAGCAATCACAGAGTGAAGACTTGGGTGGTGCTGCAGATAGGACAGGAGGTTTTGCTGGGCAGAAACTTCTGTGTCCTCTGACTAAGACATAGTGCCTGATTATTCCCTTCTTGTGGACACACATAAACACTTCCTGCCCCCTCTTCTCTCTCTGTGCTTTCATTTGTAAAAACCCATCCTGTCCAGTGTCACAGCTTCAGCTGTATGCAATTAGTCAAAACTACTGATGTGAGGACTGGGGAAACCTCCCCTCTTGTCCTCCTCTTCCTCATCCTCTACTGCCCCTCCAATTATCCCTGTCTTCTGCACTCCACATCTTTCTTTCTTTCCCCTTTTCCCATTCTTTTCCCTAATGTCAAACTCCTGGGCTCACTAATTGCTGGTTCCATCTATTAGGCTGAAAATGTGAACCATCTCATCCAGGGATACAAATTGAGAACCGGTTCTTGTAGAGAACTAGTTCCCAGTAGTCCAATTCCTTGGAATTGTTAGCCTGCCTGCCTATCGATCCCACTTATCGGTTTTTGCACTCGCACTACAATCCGCTGATTTCAGTTCACGTGTCAGAGGAGGAAAACAATGACACAGTTTAGGAGTGTGGATACGGACTTTTTTTTTATCGTACAAAAGGACGAGATAAATGGTAAAGTGGAAAACTGCTTCCAGGACAGAAACAACAACATTATGCTGCTTACACACCTATGTATGTAATTTTTTAGTTTGTATGTTATGGTGGTGACTCTCAAAGCAGAGCCAATGAGACCCTAATGACAATCGATAAGTGATATCAATAATGGAATCACTAAATTTGTATCAACTCCCATCCCTAATCTCATCCCAAAATCATGGAGGTCCTCTGAGAGAAGTTCGAATAGGTGACAGAGAAAGAAAAAGAAGCTCTGCTGTTGTCTAAACATAATGTTGCTGAGAGGTGTTAATGTGTGAGCATGTGTGTACATTAGACTGTTTTGAAATACCCATAAATTAATTTATTGGCTTAAATTTCCACAAAGGAGCAGAAAGCTCTAAATTGCATTTTTCAAGCATTTATGGAGTGAATCTGAACAGTATGAAAAAAACAATTCCAGTTAATACTAATAACTGAAATGCAAAAAGGACTCAGTAGCTGTTGAGGATAAGCAAGCAGGGCAAGGTTTGGTGAAAAAGGTGAATAAGCTTCATAATTAAATTAAAAATTAATTAAAAATCATCTGGAAGGTCTGTGAAGGTCTTTCTTACCAGACACTCGAGCAGACGTGCGGGCCGGGCGATTATGATCATCAGCTTCTTGACAAGTTGTGTGACAAAGGTAACCTCTATGCTTTCAGAACGCTCATGAGCCTTAAAGAGAACACAAGAGGACTCAGGGTTAAAGCAAAAAGTGTACAAAGAATAATTATTACAAATATTCTTTGCGATATTAAATTCAAATAGGCAAGAAAAAAACAATAACAACAAAAAAAACAACTAACAAACAAACAACTCGTATCTGTCAGGACAGGACAATAATTCATCAGTGTGAACTTTGATGACCTTGGACTGTATAGAAAACGTCTCTTGTGCTGGATTTGTCCTTCATAAACAAAGCAGAACAGCCATGAGGATGAACAGATGGTGGAGTCCTTCTTTCATTGACACCTGAGAGGTAATCTAAATCAGAAATGACCTCTGCCTCACTCCTTCGTATCCACCATGAAATGTCTGCCAGCACGGAGACAGAGCAATTTACTCAGCAATCCGTTGTAACTGACTGGAGATGCAGCTGGAGCAAACACTGACCCCTGGAAAGAAATGGGGTAGAAATAAAGTGCATCTGTGTGTGTGTGTGTGTGTGTGGTGACAAATCTGCCACTGTAACAAAATAAAATAATTAAAGAAAAACTGTGTACATGTGGTTTCATATGTGCACACATTTATGAATGTGGCATGTATGCATGTTTTTATAATGTATGTATGTGTCAGGCGGGGTAACACAGGGGAGGCGGCTGCTCATAAACAAAGCGTGGCTGACAGGTTGTTGTTTGTCTGACAGATGCAGAGGGCCCGGGGGCCCCTATAACCCCACCACCACCACCACCACCACCCTTGAATTATCTCTTGAATTATTTATAACTGTAATGAAACCTGGAGGGAGGGAGGGAGGGAGTGAATATCTACTGTATTGGTATTCTACTATATGTATGTAAGTATAAAGGAGATGGAATATTATGTATGTGCGTGTGTGTGTGTGTGTGTGTGTGTGTGTGTGTGTGTGTATGTGTGTACGGGTTCGTACTATCCTGGTGGGGACCAAAATCTGACTTTTACTATCCTGGTGGGGACTTTCTGCACCGTGGGGACCAAAATCCAGGTCCCCTCGGGGTTGAAAGCAATTTTCACACTCAAAATGCGGTTTTACTGTCAGGGCTACAATTAGGTTATGGTTAGGTTTAGGGTAAGGGTTAGGGTTAGGCATTCATTTTTAATGGTTAGGGTTAGGGTAAGGGGCTAGGGAAAGCATTGTGTCAATGGGATGTCCCCACGAGGATAGCAAACCAGACATGTGTGTGTGTGTGTGTGTGTGTGTGTGTGTGTGTGTGTGTGTGTGTGCGTGCATGTGTGGTTACTGTAAGGACCAGTGATCGGTGGTAATGGACAGCTGAGGGATAGGCTCCCACTACATAGAGACTAATTATCCAGAGACTATGTGAGAAAGAGACAGCCGGCATATTTTAACACTGTGTGGTTAACATGAAGTGACTCCCTGGTGGGTACACAGCATACATACAAGTCCTTTAACATCTTGAATCCACATGCACAGTGTGATCTAATTTATAGATTTTAGTGTATTACAAATTTATTCTATTATGCTAGAATGACGTGGATTGGACTTTTATGTTTGGTAAACGCATAGCGATTAACCATGCTAAGCGATACACACAGTTATTACAACTGATGCCAAAAACTTCATCTTCAAGATCCTTTGTCTTCATCAGCGGAGCACTGCTCGTCTCGTCAACAGAGAAGAAATTAGTTGATCATTTCACTTATATTGAAAAAGATCAACTAATTTTCATTAACAAATTTAATTTCTTGTGAATCATCAAGGCTGGTGTGAAATGAATACTGTAAAACATGCTATAATTCCGATTACCAGTGAAGCATATTATATAGCCCTGGAGTAAATATACTTAGTAAGACTTAATTAAACTAATTTAATCCTAATTTAAGACTGAAATTCAGGAAATGCTGGAAACTGTTGGCAGTGAAAGTGGTCTCACCAAATGTTTAAGGACTTTTCAGGTTCATTTATTTATTTTAACAAATGGTACAATAACCGTTTTTGCTTAACTAAGCTTCAATTTTGTTTAAAGGGAAGTACATGTAAGTACATATAATTTGGCAGTATCTTACTGTAAAATGTTCACAACCTTAGCTGCATTTCTGCAAATATAAAATAAATAAATTATATTTATGTCCTTTTTTTATTTAAAAAATGCAAGTTTTTTTTAAGATCAGAGGTAAATTCATTAAGTCTAACAGAGAGACGTGGGGATCACAGATAACCTAATACAACAATATCACAATACATGGTGTACAGAAATGATGTCATCACACAGCAACACTCAGTACAGTGGAACAAAGTCACAGATCCCTGTGAGCTGCTTTTCCTTCACTTCAAATTCCATTTTCTTTGCTTTTATTCATTTGAAAAGTACCACCACAAGCAGTCATGAAAAAGTGAATGAGAGATGTTTAAGAATGATTTAATGTGAATTTCTGGTGTTAATTCAGTTCAATTCAATTTAATTTATTTAACACAATAACATATGGAAGAAAAGATCTTTTTCTCATGCTTAACAGAGACCATACATCATTTCCTCCAAGCAGGTCACATTTGTACCTGAATTCAGCTAAAAGACTATTAAAAGCAGATGTTTGCAGCTGTGTATGGCTTGTGGCAAATCTGTTGAAGGTTCAGAGTGAAGGATGGACACTTAGTGACAGATCACTAGAGCTGAGATAGCTTTCTACAACCCTCTGCCCTCAGGTGACCTCCAGGAGTCTAACAGGGTCTCCCAGGGGTTCCAGCAGAGGATGTCCTGGATGGAGGTTGCCATAGTGACCGCCAGACAGGTCACTAAGGCCTTGTGACAGGGATAGATGACCAAGAGGAAGTGAGTATGAGCCAAAGGAGAGGGCTGAAGGTGGAGGACAGAAAAAGACAAGAGAATGACAGGAGGAGGAGAGTTTAGTCGGCCTCCTGTGAATTTTGTAATGAGGTCATGACACAAGGAAAGGAAAGAAAGGACACCAAAGAAGGGGATAAGGAATGATGATAAAGGAGAAGGACTGATAATTGCAGAAACCAAAAGGTGTAGGCTGGTAAAAATGAAAAACAAGGGGAAATGGTTTCATCAAACCAGCTTTTCAAAAATGAGAAAGGCTCATTTCTCAAGGTTACTCTGTAATTGGCTCATGTAAAGTGCAGTGAAGCATAGTAAAAAGCCACTGAGAGAACATACAAACTATTATTTTTGTTACCATTATTCCTGTAAAATTACAGGGTCAGTTTATCAAATGGCAAGTTTCTGTTGAGTTTTGTCATTTTCCAGCTTCAGCTGATTAAATTCCACTTCACTCACGCCCACGGAGTGGCACACAGAAATCTCACTACAGGGGAAAGTGAAACCATCAAGCTTCACGCAGTTTGTTTTTTAGACTTTTCGACAGTGTTTCTCTGTTTTTAAGGGAAACAAAGTTAGACAGGCAGGGTTGAGATTGTTTTAATATTTGCATTGATGGGATAGTAGCTATACTGGACAAAGGATGTTCAAGATGGAGTCACCAGGCAGGAGGAAAAGAGGAACCACAGAGAAGATTCATGGATTTAGTGAAGGTGTATATGCTGAGGGTTGGTGTGACAGAGGAGGGATAGGTTGAGATGGAGGGCCATGGAAGAAAAAGAACGCCTGATTTATTTTAGTGATCAAGTTATCTCGGGATAAAAAGCCTTCATTTAAGGTGTTCCTTTTGGTTTTTGAGTCACTGGATTTGTGATGGTCAGGTCACCTGTCCAAGGCATACACTTCGCCCAATTTGCCCAATAAAGATGGCATTGATTCCAGTTGGATAAGCAGTTAAGATGGACAAGATGAATGACATTCACTACATCAGGCAAAATGATCAATTCTGATGTAATTATATTTAGAAATATAATGAATGAAAAACTAGATTAACTCTCTGTTGAGATCTCTCCTGTTAAAATAGTAAATATCAGATAATGCATCAGCTTTCTGAGCTGACTTTTGAGCCAACAACAGCAGCATTTGGGAATAAATTGCTCACAAAGTCGCACTTAATGCCACAGAACACTAGTTAGACTCAACTTGCAGATAAGGGGTAAGTATAATACAACCCTAGTATTGTCTGACACAAAGCAACTAGCTGATTACAACAATTACAATATGGGTGTATTTGTCATCATCCTCTGAAGCATGCTCACTTCTCTTTTATGAACCTTTCAAAGGCTTTGCTTGTAGAACAATTTACATTTATTTAAGTTACAAGCTATTAAAGCCAGAGAAAGTAGTGCAGGCAACTCCTGAGGTATGACATCATATCAGCAACATTCAGTTTACCTTTGAGTCTGATCCTCAACAACAATGCAACCGAGTCTCAACGTCTCAATAAAGCTACACTGAATCAAACCGAAATTGACTCAACTGTAAAGTCGGCATCTGTCCCTTCCTCCTCCCAGCAGTCCATGAACACCTTCCACTCGCTCCTCCTTATCACCTCCTCCACCTCCTCTTCTTCCAGCCTCCTCTGCCACGAGGTGCGATACATGTCTCGGACAAACACCCACAAAAATTACGTGGAACTCCCATAAATGAAACACGTGCTGAGGTTGTCTTCACACCTGCATCCACCTGCTCACAAATTCATTTTCTGAGCTGTAGGTCTGCTTCACCTGCTGCTGCACTTGGCTATATTACAAAAAACAGAAGAAAAAAAAACAGTCTAATGTCGCCTAATTGGTGATGTCATCATTCAGCCCGCATTGCTGCATTGCCATCTGAGCTGGGAGCGCTTCTCCAGATGTGCACAACCTGAGTTCCTCGCACCCTCCAAAAGCCTTTGAACAGGCTTCATGCATGTACATCCACCTCCCCTTTCCTCTGTGAACCTGCTGGCCAATCGAAAGCAGAGGAATCCCCTCCAATCCTCAGCCATCCCAAAACCTTTCCACTGCACCTCCTTGCGTCTGGGAGAGTCATCCATCAGTCCCCAGTGACCACTGAAGTGTGAAATTAAAATCGGAGAGTGTGTGTGTGCTTGCCTGCATATATGTGTGTGTCTATGATTGAGATATCTTGTGTTTATGTGTCCCAGTAGAACAGAAGGTCAATAAGAGGCCTGTGGGAGCCACAATATCACACCCTCAGGCCCCCGAAAACTGAGCTAATAGAGATGTCACCACCACTCACACATGTGTAAGTACATTTCTGTGCTCTGTCATGTTGATATTCGTGTGTAAACGGACATGAGGTGTCTGAAATAATTTTGTCACACCAAGCGAGTAAATTTAAATTGATTGACAGAAATATACAAACTGTTTATGAAGGAATGTGTGAGAGCCCAGGAAGTCTTAGGTCTGTAAGGAACGGCAGCCTCTGTGCATTCATAAGACATGTGACAGTACCTGCAATCGTAATGTGTGAACAAAGGTGTGTGTCACACTGTAAGTTGTTGCACAGTAAACCAAGCATGGAAAATAATGAGAAGAGTTAAATAATAAAAACATTTCGAGGTCTTTAAAATCAACACTGCAGTCTACACCTGGTCAAAAGTGTCCGAGCTGATTTTTGTTTGCCTGTTTGTTTGTTTTTTAGAAGTGCATGAGGAACACAATTGGAAGCAAATGAAGTTCTTATATTTAGATTGCTCTTACACGCTTTATTCAAAGGAATGATTAAGAATTGGAAGCAAAAGTGGCTTATTGCTGGACTGTGAATAAACTTGTGAATCAACTTACATCTTGCAGCAGCTTCTCCAGATTCTCCTGGAGTTCGTAGAAGTAGCGGGAAGTGATGAGGTCCTCTCTGCTTTTCTCCAGGCAGTCTCTGGACAACTCTATAAGCTGATGATGAATGAAGCTCAAGACCCCATCGGCCAATGGGCAAATCTTCTCTGGGGCCGAGGAGGCAAGCAGCTCGGCCAAACGCTCCTCCATTTGAGCTGTCGCCTGAGGGGAGGAGGTGGAAGGCAATTACAGGGTGGGGAGAAGGATGAGTCACACATAGGTACGCTCATGTGAGACACATGGAGAGACAGTAAACGGCACGGCTATAAGATCATCACATATGTAAGGGAAAATCCCTTCTAATTGAAAAATTTATTATTCAAAAATGATGTCTGATACAGGCCTGAAATAATGTACTCAATGAAACACTAAACTTCTAGTCTTTAGCATAATACTTCGTCTATGTCACAGTAATTGAACAAATACTTAAAGGGACAGGTCGCTGTAAGAAAAAAGAGAGAAATATGGAACAGAGACGAACACTAATGTCACATATTAATAAGAAATAAGAGTATTTTATTTCAAAATGCTGCTCATACAGCACTTACTGCAGCTGCTTCATTGAATAAAAACAACTTGCAATAATATTTCAGTTGTGTATAAATCCTGTATTAAATAGAAAATAGAAACAAAGCAAACGCATCGATCTCTTAGACTTCCACATATTGATCAGCCAGATCATTGGACAGCGTTTCCGGATCTTTTTTACACGTGTGCATATCTCTGCATGCTGGAGTCTTAATTTGCACATGTGGATGTGCAGCCTTACTGCACAGTAACGAACAACATATTTTTTAAAGCAGTGCTGCATTAGGGCTTCAAAATATATGCTCATTTTGAATATGTTCTTAGCACCAATTTTTATTAATTACTGTGGTGCATCTATTTTGTTTTTTTAAGTTATGTTCTCTACTCAAATTCAGACAAATGCTGCAAAATTGATGGTGCTGGATAATGAACAAACACATACTGTGAAAGCAATCCAAGTCTCTCTAGGCAAAGAAATGAGATATTTGACCAAGTCAATGACCTGATATTAGCCTAACAGAGCATGATTTTCAGTTGTTAAACTGACTGCACAAAGATTCACAAACATGCAGCAACTAAAGCTGAGTAAAGGTCTAGCAGAGCATCTCGATGGAGGAAATGCAGCATATGGTGATGTCCGTGGGTTCTAGACAGCAGTCACTGACTGCCAAAACTTTTTTTTTTTTTTTATCCACTTCTTAAAAACAATCTTAAAATATTGAACTACGTATAATGCAATTTACATTCTTTAACAGTTAACTCAATATATTAGCAACATGCCATGAATTAAAGCTGAACGTCTACGCTTTAGAAACATCTTGAAAGACTGATTTAAAATCCACCGGGGTGGTGTACAGAGGCAAAATGACAAAAACTGTGTCAATGATGAAAACCTAAAAAACACAACTAATATCAAAATACCATTGTTGTTTTTATAGGACTGCTTAAAACTGTATTAGTAGCTATAGAGATGAAATGTGTTCATTGACTAATGTAAGCAGAAGGTGTCTGAGCCCATGCACTTATTACAGAATCAGGTATGTTTTTGATGTAACGCTGCAATTCAGCACTACTTCTCAGCCTGGTCCCTTGCTCACAGAAACATCTGTAAATTCTTTTTTTTTTTTTTTTTTAAATACACTGTGTACTAAAGATGATGAAATCCCCAAATTCTTGCAGGTGTCCACACAGTAGTGAACTCTAAACATTTTTAACTGCTTGTTGTTTGGATTCTAGACCAACTTTGAAAGCAAAGACTTAAACTGAGGTTCTTGCATTGTTGTTCTATTGTCCATCCCTTTTTTTAGCACTTCCTTTAGTTTCTTTAGGAACTGTGTGTCAGTAATACAAACCTTTGGGAATCTCTCCTTGTACACATGGTTCATCATCATAATCTCATGGTCAAAGGACACAGGAGAGCGCCCAGGGCTGAAACAAAGCAAATGGAGATAATCACCAACTGTAAGCCATTAAAGTCTTAGCATGCCTTTAGTTAAATGTGCTGACAGGCAACAATTATTTTCAAAAAGCCTAAACTGTTTAACATATGCTTTCCAGGACAGTCACACGTTACTCTTGATGTAGCTCATCAGGAAATTGTTCTGTGTATACTGTGGAACCAAAAATATGAGCATGTGATGCACAAACACTAGCATTTGAAGCCAAATACTTGTGAGAAGGGATCATGTGAGCATCCATAAATAATTCAGTACATAAGTCCACCTGTTCACTATGTCAGAATTAATGATAGTAATATAGTGATAGTCATGGTCCTCTAGTGTATAAAGTAGTAGACCCAAACTTTAAATCATATCTCCAGATGGTAAAAATGAATATAATTTCTTTAAAGATTCTCTGTAACGTACATAAAAAGCACAAACTAGTATAAAGCAAAGACAGATTTTTTTTTCTCCACAGATGAACATTTAGAGAAGTTCTGGTGCTGGCTTGTATTCTGAAAAAACAGATCCGCCCTGTCAGAAACAGGCCTCAGGAAACTGAAGTGACAGACAGGCTCGGTCAGCTCAGAGCAGAGGGGAAGAGAAAAGGGATGGTGCTCACACACAGTAACAGGACCTGGGGGTCTTCATCATACGTGCATCTTCAGCGGTGTCAACCGAATACCATGACATCCTCTAGACTCACATGGTTGCACACACTGAGCAGCGCAAAGGTAACGCCTCTGGAGGCTGGCAGACCAACGGACAGCATGTGTGCGTCAGTAATAAGCCAGGCATCTTCACTACTCGTCCAGCTCCGTGCAGCGAGTCTCCATTAGTCCTCGGGGGCTATTCATGCCCTGACAGACTGACAGTGATGTCTCCTTTAGTTCATACTAGCACCAACAGTGGACTTCATTTTCTCTGTATTGTGCTTCTCCCGGGACTCATCCCTTTTCTTATTCTATCATGAACCAACCCCCACACCTGACCTCTCTCTACAATAACACAAAACAGCAACAGTAGCAATACCCTTGACCTTTCCATGTCTCACTTTCACAATATGAGATGATGACAGGTAGAAGGCAGTATGTGTGTGTATGTGTTTTAGTCACAGAAGAAACATTTAATTCTGAACAAGGCTTTGATAACCTCCGGTTTCATTTACTATCATATATGAAAGTGAAAACTGCTCTCCAAACGATAAGCATTTTAGGAATTTTAGGAATCTGGCACACAACATATCTTCATCTGTTTTAAACCAATAGTTCGGTTGTTATTAACTGTTTCTGGAATGATTTTAAAGATCCTTCTTGAAGATACACTGTCAGTACATTTATTATAAACATCTATCATATGTAAACACGGCCATAAATTCAACTGTTATTAAAACTGTCTAAGCTTGCCTTTAGTGTCACTCAGAAACAACTTGAATACATGTTTATTACTAGAAGGGTGATGCCAGTGTACTTGAGCACACTGGATTTTAAATTCTGCTCCCCCTTGTATGTAAATGGTCTGAGCAAAAGGCGGAAAATTAATGAAGGCATCTCTATAACGCAGCCCACTTCCATCCATTCGTCCATTTATCCATCCATCAATGTACATCGACATCTATGGTCAATTTAGCAAGCGCTAAGCTATGTACAGGGAGTCTTTTGTCCTGTTTTACTCCCATCACCCCCAGCCTGGCTGGAGTTTTGTCTCTATTATTGTAGGGTCTTTACCTTACAATATAAAGCACCTTGAGGTGACTTGTTAAGATCTGAGGTTATATAAATAAAATTAAATTGCACTGAGTGTATATTTCCTCTGTTTTTCAAGAGGCCTAAAGTGACTTTTTATTGCTCTTACAACTTAACCTCATAAAGGGTCATCACATCAAGGGGGTAAAACATTTTTGCTAAACTCAAATATAGCAAAAATATCTAATTTTACAAAAAAAAATTTTGACCTGAAGGCCAACCAACAAGTTACTTGTTTTTAAAATGAATTGAAATCTTAAGAAAACATTAAAAAAGGAAGTGCAGAAAAGACACCTCACAATTTCTGCAAACTTAAGAGACTTAATATGACTGAGGTTACAAACCCCCCCAAACAAACACAAAGACATTTTAGCCACCACACATCTGTTAGTATGAGTCACTGATAAACACACAAATATACCCGTGCACACAAGCACATACATGGTGACCTGTACCATGAGGTAATGCTCTGAGTCATCAACCAGCAGCTCAAAGTCCAATTACGAGCGTAATAGGAATGAGAACAGCCTGAACGTGACAAACATGCTGAACGTCATGAGCGCAGTTTATCACGCTGACAGATGACCACACACACACACACACACACACACACACACACACACACCCCGCTGTGAAAAAGTATTTGCCACCTTCCTGATTTCTTACTTTTTTTTTGCATATTTGTCATGTTTCAGATGATCAAACAAATTTTAATATTAGGTAAACATAATCAAAGCAAATACAAAATGCAGTTTTTAAATTATTATTTCATTTATTAAGGATAACCTTGGCAGCAATCAAGCAATTAAAAAAACTGGTAAGGAGGTTTTTTTTTCTTTGCTGTGCAGGAATTTTGGCTCGGTATTTGCAAAAATGTTTTTAATTTGGCTACAACTGAGGGTTTTACGGTCATGAGCACCTTAATCAATCAAATTAAATACAGACCCCTCCCAAAAATCTTTTTACATATATTCTGATCCAACTCTACGATAACGATTTCAAACTTAACTGAAAAGGACCTCATCCTTCCTTTTCACTGCTTCATTGTAAAACATCTGACTGTTGAATTTGTTAACAGCTTAAAATTGAAAAAGCTAGAAGGAAAATGTGTTTTCAACTAGTTGGTGAAAGAAAACTGTCTTTGTGACATAATGGCACAGCAATAACACAGAATTTGGGTTTACTGATGCTTTACAAAAAGAAAAAGGCTAGAATATCTGTGCATGTGAACATGCAAAGGCAATTGTTAGTCATGTACGTCAATCACCTGATGCGATAACATGTTCAACTTTAAAGCACTTCTTTAATGTCCGTGTGCCTTAAAAAAATTAAGGAAAGAGAAAATCAATCAAAAGCTGGGCAGCTCTGCCACAGGGCTCAGTAAGTAAAGGAGGTGGAGTTTGTACAAAACAGCCTGAGGCACTTTCTTAATTTTCACAGTATATCATTGGTGTCTTCTTTGTGTTCTTCTTGTTGGACGCTCATGCCTGTGAGCAGCCTGAGCAGATATTAAAATAAATCTCCCATTCAGTGTGCGGTAGCGGACGCCAGAGTGAAATCCTCTGGATGAATAACATAAGAAAGCCAGACAAAGGCTAATTAGAACCTGGCTATATTTCTGCGGTAATGGGAAATAAAAACTGCCTTGCGGCAATCCCTGCGAAAATCGTCTTAGTCATTACTCTGAGAAATGACCTTGGAGAAGAGATATTGGAGCAAACTGTGGGACAGTTGTTTTAGTGTGAGCCTGCAGTTCGAAAGTTAGCACTTATACTTTCAGAAAGATATGAAATTTGATAATTAAAACATTGGGTGAAGGCCCATTTTCTTTCTAAGTGGTCATGCCACATGTGACAAAAGGCACTCAAAATGCAAAAGAGCTGATTTCTGCAGAGGATAATTGAAGTAAATCAGATGAGACAGGGAATCAGACGGTGATGGTGAGGTTGGGGGGGAAGGCTGAGGTGAGGTGGGAGGAGAGATGATTGGTGTGTGTGTGTGTGTGTGTGGGTGTGTGTGTGTGTGTGTGTGGGTGTGTGTGTGTGTGTGTGTGTGTGTGTGTGTGTGAGAAAAAGAGAGAGTGAGAGAGTGAGAGAGCGAGACAGAGAAAAATAACATTGCTGCTTCACAACTGAGGCGTCTGACTTGGGGAAATAAGATGCCTAATTGAGCGTGACAGAGAGGGGGGCACGTTGTGCCTTCACCACCAAAAATCATCGGTGATGTCATTAAAATCCTCCAAGCTAAAACCTAATGAAAATATAAAGGAACAGTGAAGGTATGTTTGTTTAGTGAATCCTAAAACAGTGGTGCAAATTCTTTTCAAAATTGATGTAAAGTGTAATTTCAGTACTTTGTCTTCATTTACTTTCTGGCTCTGTGTCCAGTCACGAATTTCAATTTGTGTTAAGCTGCTTAAACTCAACTATTAATAAAACCATAATTATAAAATATTTTCTAGCTTTTTGTGTTTGCATACAGCCTTTCTTCGGAAGTACACATTTCATCTATAATCCGCAATTTGTTTCTATTGCGTGAAATTCGTTAAAGTTAAAATTGTCAGATAAATTAGTCACCTACCATTTCTGACTTTGCTGTTTGCTCAGCATAAAAGCACCAGAGAAAAGTCTGGACACACAGTGTAGAAAAAACACTGAAGAAAGCAAAGCTGTCAGGTGTGCTGATCCAAGCTACTGCTAAGATAAGAGCAAAAGCCCTCTTAAGGCTTTTTGAAGTGCAGTCTTAAAAACAGCAAAATACTGTTATGAAAAAGGCTCAGAAAAAGAGGAGCAAAGAAGGGAATCAGTGCCTGCTGAGTATAAGCTCATTGGAGTTACCAGCCTTAAAAAGGTTTGGACGTCACAGAGATGCTTCCCGGAGATCAAGTAGTGCACACCTCCCCTCATCAGTTGCTGTGTCTTTACCAGACACTGAGAAAAAGAAGAGATGGTTTCTGCCTGTGACATTCCCACCATGAATCATTTAGAAGGAGCTGTTATTGTGTGGGGGCTTTGCTAGTAACGGTCAGATTTAAGGCGACACTTTAGTGGCAACCAAAAGATCCTGCAGTGACACATAGTCCACCTGGTTTGATCTTAGTGGGACCATCATTTATTCAGTGAGCCAGACCACATCTTCAGGCTCTGTAAGGACTGTTAAAAAGGAAGCAGCAATGATGGAGTGCTGCATCAGTTAGCTTGACCTCTACACTCACCAACAGAAATGGTTGCAGACTGTAGAGTGAAAGGGAAGGAGACAAGAGGTGCTCAGCCTTGAAGGAACCCCCTCAGGTGATGGAAGCTGTCCAGGTGATGACTGACAGATTGAAGAGTGTATAAAACTGATATGAATTTAAAAAAAATTGTTTTTCTGTATTTAAACATCCTTGTTTACTACATAAATATGATGTATTCTTTTTTTAAGCTATGATGTCTTAAGCGCCCAACAATACAAACAGATCTATGATCCCATTTTGCTTCTGCAAAAAATTAGATTAATAAAGAAGCTACAGAATGACAAAACAATGGTGAAGGTCATTCCTTACAACAGAATGATAAAATATATGATCATTCTATTATATATTATTGCTTTGCAGCTCATGTTGACTATATGGCCTCTCTCATCCAAACACACATACTCTTCTTCTCTTGTTCCTTCTTTTGTCTGATGGGTCCAGTCAGTGACTCCAGTTAATTTCTTTCATTGTTCTTCTTTTATCTTTTTGCGTTTCCTTTTCAAACGTTTAAACTGCATTTACTCCTCACATTATTACTGCTTTCTGTTGGCTATTCCTCTGAACTTGTAGATTGTCTATAGACTGCTCATTAAAAGCTTTTTAATGGCACTCACTGCTGGTAGACTAATATGATGTCAGGGTTTTGCTGAGGCTCACTCCTCCTTCACACGAGGGGGGCTGACAACCAGCCACAGTTGAAACACTTTTCAAAGTCACCTCAGAGTAAAGTAACTTGCTCACAGTCAGCAAGTGCTCTGTGCTTGTCAGCTCTTCTTTTATCTCTGATAGAAGCAGGTACATTTTATTTTATCTTGGTCTTCACCCTTTTAACTGTTGGTGCTAAAATGTAACATCTAAGATCTTTTTATTTCATTTTATTTTTTTTACTGGAGAGATATCAAGGTTATATAGGGACACTGTTGGTGGTGGATTACCTGAGATAGCATACCACACAAACACAAACACAGCGGGAGTCTAATCAGATACACACCATGTAACTTGGTATTGCCTGCTTTCATCTCATAGGATGAAAGCATTCGATATCTATCCATAAAGAAACAGGGATAAAGATAAGGAGAACGATGCCGAGACGAAAAGATGAAGGGGTCAAAACAAGTGTGTGAAACAAGGAAATTTTAAAGAGGACTGATACAGAAAATCTGCAGATGATAGGATGAGGTGAAATCTGAAAGTATCTCTTGACAACCAGGAACAGAAATAGAATCACAAAAAAGCAAAGATGGCTGGAGACGGCCAAAGACAACGCAACACTGACAGAGCTACAGTTTGACAGGTGAGTGTCACAGTGAGGACTATTCTCACTTACACCTGTCATGGGTAAGTCAGAGGAATATGCATGACCTTTTTAAGACTGACAAATACACACACAATCTGGGTCTGCTAATGTTTGTTCATCCTATGTGAAATGCTATTTTAGTGCTATGCTGTATTTAAAATCAGACCTCCACAAGTGAAGGGGCACAGCAGTGTGAACCTCCTCTACAGACTAATGAAGGCCCAGCAACTTTACACTCAAAATGAGCAATCTTCATCCAGGACTGACTGATAACGCAAAGCTGCATCACTTTTTCTGACACAAACTGAAGGTGAGAAAAACCATCTCTAGATCATGGGACAGAAAGGATACATTTATGAGATTACTTTTAAATTCAAGTACTGACTTGATCTGAATGGTCTGCACCTACAAGTGCAAAAAGATCTACATTGTTTGTAAAATTGTATATTTTACAAAGACAATACTGGTTGATTAAGCTGAGAAACGATACTCCTTTTTGAAAACGATATGCTCCCTTTGAATGTAAAAAAAAATTGAGAGAGACATGTTTAGCAGAGACATGTGTTGCATCAACTCTTCTTTGAATAGCAAGCAGGGTTTGTGCGTCTGGGCCCTACAAGGGTTTTTCTTTTGCAGGAAGCCTCTAGCAGCTATAGAAAAATGCATGGCATTTGCTTTATCGCTCATTTCTGCTTTCCGCTAACACGTAGGCTGGGTTTCATGTTGCATTTTGCTGGATCTAATCAGAGTATATCTTGTGAGCTAGCCCAGAGCTCCTACCTTAGGCTGCGGGACCGTGGTCTCATGGCGGGGGAGCGTCGTCCCTCCTCATCTGTGATGCTCTCAGAGCTGAAGTGTTTGGTAAGGAAGTGCAGCTCGTCAGGTGTGGGCTGGAAGGGCAGCTGGTGCAGCTTCTCCTGGGATGAACAGGAGGACTGTGAGAGGAGGAGCACAAACGGAGTATAGATTACAACCAGCACTGAAGCTACACTGAGGAGTTAGGCCGGAGCTAAACGGGGATTAGAAGAACTCTGGGTTGAGTTTGTCTGTGGAGTAAAGTTTAGTCCCCTTCTCATTAGAGGAGAAAGGGACAGGGAAAGCAGATTACTCCAAGCTGGAAATGCTTGTAAGGTTTGAAGGAAGCTAAGCTAGGATTATACTACAGGCTAAAACTATTTTTGCTTGTATGATGTATTTTTTAAAAATTAAAGTGCTCTAAATGGAAATTGGTGCAAGGAAATTCTAGCATTATCTCTAGCTGGAACAATTTGTGGTAGTCTGTCCTTGCAGGAATTCCAGGTGTTAAGGCTCGTTTCTACACAGTGGAAAGACTGAAGAATGAAGTGCTTGGGATATCTGTAAATCTGTGTGTCATCAAATTATAATGTATGTAGTTTTGCAATTCCACTACTGGAAATGTTTTCCAAACAAGTTTAAGCTGAACTTCAGTGAATGTGAGTTTCTAAAGCTGACAAGTGAAAAGTCCCCAGTTTGATTTCAGTAGGAGGGACGAATCCTTTTGGGGTTGTGACAGAAAGGGCATACAGCATAAAAAAACCCACCAGTTAGGGTGAAATTCACACAACAAAGGTCTTATTTGTCTGACTAAGATAAAAGGGAAGGGGGACTTGGTTCTCTCATAGTACAATGATTGTGTTAGTCTGGATGCTGAAGTTCACGGCTTCTCAGACAACTTAGCCAGCCTGCTGCCTTTGATGCACAGCGAGTCTCATTTTAAAGGCAGGAGCCACAGAGGAAGTGTGCAATTTTAAAAAAAGGGAGATGAAAGAACAGCAGAAAGTAAAGGACAAGGAGGAGAATAAGACCAAGTGGGACATTTGACATGTCCCTAAGAGTGAGGGGAAAAAAAAGAGTAGGACGCAGAAGTACACAGTAAGGTATCAGAATGAAGGAATCAGCAGTGGAGGCTATGGCAGTTTTGCAGCTTTGTAGTAAGTGAAATAAAGTATCTGTTTCTAGTTTTCGTGGATGAGTCTATAGATCACTACAACAGACATACAAATACATGCATAGACAGAGTATAGTGAATGTATTTACCGAGACAGTGGAACTGGGAGTGTTGGTGCCATATCCAGAGGAAGGCAATGAAGCGAGAGACCAGCGTCTGCCATCCGTCCTTAAAAACAAAGAGCGAACATTAAAGAAAATGAATGAAGACATCAGCACTCAATGATCATTTTCAGTGAAATACCACATATTCTCCACAGCCAGAATAACAAGATGAAGCAGTGTCACATACAGTGGAAAAGTATTACAGTAGGTGGAAGAAAAGGTGAAGCCGAAAGATAACATGGAACCTAATGTGTACAAAAAGCATCCACTGAGACTTTGCACACGTAAAGAGAAGCACCACAGAGTTCACAGACTCGACAGCTCATCCTGTGTCAGAAAAGCCGGATTCTTTACTTCACAAATACCTTCTGGTTATCAAACATTAGCCAGCTTTTTGTCACTTTCAGTAAATATTCATCCTAACAAACCTTAAGTGCCTCCTTACCCCTTCTGTGTCTCAGCTCCAAATCCAATTAAACATGTCCGACTTTAAAAACATCTCGCAAGTATTTCATTTCTTTTTGTTTTACACTTTTGGCTAAAACGAGTGAAACTTCTTCTGGAGATTTTTGAAGAAATTTATAAAAAGATCATGAAAGCACTTATTTAAATATCTAAAAAATGATTTGTTTTTCCTCTAAAAAACCCCTGTGGTGTTCATTATGGTATTTGTTTATGGATGTAATTCTCTCTTTTGTTTTTTTTTCTCTCTATTGTCTATGTGTTCTGGGGGGTTCTTCATTTTCCTCGTGTTACCTTGTCTGTCTACATATTCCTGTTGTCTCTGGACTGTCCCTCATTCAATTTAGTTCCACTTTTATTTTGAAGGTTAGTTTATCTTTTCTCTGTTATTCCTTCCTTCTTCCGCGCCCCCACTGGTGTCTGATTGACTTCACTCCTTATTACCCTTCTTCTTCAAAAGGAACACTCCTGGTCTTGGTGAGAGAGATGGAGAGGCTAGCCTGAAGAGCCATAACTGAAAATGTACTTCCCCTGCGGAAGTGTTTTGTGAGATCAAATGAGAATGTTTGAGTATTCACAAATAGAAAAAAACAAGAGGATGCTTTTTCATGTCATTCTTATCTCTGCTTATTAAAAAAAGCAGAGATAAATGTGTGTGTGTGTGTGTGTGTGTGTGTGTGTGTGTGTGTGTGTGTGTGTGTGTGTGTGTGTGTGTGTGTGTGTGTGTGTGTGTGTGCTGAGTCATGCAGGACAGAGGGCAGGAAGAGGCAGGCGGAAAAGTCAGAGGTCAGAATGGAGACATTACCTGTCAGCCCTGTGTCCATGGCTGTGAAGAAGACAAGACAATGGTTTTCTTTTTATTTATTTATTTTTACTGCTGTCACACAGACTGAAATATAGATGCAAATTGCCTCAGTTGGTTTTCCAAACAAAACATCTGATAAAGAAAAAAGTTTAAATGCTGATACTTTGTTGGCAGTGCAGAGTGGCACAGTTTTTGTTGCAAGCCATATGTATTTTTTATTTTATGACAACAAGCACAATTATTTTCATGCAAAGCCAAATGAAAAGGCATTTCAAAAAATACATTTAAACGAAAGTGTTTCTGGTAAAATAAGGCTTTTATGTGAATAGGAACAGTAGACCCAAATCAATGGCCCATCATATCAGACTCCACCACACGGTGTCCCTCTCACCCCACAGTGTGCTGAGCAGCGACAGCTCTGAGGTCAGTGGCTGGACAGAGAGGGATTTCCAATTCAAATCAGCACTAATGCTCCTTTTCGCTGCTGCCTGTCTGTTCGGCTCAGTCCTCGAATGGAGAGTCTCAGCTCAATCAAATAGATTCCAACCCCCCCCCCACCCCCCCCCCCCACCCCACACAGCTAGGGATCATGGTGTCTCACAATAGTTCCTGGAAGTTAGCAACATACGCTAGCCACGGCACAGATATGGGCGCACAGATCTTTTAAAGATAAGATATGTAAAATAGTATTTACAAATTTGCCTCCTCATCAGCTCACACACTCATTTACATCAGCACCAGCTCAGCTCTCATAGGGCTCTCATAGGTCACTGAGTTGTTTAACACTGTTTCAAAGATACGGACATTAAAAAGATGAAGTACACCTTATCTATTTGGGCTCAACATCTGCAATCTATTACTTTATTTCTATTTTTTTCCTGATGTACTGTATAACTTAAAACTGAAAAGAACTGGTAAGAGCTAATGATCACTAATACAATCAGTTTGTTTATTGAGGACAACAACGCTTCTGTGTTTTTTACTTGTGTGACTGCAAACACAAACATCCTTAGCACATAAATGGAAGTCTTACCTGCGAGCAGGAACAAAGGAGAAGTGTGCAGCTGTGTTGGGAGAGAAGTTGCGAGGACTGTCCAGTGGGCTGGTCCCTGAAAGACAGAGAGAAGTAAAGGAATAAGCAGGAATGACAGTAAGACAAACAGAAAACAGAATACCTACATCTGTGTTCACATGATGAGTTCTTTCTTTAACACAGTGAACACTTTTATGGCAGCTAATTCAGGGAGAATCACAGGGAATGAAAATCATATCCGATTACCTTACTTCATGGCTGATGAGAAGTTCATTAACTGATCGGGATGTGTTTTGTTAACATGTGCCATTTTCATAATAAAAGACAATGTGTGAAGTCTTAATGCAGACTATGCAAATAGGTAAGAAAAATGTTTCGGGTTTTTTTTTGTCATCTCTGGACTTGTCATTTCATGTTGCTCACCAACTTGGTGCTACTATTGTTTATATCAGGGATCAGCACATAATGCTGATGCCAGTGAGCATGCCAACCAACCATGATCACAGAGAAGAAGATGCAAAGATGCAGAAGAGGAAAAGGGGATGTCTGCAAACACACAACTGGCAACTGAGACTGATGATAAAGATGTGAGATGTCTTTTTTAAGTGGAGTTCAAGGAAATAAAAATCCAAGACAAAATAATAAGGAAAGAGGCAGAGGGACTTTGTTCTTTTATTACTCTGATCAAAGCCCAGGTAACGGCTCCCAGTAATGATATCATTATATCAATAATAAAACATAGCAAAGCTATGTGCTTACTCAAGACAGTAATCTCAAATACATAATAATATCTGTGCATCAGAAAAATGAAAACTTTGTCTTTACCAAAAGCTAGTTAACTTCCTTTAACTTTACCCTCTTAGCTCATTACCTACTGACTAGTAAGATGCATTAGAGGTAAATCCAGTACCTGTGTCAGAGATTTGTTCTATGTCAGGACTAATATTTTTCACCTTATAGGTACTTTGCTTGAGCAGTATTACTACAAAACACTGCAAACATTCCCATCCCAACCCAAACCAAATACTCGGACTATAATATACTATTATATTTTTATAAATGTCTTCTTCTGTACAGGGTCTAACCAGAAACCTACTCTCGATGACATCACCAAGTTATTTTTGACCAGAATATTTCCTTTGACGCAAACATTAAATAAATATGCCTTCTTTCATCTGTGCAGTATTGTTCATAATGGGGTTCTTAAAAAAAAAATCTAACTTTACAGAATGAATTATTTGTGCTACAAGACATCTTTCTGCTGCATTTACCAACCTGAAAATATGAATGAGAAGATAAAAAGGCCCTCATTGTGAAAGCAGAGCATGTCTTAAGTGTTCTGCTCATTCATTTGTTTTCCTTTATTCTCCATCACTTTAAATTTCTGACCTTGAACAAGACAAGAGCAAAATGAGAATCCAAATGTAAGATGTATGAAGAGAAGAAACGTGGGCGATATGCAGAAAATAAATTGGAAAAATAAATAAATAAATAAACAGGGGAAGTGGCTGTAATAGAAGACAGAGAGGAATGAAGATGGGCTCTCTCACAACCTGATTGAGTGTCTCATTAAGTGAACGAGCACACAGGGGAAAGTAAAAGGTAAAGAGCTTAAAGGAATGACTAGTCTGTCTTCTTGAATCACACAGAAAGGTGGAGTTAAAAATTTAGATTAAGATAAAGTAGGTGAACCACCTGCTTTTTACATTTACTATTACACTGCTGAAAATATACAAAGATAAATGAATGCAGTTTAGTTAACTCCTTTTATATCACTTAGACTGATAACACATCATATAATGATTGTGGCAATCAGTGAGTTAATTACTCTAAACTGGATAAAGGGGAAGAAAAAACAGCTTCCCCAAAGAAAATCATGTGTAAGTAGCTAAACAATAACTTAGTTTGAGAAACTGGGGACACAAACACTCAATTTCTGCTTCAACTTCAACACAGAAGGGAAACATTTCTCTTCACTGAACACTAAATATCTCCAGAACAGCTTGAATTGACTGTGAAGCTCATAATGCAGCCACTGCCACAGAAGCCACAGATGATCCTCTGTTTAATAAAGCTGACATTTTTTAATTAAATATGCTGACATATCCGTGCAAAAGCAGTGGAATGGATATTCATGGCCAGTATCTGCAGGGAGAAACAGCACTCTGATAATAATTCAGCAGAATGAGGCTGAAGGAAGAAAGGGTGAACACAGATGAATAGCAGAGGAAAGGCTGGCAGCCTCAAAAACAGGAGGAGAGATTAAGTAGTCGGACATTTCCACATCAATTATGCAGTTTTCTCCGCAGCATGTCTGGACAGAGCAGAAACTCAAATATTAATGCGAGCATTTGCTTGCCTTCAGATGGGAACCTCTGTCTGTCTAGTTGGCTGTGCAGAACATGTATGCACATATTGGAGTGAACAGGTAGGTTATTAGTCAGACAGATTGCTTGTTAGTCTACATCTTACTTGTGTCAAATGTCTTATACATGATGTAGTATGGCTGTAAGGATGCTGCTGAAGTTGCATTTAAAAGGACATGGAGTTGTCCCTGGAGCTGTTAGCAGGCTCACCCACTGCACCGATCCTCCCTGTTCATATTTTATACTATACTTAGAACTGTTTGTGCATATGTGCATGGACATTATTTAAGATCCATCTCTCTCACCAAAGAGAAATCAGACACATCAGCGATGGGTCAACTGGTGTGTTTGTGTTTAGAAAGGATGGTTAGGTCTCCTCAGACGTTTTTGCACGAGAATGTGTTTGTGCTCATAGGTTGATGACAAGGCAAGGCAAGGCAAGTTTATTTATATAGCACAATTCAACAACAAGGTGATTCAAAGTGCTTTACAGAGACATTAAAAGCAAAAACAAATAAAAAGCATGATTTAAAATTGATTAAGACAAGCAAACAAACAAACAAACAAACAAAACAGTATTTAACATCAAAAATCAAAACAGTAGATAAAATCAGAACAGTAGATAAAATCAGAACAGTAGATAAAGTCAGTAGTTAAAATGTAAGTTTT
Source organism: Pelmatolapia mariae (assembly GCF_036321145.2). Taxonomy (NCBI): domain Eukaryota; kingdom Metazoa; phylum Chordata; class Actinopteri; order Cichliformes; family Cichlidae; genus Pelmatolapia; species Pelmatolapia mariae. The sequence goes on along the minus strand of NC_086242.1, from coordinate 25,545,564 downwards.
GAAATTTAAGCTTAAAAGTGTGGATTTGGTGCTTTATTCAAAAGCAGCTGAGAACAGGTGAGTCTTCAACCTGGATTTAAATAAACTGAGCGTTTCAGCTGATCTGAGGCTTTCTGGGAGTTTGTTCCAGATATATGGAGCATAAAAGCTGAATGCAGCTTCTCCGTGTCTGGTTCTGACTCTGGGAACTGATAAAAAACCGGATCCAGATGACCTGAGGGATCTGGAAGGCTCATACTGGGTCAGGAGGTCACTGATGTATTTTGGTCCTAAACCATTCAGAGCTTTATAGAGCAGCATCAAAACTTTAAAGTCTATCCTCTGACGGACAGGCAGCCAGTGTAAAGACCTCACAGCTGGACTGATGTGGTCCACTTTTTTGGTCTTAGTGAGGACTCTAGCAGCAGAGTTCTGAATGAGCTGTAGTTGTCTGACTGATTTTTTAGGTAGACCTGTAAAGATGCTGTTACAGTAATCAAGCCTGCTAAAGATGAATGCATGGACTAGTTTTTCCAGGTCCTGTTGAGACATCAGATCTTTTATCCTTGAAATATTCTTGAGGTGATAGTAAGCTGATTTTGTTATTGTCTTAATGTGTTTTTCTAAGTTTAGGTCTGCATCCATCACTACACCCAAATTTCTCGCCTGGTTGGTGGTTTTTAGGTGTATAGATTGAAGTTCTCTGGTGACCTGTAATCGTTTTTCTTTGGCACCAAAGACTATTACTTCAGTTTTGTTTTTGTTTAGCTGGAGAAAATTGTGGCACAACCAGTCATTAATTTCCTCAATGCATTTACCAAGAGCCTGTACAGGGCCTCGGTCTCCTGGTGACATTGTGATATATATTTGTGTGTCATCTGCGTAGCTATGATAGTTTATTTTGTTGTTCTTTATAATCTGTGCCAGTGGGAGCATGTAGATGTTAAACAGAAGGGGTCCCAAGATGAAACCTTGGGGAAAGAGTACCGGATGCATGCACAGGACATGCAGTCATGTGTTTCACCACAAAAGAAAGTCAATTTAATCCTTTTTTTAATCACCAAAGACTGAACAGATTGTCATGAAACATAAAAACTAGATATTCCTTCGCTATTTGCTCTCCCAGCCTGTGGTATCCTCTTTTATGGGGAAGACACTCACAGCACCCGCAGATTTTTGCCAAATAATATATTGATATGTATTTAATACTCGTGTGTATTAACACCTTCACAATTATAAGTCCATGAGCTAATGGACTTACTGACATATAATGTATGTTCAACACAACATGCAAATCATGAGTGCTGAGTCGATGGCTCGCAGGTATTTTGGACTGAACTCTCCACGTTTTTTGACAGAGATTAGACCCGACTTGAAAACTCAAACAGACCTGATCTAAGATCACGTCTATGCTTTGTGGATCTCCCATTACGATAATAGCAGCGAGGAAAATATGTGAGCCTTTATATGTACTGCAGTAAAGTGAAATAGCAGCAATGTGTCCATCTATTGATCGTGCAGTCTCAACTGACACCACAGTCAGTTATAATTTTGCCACAATCAAATAGATTCCAAAGAAAAATCACTATAGAATCTATGAAAAAACACTGTGGCATGAATTTTGCACCTGAATAAGAAAAAGTGAAGTGAAATGTAAATTATAACTGAGTGCATGTAGTAAGAAGTCTCATCACACCATATATAGAAGCTACTTTGCTGTCACATTTTTAGGTTTCCTGCAGTAAACTGCAGTGACAGTGACCTACTTTAGCAAAAACCAAGAAGTATGCTTTCATATCAGATACATGCAAATGTGATATCTACTCTGTGGCTCTTCATTTTCACTTGCCTGCTCCCTCTCCAGGGAAAACGAGGTGGGGAAATCAAAATAATTGGGGAAGGGGTAAAAAGATATGTGCAATACATGCATATGTATGTATAAATGTATAAAGCCTTGAGTCTGTGACATGAAACTGAACTAAAGAAAAGCCATCTTTCTTGCAGTCCTTCATTACAATTGCAAAAATGAGCAGTGGTTTGACAGTATTCATCTCGACTATATAGCTGCCAATCATAAGCTGACCTTTACCAAATAACAGCTTCCTGTCAGCCAGGAGAGCGGAAACTACGGGCTGGTGAAGTGAAACAAATAGAAAAGATGGAGATATTCTCTGTGAGTAAATGGGGGAGAAGAGAACAGAAAATGAAGCTTGATGTTAAAACATTACAAAAATATCAAGAGAGGAGAAAAAGAGATCATGAGAGAGGCAACAAGGGATTCATGCAGACCTCCAACATTTAATAAGTCTTTTTTTTTGGGGGGGGGGGGGGGGGGGGGGGGGGGGGGGGAGGATTGGTGCTCATCAGACCCTCAGGATATTAGACTGAAGAATTTCCATCTGATTAGCAGCAAATGGCTTGGTGATTGAAACTATGATGAAATTCAGGATTATGGCAAGAGTGAGAGACTGAGAAGGGGGAAAAGGGAACGAAAGGACAAGGCTTAACCTCCAGTGGTTCATATTAATCAGTTCATGTCTACAATGAGATATCACAGCCTGGCAGTTACAGTGGAAGTGTGGAGCTGTGTTCACACGTGATATGAAACCAAAGTTTACATTATTCAAGTAAACAGATTCAAACTAAACAAAGTGTAACAGGACAGAAAATGAAAAACAGCATCTTTAATTAGTGCTGTTTAATTAGAGGTATTTAATTCCTGTGCAGGGTCTAGGACACAGACAGCACTGCAGGACTAGTGGCACAGTTACCATGGCAATGCAGCAGCTGGAAGATGTAAATGGAGAGGAGGAAGGGAAGATAGGAGAATGGAGCAAAAGAAGTGTACAGTATTAGTAACAGCAAACCACACTGTGAATACAAACAGGCAACCACAGATCACTTCTATGCACCACAGATGCCCCGTAGGACATCTATCCAGTCAGATATGAAACTATAAAAAGAAAATCATCATGTCTAATAAGTAATGTATGATGGTGAATTAGATGTTTCTTTTTTTATCCTCTCAATGACAGTTTAAAACCCCCTCTCAAAAACAAAAACAACATGTCTTTTATTTCCAACCCTTTCCATTGTCTTCTGTTAACTTCAGCCATCACAGTATTGTTCCTATGTCATTTCACAATATAATGAAATACAGGAAAATCTGATTAAGAGATCAGTGCTTCACCATACAAATAGAATCTGTGCACCTTTTAGTCAGAACAGAAACCATACACTAACCACAGGACTACAACCTATAGATATTCAGCTGACATTCATGGAAGACAGCAATTTACTTTATGGTGAACAGCAGTTCTTGTATAAATGATCATTCACTGACACCAAGGTCGGCAGTCACACAATAGATTGGTGCCAAAATAAAACAGTGCTTGTGCTATGCTGTGGGGAGTGGAGGATGACAAAGCTCCCATCAGTAGCAAAGGCTCGCTGATTGCTTGGCTCTAAGCCTGTGTTTCATAGTTCATGAGCAGTTTATAAAATCAGTATCAGGATATCAATATTTAAATATATATTTTGGTGGCTTCAGAAAATGGTTTGAGGTGTCCAAGCCGGGGCTCAAGTGTCTGAGAAAGAACGTTACAAGATACAGAGATGTACAAAAACAGTAAAAATAAATTTTACATTTATAAAGTGGCTTTTAAACTTCATCTGGCTGATTGACCTAACAATACTTGTTTAAACAGTATAAACCAGCACTGTGCAGTAAAAATTCTTTAACTCAGCTGGATTTAGCTTATTAGCAAAATTTATTTGCACTACTTTTTAAAACACTTTTAAAATTTAAATTGTTGCTGGTTTTGTTGCTGTTTGTTATTTTACTTTTTTGGAATTTAAGTTTATTTTACAGTGTTAAGGAAACTTTTTCCCATATTGTCCGAAATATTGTTATTGCCAATATAATTTTGAGGCGATATCACCCACCCAAGGAAACACTACTACCACTATCAGATGAGGGCAAACACAACATGGTAATGAGTGTTTCTCTGTGTCACACAGCCTCTCCTTAATATTCTCTCCTCAATATTTTACCATCTTTCCATCTTTCATATTCATTCAGCTCTCGCTCTCTCCTCCCATTCAGTTACTGCCACCAATAATCCTTTTCTATTCTGCCGTTTCAGTCTATATTTTGATTCCTTCGCTCAGTCCCCTTCAGGCACCATCAATCATAGTTTTTCTTTTTTTCATCTCTTTTCCATCTATACATTTGAAGGGTGGAGGAGAGGATGGGTGGGTGTGTGGGTTGGTGGGTTGGTGCGCTTGTCTTCCTGTCAGATGTGTTCAGAAGACATTTTGTTAGCACACATTTCATCTAATCATTTGGTGTGTGTGCATACAGCTTCTAATATCAGCACACACACTTTTTCATAGCGAATGTACGTATGATGGCATGGTGGGTGGAATCCTTTTGAAGTGACTCTTGCCTGCTTCTTCTCAGGAGTATTTCAAGAGTATTTTATAAGGGTGAAATAAACATTTTTTTCTATAAATATGTCAGTTTGTCAAAGATCAAGGCAAAATCTCATCTTGATGTATTTCCTGCTGCAAGATCAGCTTAAAGTTATAGACACTGACCTTACACAGGGAGACAAGAAAATGCAATAGCAATTTGCCAAATTTGACGAAGTGGAAGCAGCTTCCCAATGATTTTATGTGCTCTAGCACATTACAAAAGGCTAGAGCACATAAAATCATTGGGAAGCTGCTTCCACTTCATCAAATTTGGCAAATCTAAGTCACCCAGCAAATCAGTGGTTATGCAAAATTATTGTCAAGGTGCTTGACTTCTTTTTATCTGCTGAGATTAAGCAATCAAAATTCTGTCAAGAAACTACTGCTAATTGTGCCAGAGTGCCCTCAGATTATACAGTCCAGAAAAATTATACAGTAGTTTGGGACATGGATTCAAGATCTTTAGGGAGTTGTTGGATGGGTTTGGGGAACTGGATGCTGACACGTTATTCTCTGTGTTATGTGGATTTCAGAGCGAGTGGATCTCACAGAGGCTCAGTCAGATTATGAAGTAAGGTGTCTGGAGACTGTGCCACTTCAGACTCTTTTCTTTGTAACCTGAAAATAGCAAAGAACAGCGAAGGTGTGGTGCGACGTACTATCCTTCTGTTATCAGCAGCTGCTCTTCCTATGAGAGTTGTGCCTCGTCTTCAGCAGAGTGTTCGTGGGAGAAACAGTAAGTGACATTCACATGAATGCCTTCGACCCAAGGTTTCCCAGAAGAATATTGTATTGTAACAAAATAATCACCTGCATGCTCAGCATATATGCATATGTTTCAATGATTTTTAAAACTATACAAATATTGCAGGAATGCATACGAATTCAAGCCAATCAGCAAGGACAACCATCAATCTGTCTTCTGTCTAGCATTACTGTAACGATATCTTGATGATGTCAGTTTTAAAAGTGTGAAAATCTAAGTAATGCATTGGTAACAATCTATACAATAATTAAGATTATGTAAATATTTCATCTTAATTATAGTAACATGGTGTTAAATTACAAATAATAATATTTACTAATCAATAATAATGGCAACATTTATTTAAGGAGTAGGTTTGTTTAACAAAAAAATACTTATTTTCTAAATATGTTTCATATTATACAGATAAGAGAAAATTACTTTAAAATCGGAGAAAATTTTGCTAATATTATTTGCTTATTATTTATCAAAGATTACATTTTAAAATAAAACTTTCTTTACTTACCTGGGCATTTAAATGCTTTTGTTAAAACCATGAAGCAATTTTACAATACACAAAATAAACAATGAAGTAATTTTTTTTTATTTCAGATTTCAAACTAATTAGTAACCAATGGATGAACATTATAAGTACTAAATATTCAACAGCAACAAACTATTACCTAAAGCATCATTATAATAAACAATGGTTATTAATAAGTGTTAAAAATAAAAGTCTGTCTGCGGCAGCTGACCGTATGTCAGCCTGTGCATTCATTCACACAATCAAAAATCTCACTGTGCGATCTCAGTGTGCTACCGGAGCTGTTAATTGAGCTTCGTTGGTGTGTGATTGTAAACAACATGACTCCATGTAATGCAACTTGTCTGCTGTTACTACACACTTTTTAGCAGAACAACAACATTTGAGCAGAGTCAAAATTGCCAATACAACAACACCTAAATTATCGCCTTTTCATCATAATTTATTCAGCAACTCTTGCTATGCTACCAATGAGAGTGGATTTGGACTACTGAAACTGGTACTATGGATACTGATGATATTACAGTATTGAGTATATCAGGTCTATAGTTTGAAACATCAAAGGCAGTTTATATAAAGGAGTGTGTGTTACCTGTGTGTCCATGCAGAGGTGAGTGTGGTCGTGGCAAGGTGGGTGAAGTGCTGGACGTGACAATCAGGCTCTTCCTGTTGCTTGCCCGACAACTGAGAACAAAAACAAAGGCAATTTAGTGACTTCAGCTTAATCTAAGTTCAAATTTGAAACAAATAAAGTCAGGGTAATTAACTCTTTACATAAGTACAAAGATTTCATAGAACTTTCAATGAAGGAAACAGATTCCTGGCATGGAATTTGCTTCTATAAATGTTCCTTGGGATTTCATAGCCACAATCACCAGTCACAGACATTATGAAAGCACATCATAACCTCACACACTGTTATGAATGTTAAGTTAGTCATTTGTTCTTGTTTAAAAATGGCAAAAGACCCTCTGCACATCTGCGCCAATAACAGCAGGTGTCCACTTTGTCGTCAGATGGCCTGCGTATGTGGAGCTTTCATGCATGCACTGTCAGTGAGCTCGCAGATGTTACAGTTTCAGTGAGGCAAGAAGTTCAGCAAAAACTCTAGCCTTCACACTGCAGGACAGTGAGGACACACAAATACATCAGACTATCACAGCTGTGATCACACACAACCAGAAGTAACCACAACTGATGAAAATGCAGAACAATTGTGTCCAATTTAATCCAAACCACCTATATGCAATACCACCGATACAGCGGAAGGCCTAACTCAATACAGTGGAACCCCGACTTACGAATACCCCATTTAACGAAAAATTCAAGTTACGAGGGCACTTAACGGCAATATTTCTGCCCGTGTTATGGCAAAATGCCCGCGTAACGAAATCCGCTGGCTCTGATTGGCTGAGCCCAGAATGCCCACAATGCCTTCCGAATCATGTGACAACCCGTTGGCTTTTGTACTTGCGCTTCGCTGTTCTACTTGAACGACGTATTGTTGTTGCAGTTAGGAATTAGCCTACAGCCTGGGGCGATCGTGGCTCAAGAGTTTGGAGTTCGCCTTGTAATCGGAAGGTTGCCGGTTCGAGCCCCGGCTTGGACAGTCTCGGTCGTTGTGTCCTTGGGCAAGACACTTCACCCGTTGCCTACTGGTGGTGGTCAGAGGGCCCGGTGGCGCCAGTGTCCGGCAGCCTCGCCTCTGTCAGTGCGCCCCAGGGTGGCTGTGGCTACAATGTAGCTTGCCATAACCAGTGTGTGAATGTGTGCGTGAATGGGTGGGTGACTGGATGTGTAAAGCGCTTTGGGGTCCTTAGGGACTAGTAAAAGCGCTATACAAATACAGGCCATTTACCATATCGTTCACTCAAAAGGCGCGATGGGTGCTTCGACTTACGAAAGACCCTCGGGAACGAATTAATTTCGTAAGTCGGGGTTCCACTGTATTTGCTATTCAAATCAAGTGGACACAATAACTTTGATTTTAAGAAAAACTGTTTGAAAATACAACATTCAACATATAAGTAATATAAGTAAATATATTGTGTGTGCAGGAGACCAGGTAGAAGGAAGCAGACCTGGAGCATTGGAGGTGAATCGAACTGTTCTAATATGGTGTCGACAGGAAGAGAAATGGATTAGGAATAATCTCGAAGGAACGTGAGTCTGAAGGTAGAATTTAGAGGGGTGATGTTGAATTTCAGTGCATACACACCACAGGTTGGTCAGTTAGAAGAGAAAGAGAGCTTCCAGTGGGAAGATGGTGGTGAATGGAACAGACTTCATTGGACATGTAGATGAAGAGAACAGGGGTGGTGAGGAGGTGTTCGATAGCTGTTAAGGAGAGGAATGCAGAATGCCAGATGGTAGTGGAATTTGGGAAAAGGACTGAAATGGAAGTCGTGAACTAGGGGTGGGCAATATATTGAATATACTCGATGTATCGCAAGTTTTTCCACTTACGATAGTACAAATGGCTTTATCGTAACTATCGAGTATAAATTATCAGGTCAATATTAAGCTGTCTGCATGTAATTCACTGTGAGGTTTTTTCCCCCCACACGCTGGCAAATGCATCATTAATCCCCTCCGTCTCAAGCAGAAAAGTTTCTACCCGCGCTGAACATGCATGCTTATATATTACCTGATAGGGAAAAATATTGCATTGAATAAACCAGCTGCAATTTTAGGCACTATATGGTTAAATATAACATTTGTTTTTGGAGGTTATTTAAACATATCACAACATATATCGTGTATCGTGGTATAGCCACAAAATATTGCGATATTAGATTTTCCTCATATCACAAAGCCCTATTGTGAACATGTACTTTAAGAAGAAGGAGGAATATAGAGAGATCTATAAGAGTAAAGGTGCGCTCAGCTGAATTACATCTTATGCAGAAGATGTAGTTTTAACAAAATAAGAGACTGAAAGGTTTGGGCTGGGAAAAACAGATAGGCATCGTCAGATGGTACTCTGTAGGATGACATCGGAAACGAAGATAAGAAAGTGAGTGAAAGGTAAAGCCAAGGATTAAATGGTGGAAGTTGAAGAGGGAAAAATGTTTTCAGGGAATTCAGGGGGAGTTCAGACAGGCTCTGAGAGGCAGGGAAGAGTTATCAGAGGACTGGGAAAGCACAGCTGTAGTCTGGGGGGAACCTGCCAAGGTTTCTGGTGTATCCTGTGGACACAACATTAAAGTGAACCCAAACAATGAGACAATCCCTTGTGAGCAGTAGTTGGTGGTGGTGGTAGGGAGGAAGAATTCCCTTATATCTGGAAGGGACTTGTAGCAAAGCCAGACTTATCTATTCCAGCTCTAACTATAAAGTTTATCAAAGGAACGGTAAGTAAGCCTGGATGCTCAAAACAAAGTTGACTGTTGGGATAGTATGAAACTATTAAGTCTTAAAAATATTCATGACTTTGTATTTGAGGAGAAAGATTCTAAATTCTATACCAGATTTAAACTCTAAAGGTCACAACTAAAATAATTACACTGCACGTTTATACAAGGAATAGAGATTTGTTTACTGAATAATTTAGGTTCTTTAAAGAAAAAACTTTTCACATTACAACAGAAAATGTGACTCTAAGCTCACGTTTTCTTACATGAATACCAGGGCTGCAGTCCAAAGGGGAGACCTCAGCTCCCCTTTGGGCTAAGATGCTCATACGGATGTGTACATACTGCTGTACCAAAGATACTCGTCGAGGAAAGAGCAATCTGCTTTAAAGCTGTGACATCTGTCCCTAGACAGAAGGAGAAGAGGAGGAAATGAGGGGGCAGTCTTCACAGCTAACACCTCCAACACAAGCTCACAAGATTATTCGACTTTGTTGTTTACTCTGAAGCTCCGAGCCAAGTGTGCCTGTAATGACTTGAGGAAGGGCTAGCTTCACTCAGGGGAAATTACAGATGGAAGAGGATGCTGTGATGTGGCATCCAGGTAGGCTGATATGATATCTTTCTAAAGTGACACATTTGCTCAGCAGCCACCTCTCACATTCAGACAACACTGGCTGAGAACAATGCACGTGAAGGCAGATGCCCATGTTGTTTTTAATGAAAATGCAAACATAGTGACTATATTTTAAAAATGAGCATTACACTTATTCTGTCATGCTTTAAGAGTGACAGAGAACCAAAAGCTGTATGCTGTATGTTGACAAAAGATGTTGCACAATGACTGCTAAACAGTATAAAAGCTAACAAAGCACAGGAAGCTAAACTCAGGCTATAGTGATAGGCACCCAATGTTATGAAAACAGGTGAGTGAACAAGGGGGAGGACAAGACCGACTGAGGGAATTAACTGGGAAGAGGAAATATATGGGAAACACGTGAAAATCTCCACATGTGAGAACAATTAGACAAACATTAAGTAAAAACCAGAGAAAAAAAAACAAGAGAAAATTCACAGTCAAACCAAAATGGAGACTAGAGACCTGGACTACAAAGCAGGATGTTTTTTATGCAGATAACGTCATGGTCAATCCCATTTTATCTACAATGAAGGTGGCTCACTTCTTGCTGGAGTATATTGTTTTGGTAGTTTTTGCTGCAAACCTAACCTGCTCAGGTTATTTTCCAGGTTAGGGAGCAATTGGTGCAAAATCAACACCTACTGCCCAATTAACTTTATGGAAAACAGCAGTCACAATTACTGGAAGACCTCGTGCGCGGATCGTAGGAGTGTAATTCAGAGTGTAATTCAACACTGTAATGTCTTTGCATTTGCCTGATAAACATCAGTAAAAAGTAGAGATTCTTTGACACAATTTTATTCCTTGATTTTTATTTGTGTTGCCTGAAAATCTACAAAATGTTTATTTTTTTGAGCCTTGATATACCCTTCTGAGAACCAGCCTATTCATTTCTGTCCTGTGTAATGGACATTTGTTTTTGGTCAATATCTTTTGACTTATTTGAGCTACCCTACTAAGTCCTGATGTGCTTAATAGAGGACATCCTGGGCTTTCCATTGATATCCCATGAGTCTGGGTATTCTGTTTTAGTGCCCAAGAGGACGGAAATCACAGAAATGTTCAATTGGAAGACTTCTTTTTCCTCGGTTCTCAGAAGATATGGTCCTCAAACAGTACACCTATACTGCGCTTACAGATCTTCATTTTAAATTTGCATGTAGACTAAGTATAACTTTGAATTCTGATGATCTACTCTGACCACTAAGTACTACCAGGGCTGCAGCTGAAAGAGCAAAAAACAAAATGATTTTCTATTTTAAATATAAACTTAATGAAATGCTTGATTTTAATCCATCAGATTCTCTCGTGTCTCAATTTGGTGACGTAGTTGTAGTCAGATGTCCCACACCTTTCATGTGAATGTGCAGAAAAACCCAGAGTTAACTTAGCGAGTTGATAAGCAGCTTTGTATGACTGCTTATCTTGATTTCCAATGTTCAGTGAATCCAGATAACAGAAAGATAGCTGGGGTATGTTGAACTCTGCTCATAGTGCATGAAGGCTCACACTAAACCTGATAACAGACGTAAGAGAACAGGCACCAACAGAAAGAGGAACAGACGAGGCAACACTGAGGAAACTAAAACAACTAAACATGAAGACATGAACCAAAACTAAAACGAAAAATGAAAATTAAAAAATGATAAAATGCTGTAATATCGCAAATACTTAAAGTTATAAGACTCATAATGAAATCTAAACCAAAACTCAACAAGAATTATTTTATACTCAGTTGCAGACACTGACAGTGTAGTTATACTTGTTCTACTTCTTCTACAAGGACTGGGATGCATGTGCAGTTGGCCCGTCGTAATGTAGTTTCTCAATGGCCAAGTCCAAAAAGCAGACTAACAACAAAAACAATAAGGTATGTGGACATCCACACAGAACCTTGAGCTCATTTTCTGATGATAAGGACCCGAGTGGAGCCTAGCCGAATTGTGAACATGGAAAGCATCATGAAGGCTGTAAAGGATCTCCATACTGCAGGATAACTAATTACCTGGAGCTATTTTAATCCCACACACAAGACCAACAAAATTATGATTTATGGCATTTACTACTATTCTCTTCCTGTGCAGCTGACGCAGGTTTATATCAATCTATACAGCAGCCTGTTGAACTGCATCTCTCTGAATGGAACCTATTTCAAAACTATGCGTGTGTCAGATTATGACGACACTGTCTTTTACTTTTCTTTTTTTTTTGGAAACTTTAGCAGTGGATAAAAACAGTGGTTCAAAGTTATTTCGTAAACTTTAAGGTTCTTGATCATGACAGAGCTCGTATATTGAAACATTATTATTGATTATTGACTCATTAACAGCATCAAAGCTAAAAGCAGATATTTAAAAAAAAAAAGGGAAAAAAGGGTTGAAGTACTTTACCCTTTATAATTAAAACAGAATGGTTGGCATTTGTTCATCTTTGATTGAGTACAAATCAAGCAATCTTGTATTATGTCTGTACAGAGGACAAATGCTAAGTACTTCCTTTCAGTCCTGCTGTGTGTATATTATTCTAAATTGTAGGAAAATGTCTTTAGAGAACAAATGGACAGACAAATTGGGACTCTCCTGGCAAATTGTCTCAATGCCAGCAGGTGTCGGCACAGTAACAGCATGTGTGTGCTGTGTTAATTGGCCCATCACATCTGCTGGCTGTAATTATGCAGTTGTGTAGTGCAGCGTTTTTGACAGGCTAAACGCGCCTGAATGATCACACAACACACATTTTTTCACAAAGAAAAAAATAGTTTGAAATCTCTCAAGTATGTTTTTAAATGTTCTTGTCAGATATGCTCTTAATCTTTGTTTTATGATTTCTACGCCTAAAGTTTAGGAACTTCAGTAAATCTTACCCTAGTCCTTTAGTCTGGCTTCAGAGTTAATATATTAGAATTGATATTTAGGTAATGGTAAAGGTTATGTAAAGGAAACAAAAAGCGCATCTGGGATTTTAAAAAATATATTTGATAATGGCAAAAAATACTATGTGTAATGTAGATACGGTATTCTGTATGCAAATGCGTGTATCTTCTACCATCTGCTGAAATGTGCCACTTCAGCAGTTTGTGGCAGCATGTAGTCGACACACAAACCTAAATGACAGATGAACTGCCAAATTAAAGATTCAGTGATGTGTGTTCATGGAATATCTTCATCTTACGAAGACACACATATACACCATTTATCTTTTTGAAAGTTTTCCCAGAAGCCTGAAATTTCAACAGATGTCGAAAACACAAACAGAAACACCTACACAAAAAAGGCCAAGTGGCCTAAGGCAGGTGATCATTAGGAAATAGTAGAAGAGATGTACAGAAAGGGTCAGCTGGAAAGAGAGAGAGATGAACTGATGACCAGAATTCAGAGTCTGCAACAATGACTACAACTTCAAATATTAAAGTAATGGATTGAATGAACAACAGGCCAGCTAATTAAACAGTTGCATGGCCTTAAGGTGCTATTAGAAGAAAGGTCATGGGGTTTGTCATCAAAAAATGTTAAGCTGAAGTCTTGATGCTGCAAATGAGAACAGATGATTGAGGCTCCAAAATGTATAGGCTTCCTCCTCTGGAGAGAAGGGGTGCGGTCAAGAAACTCAAAGAAATCTGATCATTGGATTCACTTTCAATTTAAAATTCAAATCATAACCAAAAGTCATATTTCTTGATGCATGCTCAATCATCCAGGTAAGTAAATCTCCAAAAGTTGATTCTGTTCATCTGGATGTAGAAACACTGATAACGCTACGCTACGTCCAGAATCAACTTTTGGAGACAAAAGTCATATTAGAATTTTTCTGGATCTGTAAATGCCATCCAAGCCTTCAAAGAAATCAGGAATGATTGCTAAGGTAATTTGTAAAGTTTTAAAATGGAAATCTTGAGGTAAATGTGGAAAAGGTGATGTTGGTTTGACAAATGTCTGCCAGAAAGCAGAAGATTCAGAGTAACAACAAGGGATGGGAAGCGAAGAGAAGAAGATTAAGAGAAGCAAAGGAACAAATGAACCACCTTCGCCAGGGGACGACAGAAGGGTGACAATTATGGCTTGCGGCTCTGAGAGTCCCGCTAAAACAAAAGAAATGTTCAGCTTGTAAAGGTTTCTTTACAGCAACCGTCACTCAGTCTGCTGCTGTGAACAAAGTTAATGAACAAATCATAGTGTCTGTCTCAACAATATGGAATAACATCCGAGTCACGCATCAGAAAGGCTTGGGGAAAAGAGGAAGTGAGCAGGTGCCTTCCAGTGGAGGTTCATTTACTGAGGCACAGGAGTTTCCTTTAATGAAAAAACAATGTCAGCTTCTTTCATCTGTTACTGACCAGAATATAAAATGAATCTATAACATGATGCTTTTAGAAATCTATCAAAGCTCTTCTACTATATTGCTGAAGTGAGATGAATATAGTATGAGCAATAAAAGTGTTATTATGATCATTATGACTCTTCTGCCAATCATTTTCTTCTGCTTATACAGTTGTGGGGCAATTGTCCCAGCTGCCATTGGACAACATAGAGAGAGAATCCTGAGGCTACAACAAGGAGGAGGACTTTATTTGTGGTTTTATCTTACTGTTTGGACTTTTTCTAGCCTTACAAGATCCAAAGAACAAAGACAGCCCACACTTCTGTCCTGCATACAACAGGAATTATGGCACCTATGAACAAATTCTGCACACATGAAGAGAGTGAAACTCTTCCAAAGGCAGAACAAAACATAATGCACTTCATGTTCAATTACTTCAAGTAACATAAGGATTGGAAGTCATGTTTCACAATTTCACATATATAAATGGATTGGCCGTCAAACACTGACAGTTTGAAATATATATATAACTTAATGCATTTAGTTTATGCTGACCATAAGACAGTGGAGATTTGCAGCCAAATAATTTAAAATAAAACTGTTTTGTATTTCCTTCTCCCTTCATTAGTTTTGGGTCACCAGCCAAGGTACCAAGGACATATGATGGTACAAAGGCACAAAGGATACAAAGCTGGTACAGTTAAAAATCAAGAGCAACTCCAGTAAGTTGCTGTTGGTTGAACCATTGTCAACATTAGCTTCCTGTATGTTTATTTCTGACTCACATAGACAAATGTAACTTCAGTACCGAGACTACCAACCTACCTTCCTTCTTTCTCCTGCAGGCATTTTGGATCCCTGCTGGGAAACATGCATCCATTATGCAGAACTGACTGAAGGCTAGACACACTGTCTGTGAGTGTGTGTATCCATATGTGTGTGGTTCTGTGTGTGTTTGTATGTGTGTGTAGATAAGTAAGCTTTTGGGTACCTGGTATCATCAAAGCAGCAGGCTGTCAGGTAACAGCACCAAGACTGAATTGCTTCTCTGGCTGAAGAAGGATTTATGGCTGAATCTTCAGTCAACATTACCACAAGTTAGAATGGCCTTTTTTTCTATTAGTAGTTTTTATCCAAGTTGATCCATCTGCCCATTTAATAGTATGGTGGTAAGTGATTCAAAGATATCATTTACAGCAACAGAAAAAAAGGCTTATTTGTTTGTTTCTTTAATATGAGTTTAGGGAATTTATGACATGCCCACCACTTTGTTTTCCCAAATCTGTAAATGTTCGAACACACGTCTGCTTACTTTATGTCTCTAAAAAGACAAAAACCTTGAGATCCAATAAACTTTTCCACTATAACACACAAAAGGCACAGTTATAGAAGTAAACATACAGGTTTTGACATGGCTGACAGACTAACAAACAGCTGCACTGGCAGATGTACCCACACACACACACACACACACTAAACAGACAGAAGGTAAGTTTATGTGGATAAGATCTATAGCGAAACTCATTTCCCACAGCCCACACAATAACTTTGTCTGAGGGTTACAGCCACCACAGGAAATCAAAGTGATAACAGACTGTGTGGCGGCATGTGTGTATGCTCCTGTGGCAAGAGCTTTAGGGTTAATGATCTAACAAATGAGAAAGGATTCAACTCCGCATTGTTCTTGTGTCACTGTGAACAGTTTCTAACAAAAAACGTTGCATTAAACTTTTGTTTTCTTTTAAATGAAAAGGGTTTTTAGAGGAAACATTTTTTATAAAGCACCTTTATTAGAATGGCATCAGAAAAATTAAAGGCACTCATCTAGATCACTGTCACCGTCACCAACACTGTAAAGATAAAGAAACTATGAAACACAAAGCAGCCAGTGTTTCTGGGGTTCCTATTCAAACAGTCAGTAAATTACAACAGAAGTCAAATGGTTCATTCAGTCATTTATTAACTTAGTGGCAGGTCTTACCTATTGTACTATTTTGGTTTTGACGTCATGTGCACATTGCCCAAGAGCAGGTGGCAGTTTAGCTCACTGGGTGAGCAGGCGACCCAGGTTTGAGTTCAACCTGTGGCCCTTTGGTGTATGTCTTCCCCCTCGCTCACTCTCTCCACTGTACCACTATCCACTAAAGGCAAAAATACCCCAAAAATATAATAATAAAAAAAAACCTTGCCCAAGAGCTGCCATATTGAACAGGATACAAAGCACCGGTTGCTAGGGAAAAATGTGGTTGGTGGTTCCTGAAGGTTGCTGGGGTGACATTGGTTGCAAAGAAACTGCTGGACCAAAAATCTCCAGATGACTAATTTGCTTGCTAGCTGTCTGTAGTTTTCCATGTCATAGTAAACCTACAAACAACTATATACACAGTGGACACTAACAGCATTTCTCAGAGAATATGAAATAGTATTTTCACCTTAAATTACCATCCCTAGTTCCTATAGGTTAGTTTTGCACAGCCAGCACAGCTTCACTGGTCAATCCACCGATCATGAATTACAGAAGACCTGAAGGATCAGCTGCAGAGGACAGCCCAGGGATCTGGTGTCTGTGCCATGTTTTGCTGGCACAAGATGGACCTACACATTATCAGGCAGGCAGTTTAAATGTTTTAGCTGACTGCAGTTCCCATTGTGCCAATTTAATGTCAAATAGCAAGTATAAAAGAGGAAATGATATCAAAGAACAGTGGAGCTACAATCTTTTGAAGTCTAAAACTGACAAAAGAAGCGCACTTTTGTTTTAAGCGCAGGCTAATGAAACAATAATGCAAAAATAGAACCATTTTGCATTTGAAATGATGTTAAAACTATACGGCTAACTTAGAGAGCTTAAAATAATCTGTATGTAGACATTTCTGTAAATGATGGCAAAGTAAAATGTATTATGCTTCTGATTTGAATGTGATAAACGCTGCTACAAAAAAAAGAACACAGTTTATTTTAAAACCTTCAGATCACCTTCAATCACTGCAAATGATGACTGTTATGCCTGATTAGGGCTTAACGTCATCTGTCGACTGTATCCACTCCAAAAACTGACAGCGCCTGTTGCTATGCAGGAGTTTCATTACCGTCTCACTTCACAAGCATTCTTCCCTTAAAAACACTGCTCTGGAGGTAACAAAAGAGCAACACACCACAGGACATGGTGACACGTGTGTGTGTGTGTGTGTGTGTGTGTCAGCTGCTACCCCTGTTATTACAGGGAGCAAAGAAAATTGCTGCTTCAAAGTGATAAGTACAGCCCTGTCTCTCCCTCTTGTTCCTGTTGGAGAAGCTACTTCTGCTTTGACTGACAGAGAGGAGAGAGCAGAGAAGAAGAAGAGGGGTCAACTGAGAGAACGACAGATGAAGGAACACGATGCTCATTGTCAAATCACACTTAGGTATGTCACTGTAAATATGGTCATATCAAGAAAATAGGATAAAAAAAAGAATTTGACAACAAACGTGCACACTGCAGATGCCAGCACCAAATGACAATAACTTATACTCAAAAAGCACCCTGTTCATACATCAAAACACACATCCAGTTAGCTGACCTTCATTTTGGAGCTGCTCCTGCTGAGCATTAAGACATGCAGGGAAGAGGAACGATAAAAGAGAGGAAAACGGAGCAAAACACAGGCAGTGGCATGAAAATAAAAAAGGCATATATGAAAGAGGGGAAAAAACTCAATGAAGGTAAGATAATGGAGGCTACCAGAAATGAAAGAGAAAGGATGTGTTTGTACCTTTTGGAGCGCCGCAGCATGCTTCTCTCAGGCAGCGAGAAATTGGAGAGCACCGTCCAGAAGGACTCAGACATGCTAACACTAGTGCAGTGCAATCATTGCTCTGACACGGCGACACTCGGCAGAGGACGCGGTTAACGAACAGACGCTGGCTTCCACCTGCCACACCGGCAACATCAAATGCGTGTGAGAGCTGTTAGTGTCTCTCCTCCCGCCTTCCCTCTTCTTATTCTCCCTATTCTGATCCTTTCTCTCTGCACAGTGCTGCCTCCTCCCTTCTGTCTTCTAACCCCTGTGTTTCTAAGTGGAGCTCAGCTGACTTCAGTTTCAGCTGAGACACACTTGTCATCAGGTCACAGATGCTCACAGACAGATATCTGAATGCAACCAATACAGAACTGATGCAGAAAAGAAAAACACTTTCTACTTAATTTAAGCACTCAAAGCATTTTCTGCTACAAGTCTCATTTACCCAGTTATACTAAAATCATGAAGCTATAAATGATTAAATCACACACACATTCATGCAAAACTTTGATTTATACCTAAACACTTGTGTAGGTACACACTCAACACATCAGGAGCAACTTGCGGTTCAGTATCTTGCCCAAGGTTACTTCAACACATGGACAGGCAAAGCTGGAGATCAATCACCGACGTTCTGGGTGGTACAGTAGATGACCTGCCCTACCAATGAGTATGGGTGATATAATATCTATTTTTCAATTCTGCCATATTGTTTATTCAATGGTCTTCATCCCTTTAGCACTGCCCGGCAAGACCATGAGTGTTTCTCCCAAACTCGTCTCTGTGTTACGTTGACGGTTCGATCTACTTGAGCAGAAGTCTGAACAAAGACTAATCAAGTATTCTTCCTAATGGCCAGCAGAGGACAACTCCTCTGATTGCAAAAGAAATCTAGCTGCTATGGGAAAACAACCTTAGGAGTATAGACTGAGAATAGTCACCCTGTCGTCAGAGCATGTAGAGAGAAAAATGGCCCAATACTTTTCAGCAAATGCAAGGTAAGTTTGCTTTATCTCAGTGTGTGATCGGAGGACTTTGGAGAAAGAAAACACTTTGGACTGCTAAACTGTTTTCCTTAAAAAAAAATGAAATTATCTTTTTCCATTTACTCGGGTTATGTGCACCTCAGGAGGTAGAGCAAGTCATCTACTAGTCAGAAGGTTGGTGGTTGGATCCCTGGCTGCTGCGGTCTGCATGCCAAATATCTTTGGGCTGCTCTCTATCCTGTTCATTCATCTGAGAATGTTCGATAAGAAAGCATTTACGTAGAAAAAAGTAGTTGCATGAAAGGGTGTATAAGGATGAATGTATAAAGTGCTTTGAGTGGTCAGATAGAGTGAAAAAAAGTGCTATAAAAGAACTAATCATTTATCATTTTTGTATAATAATATTTTATATCTAACAATAACTATAATATTGATATAATATTGATGAGGTGATTTCATTTATTTGAATTCCAGCGGTCAACCGCATGTCTGGTTATTTCATGCAGTCAAATTCAATGCAGAAGATTGTGTGTTGTTGTGTTTGTGTGAGTGTTTTTGTTTTCCAACATAAAATATGGATTTAAACTAAAATTAAGAAGCTATAAATGATCAAACAAACAACCCTGCAAATGGAAGCTGCTAAACAAAGTGAGTCGCTCTTTAAAAACAGCAAAAGAGTGTTGTAAGTGCTTTCTTGTGTCACCAGATGAGCACAGCTCATTAGTGCCGTTTGCTGGATGCTCTCAGCGGTCTGTCAGCTATAACACCAACAAAAGGTCGGCAAACTGAGTAATGGGGACAAAAAAAAGAGAAGAACACAACACACACCCCAAAAGACCAAACAGTTATGAGATGACACGCAGGGTGGGTCTTACCTCCAAAGGAAGGGGTTTCCCCATTGGTAAACAGGGGCTGACAGAGGGCCATCACAGTAACAGAGAGAGGGAGAGGAGGACGAAGAGGAGAGGGCGAGGTTGACTACGGGGGGCTGAATGACAGAGGGATGAAAGGAAGAGGGGGAAAGCAGGTGCTGGAGGAGGCTGTTGTTGCCGTGGCAACGCAACTGAGCTGGTGACCAGATTCTGCCAAAAGAGGAGGGAGGGGAGGAAGATGAAGAGAAAAAGACGCAAGGAGAGATGTGTGACGATGTGTGGGTGTGCGCTGGGTGGTTTAACACCAGCCGTATGCTTTTTTTCAACTCCCTGCCTGCTGTGCCTTTAGCTGGACTAGAGGAGCTACACTGTGACAATTTTTACACTACACTGAAACAAAGTTTAGCAAAACCTTCTTTGGTTACTACTCATGGCTAATACTTGCTCTTCTTTGTCTTAATAGTTTACTGACATTGTGATGGTGCTCTCCATACCAATGACCTCAATGGGTGTCTTGCAAATCTGTTCTTAATAATGATTAATTTAGAATTCAAATTTGTGCTTTAAAACTGTTTGTACTCTGTAAAGAAATTCAGAAATACCTCATGTGTACACACAAGCACAGAAGTTTAAACTACAGTGCTTAAGAAATGTATTAGACTACAACCCAGTGTGAGTTTTATCCCACAGCTACTATAAATTACCAGCATTGCTAATTACCAAAATCATTTGTTAATATTTTCGTAATGATTAATCCACCAGCAAGTACAAGCTCTTTAATCAAAATGATATTTTTAAATGCTAAAATATAATTACTGTCGTTAACCATGAATTTTCAAAGTTACTGTTTTACAAAAAAGCAGAAAAAATGCAAAGCACATTATAATTTTTGACTAAGATGCCAAATTACAGCATTCATAAAAAGAAAAACTTGTTTAAGTGGTTTAATGTTGAATGATTAATATCTGACTTTGACCATTGTACCGGCTCAATTTGGGTACCGGCTCAAACTTTTTTTTGTTTGCTTTTTGTAATTATTTGTTTTTATGACAGGTGGGTTTAATGAATTTGCTAAGCACTCAAAAAACTACTCCTATTCCCTGTAGATGCAAGATTCACCACTTTATTTTTCTTTAAACCGCCATCATTGACAAAGGAAGCACTTTAGAAAACTGTAGTTTTTCTGTCTTTGAATTTGGACACTGTTGTTTCATTTTGGTCTAAGGAGCTTGGAAAGAATAGTGTCTGAGGCATCTAAGAGCATTGGTGGAGAGTCCAATGCTCTTAGAACTGAAGAGTGGATGAGAGGCGCAACGTCTTCAAAGAAACTTAAAGAAGTCCAGATGCTTTTCTTTCCACACTCCTTAGACTACGATGACCTGGATGACTGAGAACCTTCACAGACATGTTGTTTCATTTTCTTTCTCTTCTTTTTTTTTTTTTCAAGATTTCTTTTACAAATCCGTCACTGCATTTTCCATAAAGAAGCTTAAGATGTTTCTGTGTAGTGAAATAGTTGGGTGACAGCATGCAGATAGCAAGAATGTATCTATGGATGTAGAATAATTCTGATTCAATGGTAAGATAACAGTGGTGGTGAATAATGCCTAATAGCACTTGTTTACCTGGGTAACCCCAGTTCTCTGACAATCAAGATAGGTATCTCACTATAGTAAGCACCTTCTGGTGTGACCAGTCATGGACACTAAACTACCACCACATCTGTCAAAGACAGACCAATCACTTCAAGGACATAGCATCTCACTCAATCTTCTTCGGGGAGTGATCGGGGATTTTCTTTGACTGGTACCTGCTGAGAGTCTGGAAATCACCACAATTCCTGAGTCGACCTATGAGCCAGCATTTTTTCCCCTGGAAGGCAGATACACAATAAAGAGAAGCCAGTATGGGTGAAACATGCTTTCTCTTTCTAGTCCCTGTCAGTACTCTTGCTGAATCAGTTGGGATCAACTGAAAGCTTTTCAGGGAGTTTTTAGGACATCCTAATAATAACGAATTACAGTAGTCCAGCCTAGAATTAACAAATGCATGAACTAGTTTTTCAGCATCACGACAGGATATTTCTAATTTGAGAGATATTGCATAAATGGAAGAAATCAGCCCTACATATCTGTTTAATACGCACACTGAAGGACATATCCTGGTCAGAAACAAGATTCCTCACAGTGTTACTGGAGGCCAAGGTAATGCACCAGCTACCAGCATGATTGGCACCAGTAGAAGCCATAAATACTAATGCTCAGCTTAGCAAGCAAATAGCTACACGAGCACAAGCTCACTTGATGTGCTAACTTGATAAAGTTCGTTTTAAACAATTTGACACCAGCTTACCAGAAAAATATCGTCACAAAACAAAAATGTAATTACAAAGTAATAATTAATCCTGAAACAAAAACAAAAAATAACAATGGTTCAGGACCACTGAGGAGCTCTAGTGATCTTTACAGGAAAGAAAGCAATAATGCCTGGTGTTGGGCCAAGGGTTATTAAGGGAGGTGTTGAAGACTGTGTGTCCTTGAAGTGATAGGTCCGTCTGATACAGACATATTGGTAGTGGATCTTCTACTCAGATCACACCAGATGGTATTTCCCATAGAGAAATACAGAGTGACGCCTGAAAGAGAACACAGGCTCCCTCACAGTTAGGGAGGGTTCCTCATCTGAACTACACACCATGAACTTGTGAAGCTTTGTTTAGTCTTTGTACATGTTTTTACTTATAGCTTATGGTGGTATGAGAATATGAGATGCTGGTTTAAATAAAGGCTGGCTTAAATTGCTGATCAGTTTACTGCCCATTGTTTCAGTAAACTTTTGCTAAGACATTCAGTTGGTTGTGTAGAAACTATACTTTTTTTAGTAGAAGGCAACAAACCGGCTGACAGTATAACAATTATACTGCCTGAACATACACCACCTGAGCAGAAGTCACTACTAAGTGTCCCCAACATATTGTCTGACTGCCTGCAGATGTCCCCTCACAGCAGGTAGAAAGCCTCACATACTAACTTATCACAGCCAGAGATGGCTGGACACAGTCTTGGATCAGCTTCAAAGAGCTCTGTAAGTACTCCCAGGGAGGCACCGGGTCAGCACGTAGACTGAGCTAAGTCATAGCACTAATGTGGATAGAACTGGTCTGACTCAATCAGTTTTGTCTAACTCACTGGGTTACAGTGAGTGGTACTGATAAGAAGCACACACTGTTTTAGGTTTACATTCAGCTGTCAGTTGTCACAGCTATGCAGGGCAGAATGACCTTATGGTGTTGATCTCCACCTCCCCTCCCCCCTGCTGGATGGGGCAGAGTGGGAGAGACCACCTACTGGGAGGTCAAGGGCTGCACACATTTTAGTATCTGCAGTTTTTACCTAACATACTGTAAGGCCATCTGTGGTGTGCCTCTATAGTTTTTAACACACCGATTTTGGAAGCAAAATTAAAGACAAAGTCATCATCAAATGCTAGCCTGGAAACTAAGTCACACCAGCTGGCATAGCAGTGAAAAAAACAACACTGCGTCCCAAATATTAGTGTGGAGCAGTCTGACCAGTAGGTTTTTGGAAGGTTTGTAGTGACAGTGTCACATAAAGTTGATTGAGATGAGCTGAAAAATACCACTGAATATTATGCAGTGTAAGATTATGCATGTTGCTTCTCTATATTAACACAAACATATCAGTCAACTCGAAAGCTGGGGGGGGGGTTTTGTCTGTGCTTCTTATTTTAAATAACAGCAGTGTGCAAATTCTTATAAATATTGCAATATATTATTATTATTATTAATATTTAATTATTCTGGAAGTTCTGCGTAAAGGCAGCTACAATATATTTTCTTAAAGGCCAGCATTGCCCTTAATAATTTGTTCATAACCTCCACAGAAAGTAAGAAACAACAACATTAGCATGTATACACATGTGAAAGAGTGCAAGCACAAAGTCACAGTAATCTGTTAAGCTGATGAAGGATTTCCCTCCCTGCTGGGATCTCACTCTGATACCTTCTCATGTTCATGGCTCCTCATGGTTTCCATTTCACTGACTCACTATGTATGTACACTATGTGTGTTCAGCACTGTGAATATATGTGGGTCATTGATATGTCACCTACACAAAGTTTCCATTTTTATTTGAAAATATTAAAGTTTAAATTGATATCGATACCATAAACGAAACATCTCACTCATGTATGCACTAACTTTAAATTCCCAAAAGCAATATGTAATTTTTTATATTTTATATCATCAATGCTTTTAATTCTCTTCTTTGGTATCAATTTTTTGTTGTCTTAAATGTATCATATGAATATTTCCAGTGTAATATATGAAGAGACTTTGTCCAATGATGTCCAGTTTGTGAAATACAGTATGTGGTTAAACAATAAAAGCAACTGTTGGGGATGTTATTTGAAATTAATGTAAAGACAAAGCTAAGCCTCTTAAACGTCTGGTTGGCCTGTAGTTTGCTAATGTAGGTATCATGTGGTAAGAGATCAGGAAAAAATATTCATGTAACCTAAGCATTTTATTTGGCTTGTAACTTTTTTGTTTTAACTTTGTATTTAAGCAGGAAAGCCTTTGAGATTACAATCTCTTTTTAAAGTGCTAAATGTACTTTGGACTGTGGGAACTTGGTCACTATTAGTGATTATGAACGTGCCATGAAGTACGAAGTGGCCCAAGCATCAGTTCCTGAGCTTGTCCTATTCCTATAAGCTTAAGATGAGCACTTTTCTGTTATTTTCCTGTTAAAATAGAGACTAAACAGATAAATCACAATATTCACATTATTGATCTTGAGGTGGTACTTTTATATAAGAATACCTCTGTCTGTTTAGCACAAATAAAAGAGAAGGAAATGGGATACAGCTCTTGTTGTGTTGATATGAACCTAATCTTCATTCGCTTTCACACACAAATTTGAACATGCCGTGTACACACACTCTTACTGGAGGCGAAGTTGCGGGGCTCCTGATCGCTCCCTCCTCCTCTTCATCTTGTGTACTGGGACAAATGAATCAGCTGTAATCTTTAATAATCCACCCGGCTGTATCAGCTCATCTGTCGGTCAAATACATACTGACCACTGAGCAGCTCCTCCAAAGGACCAGAAACTCTCATGTAGTTTAGTTTTCCATGGGTCAGACTGCTGACAGCACCTTCATGTATAAAAGAATGAGCTTAGCCTGTGCTACGTCAGCACCTACTCTTATCTCCACACAGAGACTCAGCTGTATGAGGTGTCTGGGGTAGACTGCTCTTCCACCGGCAAGCATGGGCTTGCTAATTCACAAACACACACAAACAGAGTGTGGAGCTACGTGCAAGCAACACACATATTTATCTGAGCTGGATAAACAAATTTGGTGTGTGTTACACAAACTCAATTGAGCTTTCCTCCTTCTCATTTTGTCTTCCCCTGATGAATCCAAAGTCTGTTAAAACACAAAATAAATCCTTTTGTTTCTCTTCTTGCATAAAACGTAATCCCAAAGTCAGAGAGAACATTACGTTCTGTGGTGTCCCATCAAGTCAGAAAAGAAAAAGGACCAACTCCTTAGTTATCAGCTCCTGTTACCGCTCAGCCATAGCAAAAGTTTGGAGGTAGTGTCCTGCCTGCACGTCCCCAGGAACAGAGTGCCTGCCAGAACTTCCCCGGGTACAGCCGGCCCTGTTAATCTCCCTTCAGTTCCTTAAAAGTCTCAGCCTGTTTGTGATCAGACCGTCCAAGAGAACTGACTGAGTCCTCGACAAACAGCCTACAGAGGGACGGGTGAACAGAAGGCTCGAGGGAGGGGTCAAACAGGGAGGTGGGAAGATAAAGAGTGGAGTAAAGCCTGACGTCTCCTTCTGTGCCGTTTGGCTTGGCTTAGTATGAGAGAATTTCTAGAGAACATTTTATCTGGAGAAAATATAATGTTTGAAAGAGTGTTTTAATGTTTTTTAACCTGTTTAAACTTTTATTCCACATGGTTTTTCTTTTGGGGTTGTCTTTGTGTTTTGTTTTGGTTTTTTTGTGAGTTTTTTTTGTGTTAGAATATGTAAAATAACTGACAATGACTGGAATATGTTAGAAATTAAACAGTTTAACAGAAAACACTGCTTAACCACTTTTCAAACTCAGTCTAATTTTTTATTCCTGTCACATTTACCAAACTCCTACAAAGTCCTACAATTTTTATGGATTCAACCTAAAATTATTTTAACTGACTCCTCTTCAGATGGTGTTTTTCTTTGGGTCAGGTTTTGAGCGTACGTTAACACCTAAAAGAGAAAAGTCAACACAGGAGACATTTTCATGATGCTATATTAGAGCATGTGTGAGGTGCAGCTGTCCACTTTCTGTCTCTATTCTCATTTCCGAGAAGCTTTGGTACACTGCTAAGCGCGACGGGCTAAATGCAGCTCATAAGCCACATCGCTAAGTCATAAACAATGACTCCAATCACAGCTGGCTTTGGCTGCGTAGTGAAACACATGCACACACAGTTCTGTTCATTTGGAGTGATTACTGAGCTAATATAGAAGCTGCAGCAGGACACGAGAATGCCATTAGAAACTATACTGGGTCTTTGTGTTTGCCTCTGGACTTGGAAAAGTTAGATTAAGGGGTCTGGTGGGGTCAGAATTTATTAGTGGAAGTTAACATTAAGGTCACTGAGGATTCTCACAAAATAAAAGTGAGCATGAGTGTCACATGATTCCCCCACTGAGTTCCTTTGCAAGCCCCCAAACAAAGAACACTTTTTCAAAATGTCATCTTGCGTGTGTGTAACTGACCTTATCCCATCTTGTTACTGACGTTTGAACATAGCAAGTTTAGTATGGAGGGGTGAAGCCAAATTGTAATTCAATTTGAATTTTTTAGTACCAGAATAATAAAATAAAATCAACTGCTTATTCAGTCCACCAGATGGTGGTGCTGAGTTTCTAGTGAGGTATGCAGAGTTGAGATTGCTCATTAAACAAACATGGTGGGATCTGAGGAAGAAGTTAGAACAACCATCTGTGTTTAAATTAAACTCATGGGCCTCTTTTGGATTTTTTAACAATGCTGGGACAAAGAGATGGAGATGAAAAACAGCCTAATATTCAGTGAACCAATGATCAGCTCTGTAGAGTCAAAGATTCGAAAGGAACAATGGGAGGGGGAAAAGTTGTTTTTGGGTTGTTGCTACAGCAACCATTTTTATACTTTGTTTGTTTGTTGAAATTTACCACAATTTTGGTGGGCTGGGATCAGAAAAGAGTTCAAACATTGGGCACAATTTTATACACCACCAGAGCCAGGAGGAAAAAAGATCTAGAGAAATACGCGTTTACATCTTATGCTCTGGGTTTTGTCACGCTTTTAGCAGCCTTTCTCAGTCATGCTGATGCAAAATATTCCTTAAAATATTCCTAAAAATTCATTTCATTTCATATGATTTTCTCATCATACTTGGAATTGCAGCCTCACAGGCCTCAAGTGCCTAGACAAGATGAAATATACATCAGTAGTTCCCACGTTGCTCATTAATGGAAGTTGTTCATGTGAGACGAGGGTTTATCCTGGAAGATAATGCGGATTGTGAAGATGATTGTGGGAAATCTTTTGATTTGCAAGTAACACAGAAACCATCCAATCTTAGCTAAATGGTGTTTACTTTAACCAAATAAAGAAGAATATCAATGTTCATTGAGAGTCACATCAAACAGAGTCAAGACCTTGTGTATTAATGTGATTGGCCAATAAAGCTGATTCTAATATAGGGTTTCAGCTATCATAGCAGACAATGATGCAAATATTTTAGTGATCCTGTGAAATCAACTTGCAATTTCTCTGCCTTTGAAATGGAAGCTCAAAGATGGGGGCCAGGTCTGAGACCACTTGCCATTTTCCAACTGACTTCGGTGCATAGATATGCCAAATAAACTGGGAACAAATGACAATAAGGCAGTTTCCGATCAATCTGGGTCAAGCTGGCATGTGCAATCTGTTTGCGATAGTGCTGCCGTGATAAACTGTGATAAATCTCAAATCTACTGCCGTCTGTTACAAATCTGTTCATCAGATGTGTAGTGCTGTACCAAAGCCAGCGACAGACTTCCCCATACCACACTGCACCACACGTCAGGTGTGACTATCTGCCACAGACTGGGCTCTTTCTAAAGAGGGCCGGTTCTCACATGGAGCCTTTTTACTGTACCTGAACATTACAAGCACTTTATACAACATGCCTCATTCATCTAATCACACACATTCATACAAGCATCTTCTGCTTCACACTCTGATAAATACACTGATTCTTTGGTATGCAGACTGATGCAAGCAGGGATCAAACCACTGTGCTACAGCAAATTTATAATATACAAGTTTATTTAAAAAAAAAAAATAGATGCCACTAGTACTGTACCTCATTTCCCCCATGTATGCCTCTTTCATAAGACAAAATGAGACATGCTTTCTGGTGTTAGATGCACTGTAAACTACTCTAACAATCCTTAATAGCTCTGATTTGTGTGTTTTGTCGTTTCATGGAGCAGACAAGCTCCACAGACTGACTCTGAGAGACTCAATGTGTTGGGCACTGACTGCTCAACCTCTGGTTGACCACATGGTTGTCGCAGCTACTTCTAATCTGTTCTAGAAAGCCCAAAAATTCTGTGCAATCATTTTCCAACCAGTGTTTTCCTGGTCATATGGAGATCATCGTCCTAATTTTTTTCTAGTTTAACTAAAGCTTCATAGATTACTTTTTAATGACAGTAGGCAAGAAGGCACTTTCAATAGTAATATTACCCAACACTAGTGCTACTAGGGAAAACATTCCCTCAAGACATTATTTAAGATATCAAGTTCTTGAGGAAGGCAAGAGGAAGGTTGCAAAGCATTTGATTCCTCATTTCCTAATGGACATGGAAGTTAACTTAACCTCCATTATTTCTGTTGAGACCTGCAAGAAAAAGTAATCATTTTGAGAGAAGGTTCTTCTCTTACACTTTCCAGAAAGACACAAGAAACCCTCTGCAGGACTGCAGAACAGCTTTAGGATGACTGCGCACATTCTGGCAGTGATTTGTTCTACTGTGAACCCACATCGGCACAAATATGACCAAGAAAGACTCAGAAAACCTATAAAATTCAGAAAAAGGTTTTTCCAGTGAACAGAGAGACAAGCCTAATTAATTAAATGACACAGGTCATGTGTGATTATAGCCCAGAAGTAATTTAAAATTACTTCTGGGCTATAATCAGCAAAGGTATGTTTGTTAAATAAAGAGGGAGAGAAATGAATGAAAGAAAAACTGCTTTGGACATGTTACAAGAAGAACATTGGACTGGTATGAGGAAGAATGACTGAAGTGATTGCACTGACCAGCTGATCTACCACAGAGTAACTCCATGCTGAAGGTTTGCCAAGGCTCTCAAACTCCACATTACCTCAACATCAAGATAAATACAGAAAGACCTCAAAACACTGTCAAGGGAATGTGACTAAAGTGCAAAGAATTTACAGGAGGAAAAATATCTGCTGACTGTATGGCCTTTTGTCAGTTTGCTCTCTATTCACAGTTAAATTTACATGCAGGTAGGGCCTTGTCTGGAAGAGTCAAAGTATATCTTATAACACAAGTCAAATAAAAAGGTTTGTCCACATTCAGTGTGGAAAGCAGATCCATGAAGCATTCCAGGATCATAAAGTAACAGAACAATGGTACACATTGGATAGACTTGTAGAAGGAAAGAGCCAGCTTTAAGCCCATTACTCATACACATCAGGACTAGTTAGAGTGTTTAAAACTGCACAGAGAAACAGAGTGAGTGATGAACACCCCTCTCAAAGTACAGTTGTGTTCAGAAGTTTAAATACACTCATCGAGTGCATGAATGTCATGGTAATTTGGGGCCTTTAATAATTTCTCTGAAAATATTTAATAAGTGCTTAAATGCCATTCTAGTGCAATCATCTGAACTGTTATGATGCCTGCACTAGAATGGCATTTTCCCCCAATGCATCTCTGACTTTTGGTAGGACTTATCAGCATGACATTACATTAGAACTTTGGCACGCACACACGCACAAAAAGATATAAATAGGCCTAAGCACACAAACAAACTTAGTGGCCTCTAAATAATAGCTCTTTATCCCTTCACTTGAAGCTCTGCTCAATACCAATGACCACTAAAGATGAAATTTAGGATGAAAGATATTGTTTTCCAAAGAAATTTAAAGGGCCCGTACAGTCAGAGGTGTGTATAAAGTTGATTGCTTTGCACCATAAAAACTTTCCAACCATTTCCATATAAGGCTGGAAATAGACAAAAAGCAAAGCGAATGATGGGTACTTACAAGCTGCCTCTTCTGGGAAGGCTCAGTTCCTTCTGAAAAAAAAAAAAAAGGCAGAAAGAAAGACACAGTGTCAAAACTTGTAGCATTTTCCATTTGTTGTTGTATGTCAAAAGCACTACATCTCTTTAGACATGACAAAATATTAGTTGGATCTTTTTGACCAAAAAGTGTCACTGTGACATAATTTATACAGGCAGCTTCAACATGAGACCCCCGGTCATTGTGGTTCAGTGCGACCAATATAACACCTGCGTAAGGGATTGAGACTTTACTGCTCAACCAAATGTTCTGATTAACAATTTCACTTAATTTCATTACCGTCTTTTTTGCACATTCTTTTTATCATTTGCTTCCTTTCCCACATGCTGAGACAACATCTGACTTTTGTTGAATGACAGTGAAGAAACCAGCGAGAACTATTGCAAATTCAGCATCACTATCTTGTGCTGTGGATGCCACGCCCAATGGAAAACTGCATGTTTGCACGAAGTCAAAGCCAGGTGAAGTCAAAGCTGTTTGTAGTCATGTTTTGTTCAGTTATTTATGAAGTCTTGAAAAATGGCCTTAAAAAAGAAAGCTAAATGATTACCAGACATAACAGCAGTTAAAATAACAGCAGTTTTATTGGTTAATGGAGCTTAAAAAAACACAAAGGAGGCTACATGAGAGTAAGAAGGTTTTACGTGAGATCAAATATGACTAATGTCTCCTTTAATTCTCACTGTATTTATTAAACAAAGGAGTTATTGTGGTCGCATTCATTCAAAAGCACTATGTGCTTCACATTCTAAATGCTTCTCAGCATTAACAATATGTTCCACCTAAACATACCTGGTGTAGCACCTTTAATTTATTAGGATCCTGTCATTGTTTAAACATCTGGCATTCAAACTGAAGTCAAGTAACTTTGACTGCGTTGGTAACGTAAATGTAAAATGAACGCATGCGTTCAATCAAAGATTGAGAAGAACTCCGTTTACAAAATGGTGAGTTTATTTGTGCAAGTGTGATGTACTGTCAACAAGTGACCACACAGTGGCAGTGCAGTGCTTTTACAATCATGCCTAAGCACCAACACTCATAAGCTGAGAAGTAATGAGGCAAAACAAAAAAGCAAATCATAAGAAGCAACAGATATTTCCAAGTGTGAGCACGTGAGCAGAGTCTTTATTTATATTGAGTATTACTTTCTTTAATGCATGAATGTCAGTATGAGTGAAACAGGGCAACACAGAACTCACCCAGCTCAGCCCAAAAGCAACATTACAGCCCTCATAGAGAGCACATTTAGTCAATACTGCTAATCAGTGTTTCTGTGGCAGATATCAGGTGTGTAGGGGTGTGTGTGTGTGTGTGTGTGTGTGTGTGTGTGTGTGTGTGTGTGTGTGTGTGTGTGTATATGGTATTGCCCTATGGCTTAAGCTGATAGACCCTGACGAAGTGTTAATGGTGTTTTTCCAACTACAACAGTTGACCTACTTGGGAACCTGGCAAGCCACAGTTTAAACATCTGATGATCTCCCCTACACACACACACACACACACACACACACACACACACACTCTCTCAAAAGAAAAGTACTGACATGATCATTTCTGTTTGCTTTGAAACCATCCCTGGAAATATTAATTTACCAACCGATTAGAACTACAAATAAAAAAATAAAGTTTATTTCTTATCAATTACTTATCTTACAAACAGTGGTTTATGTCTGAGTGTCTGCACCATTTAGAAAATTATACTACATCATCTAAATGCCCACATCCATAGATGTATGTGACTAAGCGTAACTGTGATTTTGTACATTAGGGTTTTGGTTCAGCCATGGCAGGGATGTAAAATGCAGCATCCCCTAATCAGGATCATTTTCATTTCACTTTATATCTTGTTCTTTTAGTTTTCTTTTAGTAATCATTCACTGCCACATTGATTTAGAAGACTTTCTATCGAGAGAGAGAAAGAGAGAGAGAGAGAGAGAGAGAGAGAGAGAGAGAGAGCGAGAGAGAGAGAGATACCTCTTGGTTCTGTTTTTAAACCTGTTTTTATCTTGAACACAGTCCTGCGTGGGACGGCTGTGTGATCTGAGTCAGATAGGCTCTCTTCATATCTCTCTGCACAGATAAGCTTAATGGGCATAATGGAGTTCAGCTGAAGTAGAGTGAGTGGGTGAGTGAGAGTGCAGCAGAAGTCTGCAGAGGTGTGCTATGATAACATCAATCAAAATGTGGCTTTTTTTGGTTTTCACTTAGCCAAGCACAGAACAGAATCACAAATTGACCAATTAGCCTGTTTGTGTGTGTGTGTGTGTGTGTGTGTGTGTGTGTGTGTGTGTGTGTGTGTGTGTGTGTGTGTGTGCCTGTAGGTCAGGCCGGAACCAGGAATCCTGTCAGTCATGTAAACAGATTTCATCCAATCCCAGAGGGACAGGAAATGGCTCGAGTCTCAAAAAGAGCAGCTCCCCTTCTTTTTAATAATCCTAATCATGTTTCCCTCGTGCCTATATTTACACTACTGTTGTAAATACCTCGAGACACAAGATTATTTAAGACCTTTCTTTCCCCTACTTATTAACATTTTCTAAAAAATTAAAAATAAGAATAAATACAAACTCAGATTACCCTTGAACTACCCCGATTCCTTTTGATTTGGATTCCAAGGAACCATAGATAATTTCTTACAGTGGTCTTGAGCAATAATTCCCTATGCTGTTTGAAAGTTTTTCTTTGGACACTGACTGCTTCTTCACTCATTTTCAGTCAAGCTCTTGTACCTGATTATTTTCCTGACCAATGATTTGAGTCATTCAGGTATATTAAAAAAAACAAAAACATTTTAGTTAAGGAATGAACCAGTGTTGTGTCTTCATATAACAAACGCTTTGGCAAAGAAATTTTTAAACTGCATCTTTAGGCGCTTAGTTACTAGCAGGCTGTGACAAAAACATATTTGTTGTTTCCATTTCTTTAGTTGAATGCACACACAAAAAAAGCCAAAAATAAGTCCCAAAAAGCCATTATCCGGAAACTTGGTACAGTTTATCTTGACATGCTGTGTGGTGTACCCTTAAAAAACTGAAGAAATTAGATAAGCAGGAAAAAAAATGACAGCAGGCGAATAGCATTTGAAAGTCACCTTAGGAGACAGAGACACAGAATTGAGAAAAAAGATGCAGCAAAGACCGCACACAGAACCCATAAGATTGGTTCTGTGCTACTGTTCGCTGAAGACTAATCAGAAATGGTTCTTAGTGGACGGGTGGCTGTCAGGAAACCATTCTTAAGGAAAGGAGGGATGAAGTATGCCAAATTACACAAGAACTGGAGTCAAAATCAGAAGTAACCAGTTTTATGGAGTCATGAATCCAAATTTGCTATTTTTGATTCAAATCATCATCGATATATATGGAGTAGATAAGGAGAGAGGCGCAAAAGTGAGTGTCTATAGCCATATTTAAAACCAAAATGATTATGAACACAGAAAAATGCTGATGTTGATCCACCATCTGATGCCATCAGATAAGTGTCTTACTGGCTTCATTTTTCAGCAGGACAATGATTTCAGACACATTACCACTCCAGTAAAAGCATACGGACAGAAGCACACAATGGAACTATGAGTCATGGATTGGAGTCCTTAACTTTACTGGATCAGTATTGACAGAGACTGGAACAAAATGAAGCTGATACCTATCGTACTTCTAGAAGCTTGGAAAACTATTCTTGAAGAGCAGTTAAGAAAATGACAAGAAAACCTACCTAAGAGAGTTTAGGATATGTTGAAGAATTGAGGTGGCCATACCAAATGCTGACTGTCATGCTCATTAGAATTTTACAATTTCTGCTTTAGCCTTAGATACTGTGTCTCCGTGTCTGTTAGGGCATACTTCAATAAATTATTGCAGCCATTCATACCTTCAGGCTGTCTCAAGATTTTTGCACAGTACAGTTAATCACTAACCACATGGCACCATATCACTACGCCTGTTACTTTTAGGCCTAAAGACTTAGGGCCATTACACACCAAGCACACTGCGAACCTGTTGTTGAGGGTACATGAGAGACACACGCCAACCTCGTTGTGTTTTTGATGGGAAAAACAAGGCACGTTGAAAATAATAAAGTCAACATCAAGCAATGATGATCCTGATGTTAAAAAAAATCATCAGGATAAAAAAACAGAGATTATCCATTCTCATAAGAAGGCAGTAGCACGGAGATTATTACCATATCATTGCATAGTATTGATGCATGTTTTAAGCCATTATCGCACTTGTTGCTGAATGCAGTTGTCTAATTGGTCAAAACCGATTAATCGGCCCCAAACAAAAATCTGAAAAAAATCAAAAAACAATATTAAATAAAATTAACATATTCTTAAAAAAGTCTTCCCTACCTTTGAAACGTTGAAGATGGATAACAATCTTCATGTTATTACCATTACATTAGTCTCTACCTTTTTTGTACTTCACCCCCTCACTTTAACTCTCCTGTTTGCATTAACAGCAGAGAGGAAAGCGACAGGAAAACAGAAAAGAGATCTGTCTGTGTGTTTAAGTACTTTAAGCTCTTATCAGCCATCCACCTACACAGAGATCTGTAATGTGAAATGATGTTCGTCTGAAACATTTGTTTGAAGGTTTATTGCTTTATATTGTATGTTTTCTGTGTTTTGCAGCTGTTCATATATGATAATCAATAATAATAGTCAGAGGGAAGCCTGACAAGGGAAAAGAGGTGTAAGTCTAATTATCTAAGTGACAGAACTGTTAAGGTGATGTTCTTTTTATAAAATGTTGTGTTAGTTTTGTGCCACGTAGTGGGAACTTTCCAAATAGTTCAGCTTTTATCTTGTCCGAACACAGAATATTTTCCCAAAAGTCTTACGGATCGTGGCACTTGATAAAAAAAAGCCAGTGGGATCGGTTTATGTGTTTGCATTTTTGCAGAAAATACAAGTTTATGTATACTTACTTTAGCATGATAAGCTCCACAAATAACACAACTTATGATTTAAAATGACAGAGGAAATGAAAGCGGCTATAAAGAATCTACACCACTTTCACATGATATCAGTATCACCAGCACTAAGGCTCTGTGTTCCCAACAGCTTCTGCAGCTTCATTTAGGAATATGTTAGCAAATGCTTACTTCATTTCAACTTTCTTGTGCTTCAACCACAAGAAGAATACTAAAACATGTAGTCATGGCCCACCGAGCTCTGATTTAATTATTGCAGACTCAGAGGAGACAAACACAGAGTCAGCCGTAAAACACATTTTTAACTGACTGATTTTACTAATGAATCTATCTGGGTCCCATCTTAGGACTTGCAAAGCTTAATGCCAGAAGCACCTCGTGCTGGTAGTCTGTGATTCTGCCATTCCAGACAGCTGTGGTAGTCAACAATCATCGGTGTATTCATGGCAGCCTCATAGTGATTTGCCAAGTGTGTGATAGATAGTTCAGGAAATGGAGCAACAGCAAACCCATTAAAGCCAACTGGGGCTGAGCTGACACACTGTCAGCAGGTGAGAGAGATAAAGAGTCGAGATTCTCCAACAAACACCTAATAGACAGGAAGGCTGACCATCACCACACAGTCAGATGGGACTGGGCAGCTGTTTTCTGCTGCACCACTCCTGCTGCTTGTACTGTAGCAGTGAGTGAGCTGATTCAGCTGAAACAAGTCCCATTCTTAACTCTTTGAATGTGTGCTCTCAAATTTGCTCTCAAATTGTACAGAGAGCACTTCCAAGGATCAAAATCAAGTCATAAAAGGGCTTCTATTGAGGGATCTGTACTACAAACTGTCCAGAGGTGCACAAGAAGATGCCACTGAACATTAGATTGGCCAGATTTAAATCAGGTAAAGCTTTCTGACTGATATGGATGTGTCTTTGTAAAAGAGAATTTCAATTCTGAGAAACATATTTTCTAAATTAAAATAAAAATGTGACTGTGAAACAAGCAAACAAAACATTTTTCATGTTTTCTTACAAATCAAAACACTAGCTCAGTGGTATCATCATACTTGCAAGCTCTGACAAACACTCACCCAGACACAAAAGCAGCAGCATTTATTCAAGAAACAGGTCTTTAGTACCAAAGAGTCCCATGAGAATAGCTTTTCTTCTGAGTGTGTGTTACAGTGCGTGTAGACTATCTGCAAAATGTCTGCATCTAACCAATTTATGTGCACTGCATGCACACAACTGTGCCACCCAAGGGCCTGATCATAATAACATGTTTTAGTTCAACTAAAAACATGCAATTAACTGGAGGATGCAGGGGAGCTGAGCTCCACCAGAGACAATTAGAGCTGCAGCAGCAGCCAGCAGCCAGAATTCATTATCAACACAGTGAATATTGATGACAAAACAGTGACAACAAAGAGACTCCAAGATGGCACACAGTGCATAAACAAGACACAGAGCCGAGGCTTAGAAACACACTGATGTTTACCAACTTGATATTTCACGTGAAAATTGTCCAGTCGAAGAGGAGAGTACAGACAGGGCAGAGAAGTCACACTCTAAATGTGCTAAAACAAAAGATGCCAAAACTGAATGTTTTATTTTACATCTACTGTCTTTAAAAGCTTTTAAATGAAATCAACATCAATCACAAACTTAATTTCAAGTACTTTAAGTAGCCCGTTACACCATTTGTCCATCAACAGAAATGATTGAAGCTCTTCAGCTAACTACAGTTAATCCTCCTGCCAATGTAGAGGTCTTTAAAACAACCTTTAAAGCCACTGAGTAATACACATGTGACCTGTGAATGTGAAGGACATCTCTAGTCAATCACACACTGTATATAAAAATGCTGCTATTCATATAGAACATGCTGCAGTGATCAGTATATCTACTGTATGATCATTGTGTCTGATCATACAGTAAGATGTTATTGTTCCGTCACCAAATCACTGTACAGTATCCTTCTGCACGCTGGCCTGAGTACAGCCCACTTTCGGATGCCTAAACTATTTGGTAATGACATGAGCACGAACATGGTGAGCTGAGACGCGTTCATTACAATAACAACATGCTACATGTTTCCATCACTTGTCTGTTGGTCAAGATCTGATAAATTACTTCATTTATTATTAACAGCATTAATAACTTAAATGCATTGTTGGCCGCACCAGTCACCTCACTGCAGCCTAATGTTATTATTGTGTAATCAATCCAGCTCAGCTTCTGGTGACTGACTCAGTTTGGCCTTGGTTTGAGAAAACAGCTGTTACAAATCAATCTTAGCAGTAACCAGACACGGACAAGGAAAGGCTTTGTAAACGATTACTTCATCCCACATACAGCACCATTACAAAGGCATATTTTTACAAATTAAAGTCTAAAGACTTGAGGCTGAGTTGGCTGAGTAATCTCTGATAACTACAGTAACATTTGTTTTCTTCTCATGTGCTGGTACAGAACGATGGAATAGGTAATCATTCTGGGAAGGATGCGGAAGTGCAAAATGCAGTAGTCATGTTTGTCAGGACTCTGCAGTGGTATTACGATTGATGGGTAAATAAAGAAAACAAACAAACAATCAATTAAACAAAACAATATAAACTAGCAAAATAAAGGCAGACTATCCCATTTGCCACTTGTTGACTATATATTTTTTTTCTTTGTCTTTTAATGGGGTCATTTTTATTAAACTGAACATTACTGTACGTGGGCTAATAAAATACACTAATACAATTGGTCACAATATTAACCTATGTGCATTAGGACAACAGGTATACAGAAACTTCAAATTTTAATTAAAGAGAAAGCGAGTAAGAAAATGTAGGCTGTATTAATGAAATGCTAATACTTATACATATGCAATACAAATCTGAGATGAATACGGGGATGTTTCTATAGTAAAAAAAAGAAAAAAGCTTTAAATGAGTTTTCTAATGAATTATTATTTAATTTACTTCTGCAATTTCAAGCAGCAACGCCGCCGGTGAATAATGGTATACCACAGTACCACGGGGAAATTAAGAATGAAAACACAGCATACGAAAATATATGGGAAAAAACTGTAGGAAATCAGAGCAGGAAAATGTACTTTTAAGGTGAAATACAGTATTTAGTGGTAGCAACATAAAGTTGCACTAAGTGAATGAGCTAACGATGTGGTCCATTTTGAGGACATGAGCAGAGTCCTAATGATTGCTCTGCTGCTGCTTAACAGCCAACAGGAGACACTCTGAGCTCCAGAAAGAGGCCCGCCAGGACCAGTAAGACTCTAACTGGGGGCTGTGTGGGTACCATGAAAAAGCGTTATAATTTACCTGGGCCACACACACTGGCACATTAATACAACTAGTCTCCCTTCCTCAGAAAGCAAAGCGTCTGTGTAAGTGTCACCAGGGGGATGACATCCATTTAGGATGCCTTTTAATCTCCCAAATGAACAGATATAACTCTCCCAACACTAATGCTAATGAACCCAATTACTGTGTTTGTGCACTAATGTGTCATTACAGACATTTTAAATGCGTGCGTGTGTTTTCAATGATTAACATGACTGAGTGAATACAAAGTGGGACTCTTCTTTTACAGCCTCCTCTCAGTTAAAAGCGCAGCTGTGGCCAGCCAATGTTAAAGTCTTTACGTGACGGCGGACCTTTCTAATCACTACTTTCTAAAAGCAGTATTCAGTACTGTATGTCCTCCATCAGTTAGTTTCAACTGTTTCAATTTATTTTTTTTTAGTTAGCAACAAATGAGCATTTTTAAATAAAATTTGTGGCTAATCAGATGAACAATACACAATAAGTATAAAAGATTGTAATGTGCTACAGTGTTAAGTTGCAAAAAACTCCAAAAAATGTTAAATTCCAGAGGATTTTTATGGTGCTCCATTTTATACTGCATCTGTAACAAGTTTCACTCATAGTTTAGCCATGGGCAGATGGCAGAAAGCTAACGTTAGTATATATGTGTAGTGTAGTGTAGACTGAGCTAAAGGCATTCACCGCTCACTGTCCAGTATAGCACAGTAAGTTCAGTACAAAATCTTATGGTCAGCATGTCCTGAGAACCAAACTGTCAAAGGACTATTTATGTTGATGTTCAAGTGCTCCTGAAAAAGTAGATAATACTACATCCACCTGGAACGGTTTGGCTGTGCACCAGTAATTGCAACATAAGCCAGACCTTCCCAAAGTGTGGGGCCCACCCCCTAGGGTGTCACCCGGCCCGGACACGGAAAGGATTGACAGATTGATAGAATCGAATCGAGAAAGAGCTATCAATCTGTCAATCCTTTCCGTGCAGGGGGGGCGCGGTATGAAAAGGGGGAAAAAAAAACAACGCTTGGACACTGCTAGCACGGGGCGCCCACACAAACGCAAAGCAGGAGATGAAGCATCGCTGAATATGTTTCCAAACCAACTTCATTCTAATCCAAAGACTAGAAAATATGGTGAAGCATATCTGCCCTTTGGTTTCACCTGCACAAGTGCCAAGGTAGGTCTCCCCTGCAGAATTGGTTTTCCCTGCGTCGGGAGCAGCACTGGGCTCTTCAAATCACACAGTATCCCACATTCTTGATTTTTAGTTCACAAACACTTGTTGTAATGACTCCTGACATTTTGGAGATGTTAGCTCTTTATACAGTAAAGTTACAGTGGGATACAAATAATATCAGGCTCATCCTGCCACAATTTGTTCTCCCTGTCTAAATCACGGACAAACAGTATCCCACAGTTGTTTATGTTTTTGAACCCATTTTGCACAGAGAGGCATTTTTTGAAAAATGTATTGATAGCAATGTTGAATATTATTACACAGGAAAAAAACAACTACATGTAAAATAATAACACCGTGACGCCTCTGCCTTTCTAAATGGAGGGACAGTAACTGCGTGTGTATATGTAAGCATGTAAAACTTGAAGATAGAGACAAAATACTGTTAATCTGACTATCTGCCATTCTGCAATTCATCTCTTGTAAACAATAACGTGCGCACAGCGTGACGTGAAAAAAGGCACATACCTTTGACGTTGCGTGACGAACTCTGTATTCCTCCTCCTCACGTAAACGCAAAAAAGGAGTTTTAAAAAATCTCCGTTTTCGGTGATTCGAAACGCCGTTTACGTGTGGACGAAACAGCTGCGTTTTCAAAAATACCCGTGTAGGTGCGGATGTAGCGTAAAAGAGTTAGTGGTTTATTTCCTTACTACCTGTAATTTATTGCAGATTACTTGTATTTGCTTAATTGTTTACTAAATGTTTGAGGTGTGAAATAAACAGCAATGGAGCAAAATATGGGTGTGTGTGGTTGGAGGATGTGTTTGTGCGTGCGTGTGCGCGCGAACATTTTTCTTGTAAAACAAAGGGGGGCCCAGCAAAAAAAGTTTGGGAACCACTGACATAAGCTATAACATGCTAGCAGAGTTAGCCTCAAAAGCTACATGGTTTTCCATGCTATTTTAATTCTTAAACATCAATATATTGACACACTAAATGGTTCCCCACCAAATCTGGAGATGGATGATGTTTCCCAAAAAAGCGGAGGACACTGCTTTTTTTTTTTTTTTTTTTGTAAATGCAGGAATTGTGTCTTATGTGTATTCTTAAAGTTGCAAAGCTAGGAGATTCAAACCCGCGAGACAGCAAAAGCTTTGTCTGTTTATTTAAGTTGAAGCTTTTCTAACAGCTTCTGCTTCACTTGTCTAACCATATTTTACTACATTTATTTCATTTATGTCAGAATGATCTACGTGCTTTAGCTGTCACACTAAAAATTATGGCCAGATTTTTTTTGTTTGTTTTTTTTAAGTAACTGCTGCATTCATGGACCATGAACTTCTGTACTATTACACATCTATATCTTACATCAGGCTGGTACATGAGAGAGAGGGCTGATGCCCCTTCATTAACAAGAACCAAATTACAGTAGAAATTATGTCCAAGAAGAAGAACAGCAAGGGTATTTATTGTATGCTCTATTTTGGCATTCGAGTGGACATCAACTCGTCTATTTCTACAGCTACTGTTTCCTTACAGCTGCACCATTCATTCATCAGATTGCTCTCCACACTTCCTGTGACACTGCTGGATGTGCCTTCATGCAGCTGTGAGGTCTCTCAAACGGATGTCCAGAAGTGTACAGTTATCTAGAAAGCATGTTGGTACTTGTCCCCTGCACAGAGAAGACAAACTGCTAATTATTTTTATCCACGAACAACATCACGCACCTACCAACACACACATGCGCACACACACACACACACGCACGCACGCGCGCACACACACACACACACACACACACAGAAAAGCGCGTATCTGGCTCCATCAGCTCGTCGTAAGTTCCAGTAAGCCATCGCTTCCTCCAGCGAGATGCTAAAGCCACTATCAGAGCCGGGAGAGAAAACAAGCTAATCCTAATTGGAATTTACACATTTAAATAGAATCTGCAATGCTTCACTGGAAGGGTTTTTATCTGCAGATAATACAGAGTGGGAGTGGCAGAGTGGAGGGGAGAGGAAGGGTTGAGTGCATATGTGTGTGTGTGTCTATGCCTGAAAAAGAGAGAAAAAGAGCGAGAGAATGAGAGAGAGAGAGAGATTGGCAGGTGGATGGGAAACAAGCTTCCCTACAACAATTAAAACAAAGAGATGTCTGGTGTCTGTTTCAACATGCTGAGCTGAGCTGCTCCACACTGGGACTGCGTATTCAGCATTCACAGAATTTGAGAGTGTGTGTTTGTGTGTCTGTGCGAGAGAAAGAAAAAGACAGAAACATGGACATATGCTTAACAGGAAGTCAAAGTATGTAAGCCTCAAGTTTTCTTATCCACATCTGTTTTTACAGGGAAAAAAAGAAAGATAAAGGCTTTGACCTAAACCAACAATCTATAACTAGTATGTGACATGGTTTGATAAAACCTTTTGATTATAATGAAATTATAAAGCAGAAGCCATTATAAAGCTCTTGAAGCTTTATTTACAGCAACTAGAGGTCTGCCTTTGAACGTTTCAGCCAAGTTTTTCTTACACAGTTATCCAGCCTACACCCCATTTTAGGCAGATAAAGCCCAGATTGTATACGATACATAAAAA
The DNA here is from genome assembly GCF_036321145.2 of Pelmatolapia mariae. NCBI lineage: Eukaryota > Metazoa > Chordata > Actinopteri > Cichliformes > Cichlidae > Pelmatolapia > Pelmatolapia mariae. Next base: position 25,503,449 of record NC_086242.1, on the reverse strand, counting down.
AATCAAAGACTTGTTGGCATGCATAGATCATCTCACTGGGTTACCTATATAATCAAAGCAGCTCATTAACAGCTTTCTCGTAAACATGTTTTTAAATTGATGACTTGGATGAGTGTCTCTTCCTGCAGGCAGTTTGGACACTACAGGTCCAGATGTTGACTCGGCGTAATAGGAATTCTTCCTGACTGACATAGGTGAGATTTTACCTCTGTCGTCTCCTGCATGCACACACGATCTGACGCAACTCAGCAGCTTGTTTGTGATAACAGAACCGACATAGCCACGCGCACGGAGGCAGCAGCTTCACAAAAATGTGAAAAGTGGTTTTTGAAAAGGAGGTGAGGCTGCCTCGCTGTGATGTGTGTGACCCAGATTTCAGCAGGGCACTCAGATGATGTTGGTGCGAACCTCTCTCTGCTTTGTATGAATACATTAAAGCAGCAGGCTGTGCTCAAGCGCATGTTACAGAAATAAAGTGTTCCATATGTACCTTGTGTCTGTTATTCTTTTCATCCCTCTGTTCTGGCCTCGCTCACGTCTACAGTTTCACTTTATTATGAAGAACCTGGACAAGTGTGCTCTGCTGCTCAGCCTGCAATTTCATCTTCATTTGGCTGAAAACTACTTCAATTTATGTCTTTCTGCTGAAAACTCACTCTTGTCTATCATACAATACATATATGAAGAGTAACACTCTGCTGTCACAACCAGATCAACACCCATGGTACAGGCTGAAACTGTTTTTAGAGCTATAAATTATTACATTTTCATAAAATACAAAACCTGCACTGAGGGTAACAGAGCCAAGGCACCAACTCACACTGCAAAAGCCACAAATACAACGTTAGTAACACAATAACCTCAACACTTACCAGAAAACATGTCAGGTTTGTCTTTATGTGTCAAAGAAAATTTTGGAAGAACATCACTACATATTTGTTTTTGTTTTTTTACAAAGCTAAATTTCTTTCATTTCTGTATTCATCACACCCCTAAATGTGTCACGTTCTCCATTTGCTTTCATGTTCAACAGAAGTCCTCCTTAAGTTACTTCAGTGTCAGCAAAATTAGAATCCACAACAGAATTTTGTTTGAGTCTCCAATAAATAAAGAATAAAGAATTTTTAAGAAGCACTACAGGCCAGAGGGCAAATCAGCTGTTTACCACAATGATAACATAAAATACCAAGCACCACGCAAAATAGTTCGCCCTGGTTCTGCCAGAGGTTTCTTCCTGTTAAAAGGAGTTTTTCCTTCCCACTGTCGCCAAAGTGCTTGCTCACAGGGGGGTCATATGATTGGGTTTTTCTCTGTATGTATTATTGTAGGATATACCTTACAATATAAAGCGCCTTGAGGTGACGGTTGTTGTGATTTGGCGCTGTATGAATTGAATTGAATTGAATGAGATTCAAGAAATGTAAAAATCTTTTACATTAAAAAAAAATAAGACTAGTGACAGAGCAAAGAAAGAGATGGAAGTGCAAAAAGGTGGATGATGAAATTCTGAAGCAAGAGAGCAGGACAAAAAATGAACTGATGAAGACTTTAATGGGATTAATTAAAATGGAAGAAAATGACTATGAACAGAGTGGCACAGAAGGAGAGAAACTAACGATTAGATAGTGAGATGAGACTGAAAAAGTGAGACAAAGAACAGTTTGATGGGCAGCTAAAGAGGGAAATGATTCCCAGGAGGGGAACCAGAAATAAGAAAGAGTGACATGTGATCTGTCTGCACGAGCATTCTTTCTCTGCCTCACCATCCCCCTTCTCTTCCTCCAATATGCTCTCTGGCAACCCCGCTCACAGGTCGCCCTCATTGTTACAGCTGATCTGCTTACAGTGTGTGAGGGGTCAGGGTGTAAAGAAAGCATAAGTATTGGGGTTGAAGTATGAGCAAATATCAGTGCACACTTGAGAGCACTCAGCCACTAAGGACTTCAGTAATTATCATCACCAGTTAGACAAAGTGCTCAGATTTTGGTTCTCATTTAAATCAGGGCTCCAGAAGGTGAGCATTCCCCTCATTTGGGAATATTATTCTATAAATCCAATTAAGCAAAGCAGCTAAAAGCAGCTAGCTTTGATTTCAGAACAAATACATATAATTCTTAAGATAGCTAGCTGTTTTTTTCCTTATGGGAGTGCTTTCTATCTAACATCACATACATTCATACTCCAATGGATGCATCAGAGAACATCTTGAGGTTAGTATATAGAGATTGACAGACCACGTGACTTTCGCGCATTGCATGCCGGGAGGTGGTGGCAAGACATTCAAATTACCACATTAAATGCAGGCATTTGCAGCACCGCAAAACGTTTATTCTCACGTTCCAATACCGTCTTGCTTTTTCTTTCCTCACCAAAAAAGGAATGTACAAAACGAAGGAGAACAATGCCGGTCCGTACAAAGACAGACTCGACGAAAAGGCAAAGAAAAGGACTTTCTTGTGATTTCATGTTTAGTGTCACATTACGGTGGACCCATCTTCCTGTACTCTGCACTTTATGGTTTGTGTTACCTGTTGTTCTGTTATGCACAGTGAATTATTAGAACGTGTTTAAATTGCTATAAATGTCTGTCACACCACTGCACTTTACAGCTGTGCTGTAAATTATCTCTTTATGTCCAGAATGGGCCAACGCAATCTTTCTTTTTAGTCGCCATATAAGATATATTAACTACCACAAAACACTTACCTTTGTGGAAATGCTTGGAGCAGACTAACATGTGCGGTGGAGTGTTTTCGAACGTTATATTAGGTCTTCTGATAGCGGCAATCCAGGCCATCCGTCGCCTCTTCGTGACTTCGGAGACATGGCTTGGACAATTTCTCTTCCACGCCGGAATCCGATGAAAACCAATCGCATTTCCCGTTGACTTCACGCGGCTGCCGTTCGCCCGGCTTGTGCAGTTAATAATACAACAGCTTCTTGCCATTTTATGTTTCTTTTTATCGCTGTGTAACTAATTTCTATTGAAAGCCTGTGCCGCTATTACCTCTTGCCACTACTTCCCAGTATCCTTTGCGGTTTTACCCCTGAATGACGTCACATTTTCAATCTCTATTGCCAAAGGATATCTGGAATGCAGACTAGAGCACCAAGAGATCGAACCACCAACCTTCAGATTAGTAGCTGAGCTGCCCTACCTCCTACCTTACCTCCTGAGCTACAGCCATAACATTAGTTTCACTACTGCTAGCATGAGGTGATATCTGTGCCCTACAGAGGTTGCATAGACAGTCCAACTTCTCCAGGATGGCACATGAATATGTGGTATTTCCAGAAGGATTGTTGTGTCTCCAGCATGGAGGAGGTTCCAGGAGACTTTTAGTTACTATAGGAGAGCTGGACAGGGTTGTGGCAGGTCCTTAAACTATCAGGACTGGTATCTGCCTCTGCAAGATACCAGTGCAAGGAGGAAAAGGATAAGCACTACCACAGCCCAACAAAATGACCTACAGCAGGTGTAAATCTCTGACCAAACAATCAGAAACACACTTCATGAGGGTGGACTGATGTCTAGTCAGCCCTGTGCTCACTGCCTGGCACCATGGAGCCCGGACTACCCTGCCATATTATTTTCTTTTAGGGTGTCTTTGAATTCAGCCCTCTTTAGGTTGATAATATTTATTTTCTTGTTCCTAACACATTACCCAGTATACTATATCAGTATCGATATCCAGCATGATTTTTCCCCATTGAGATCTGACGTGTTTCATACCCAGGGGTTTTCCAGGAAAACCCAATGATCCCAATGATCTGTGAAGGAATTAGAAAAATATTAGGTATAGCTAAAGGCAATTAAGGAGGAAGATCCCAATGTTAAAAAGTCCACTTTAAAGAAGTTTGTCTGAAGGTGTAAGTTTCTTATAAATCAAAATGTAAATAAAATAAATGTTTATTGTTTTCTACATGCCACACAAAGTCTGAATGTTGCTCAGTATTTAGTGTAAGAAAAGAAACCGTCCTAAGGCAATAGAACTGAGGCTGTGTCTTACAAGCAGGAACAGTGTGGTGTCTAGACATTCAATTTCACACTCCTTGAAGTTTACTGCCTGCTGGCTAAATGCAGCCATGTAGATTGACTCAACGAGACAGAGGAGGAGAAAGGGGAGTGCTTCAGGGTTTACATATGTGTAGGCAGATGAGATGAGGTCTATACAATCAGCATTTTGTTCATATTCAGTGGGAGAAATAATGATTTGATCCCCTCCTGAATTTCCAAGCAAATCATGACTTAGAGCTTTGCAGAGAACTTTACAAACTACCATTTGGCAACATGAAGCTTCAGCTTACTCCACAGATTTTCTACAGGAGACTAGTAGGTCAGCTAAAAGTTAGGCTATTGCAAGACCTTAATGTGCTTCTTCTTTAGCCATTCCTTTGTAGCCTTGACGGTATGTCTTGGGTCATTATCATGCTGGAAGACCCATATGTGACCCATGGTTAGTTTTCTGGCTGAGGGAAAGAGGTTTTCATCCAAGATTTTACAGTACAGGGCTCCATCGCTTGGCCCCTCAACGTGGTGATGTTGTCCTGCTTTTCAGTAGGAAAACAATCTCAAAGCTCTTTGGTTCACATACAGCAATTTTCTTCCTCAAACATGGCAAGTTGAGTAATGATAAGGAACTTGATTTTGTTTTCGTCTGACCACATTACTTTCTCCCAACTCTTTTATAAATAACTAATAGATATTCATTGTCAACGTAAGACAGGCCTGTACATGTGCCTTCTTGAGCAGGGACCTTGTGGGTGCCACAAGGTATCAGTCTATTGAGGCATAGTGCGTCAGTGGTTACTGTGGTCACAACTGCCTTTAGATCATTAACAAGTAGATTCCCCACCTTTCTCAAGATCATCTATGCTCCAGAGCTCCAGACTGAGGGTGACTTATATCTATTATTTTTTGTTTCTTTCAATTTGTAAATAGGAACAAAGTGCCACTTACAAAACAAAGACTTAAAAAAGTCTGAAAGCAAAGCAGGAGAAAGGAGATTTAGAGAACAGAAAATAAAAAATCTTGCTTGTAGGTATTAAAAACAAACAATAGAATTTGTGTTCATAGTTTCAGCTTCTCCTTCCTGCTTTCCCTCATTCCATCCTCTTCTTCTTCCAGAACAAACAACAAGAGACCCAGCCAACTGTCAAAGTCCAGCTAAGGCTAACTAAGCTCAGTTTAGCCTGTTCTTGGGGCTGAATGTGGTGTTACAATATCTGCTCAATGAACATTTATACAAGCCCTGATCCCCAAACGGGCTCTTAAAGTACAACACATGGCTGCTACATATTCAGCTACACAACACATCTAAAAGTTTAAGAAAAAGTCCAGTTTATACAGGGAGCTCAAAACTTAGTATTTGTACATGAACGCTTCTGATTTTAATCATATTTGCAACATAGCGTTTATCTGGACCATCAGAAACATGGCTATTCACCCATATATATGCATGCATAAGTTACCCTATGGGCTAAATCATGAACTCACTTTGGGTTTAGTTTGGAAAATAAGAATGAAATTTAAAGAAGCTCCAAAAAACCCCAATAGTTTTTAATGGTTATGATTAATGACGTTAATCATAGTCATGGTGTCATGTCACACTGTCCTGCACTGTTTTGTCGCTATATTGTATGTACGGCATACAATATAGCATGCATGTCACTAACAAAATTCTATATGAAACCACATTACTTTTTGCTTCATCAGCATTATAACGAGCCAATTTTGGAGTCTGTGTTGTACATTTTTGCGCTAGAGATCCCGGTGGTCTCAAGCTATATTTATAGGAGCTGTTTGCTCAACTAGCAGTAATGTCCAAAGCCAGAGCTCATTCTCTTTCTCTTACCATTTCCAAATATTCAGATATATGCATGTTTGAAGGAAAAGAATGCAATGCAGTGGTGCTTCTTCTCATCAAAATATAACAGAGGAAAAAGAAAAAAAACCAAAACCTTCAGCAGAGGGTTACCAAAACATACTAAATACCTACGACTCTTTATTTGTATATATTTGAAATGTGTGCTCTCACATCCAGATGCTGGGGTTGATGTGTACTCCCAGTGCCTCATTAGTGGGCTTTTATTTTTCCATGACGCAAAGTAGCCTCAAACTGTAAACTCTGAGCCATATTCAACACATTAAAGCTACTATATATAAATTTAATAGAAATGTCAGTATTAAAACTGCTATCTATGTGTCTCATGGTAGTACAGTAATATAGCCATGTGCAGTACTTCAAGTAATTTATCGTATATAATTAGATGTCTTTAAAAACACTAATAAATACTAAATTTTCATATTTAATTATTTAATTACTAAAATTATAGATACAATAGGTGCCAGCCTCAGTGTGAACCTGAGCTAGAAAAGCAGCTATGAGGGAGGGAGGTAGGGATGGATGGATGGAATAAGGGGTAAACTCTTTACAGAAGCATCTTGATAAAGACCCATCTCCAGATGGAAAAGTGCTCTGCATTGTTCCTTCAGGAAGTCTGATGTTCCTCGGATGGATCAATCTGACATGTAAGTGACAGTGAATGGGATTGATGACTGATGCTGGACTTATTTAAGCGCTGTGTGTTTGTTCTGTCCCTGTCAGTTTATCACACTCTACAAGTCAGTCAGTGTCCTTGAAGTGTCAACAAAAGAGACATTAGTGTAGCATTTCTTGTAGGAGAAGACCTGATGTGTGTCTGTGTTTGCGTTACATGCCTTTTATGTTCAGATGCTAATCAAGTCCAAGGCTGTGAGTTTGAGTCTAGACAGAGGCAGTGTGGCCTTTTGTTGTATGTCTGTGTCTGTTCAGGCTTTCCTGTATTACGTCTGCACACAGGATTATAATAAACAGCAGAGGTTGGTAGATATAAGAGAACATGACAGCTTTCTGACTGGAATTCAGACAGAAAAAGCTTCAACAATGCCACAAGCTTCCACCTATTCACATTCCCTAACCACCCATGTACACAAATCCTTGCATTCAATATTATTTTCTGACAAGAAGCCTCTGTGTGCTGAAATCTGAATCCACCCACACTTGACAAGAAGGACACATCTGATTACGACAGCGATGAGAAACTTCCACACCAGATATCTAAGTCTGGAAATAATTTCCCTGTCGACCTTCTGGTATCATTCCAACTGCATCAGCTGTTGGAATAACAGCTGATTGTCCACAAACACCATCTGCTCTCACAACCCCAGGGACTAACTGCTGGCCTGACACAATGTGCCATGGGTAATTAAATACCAGATTTGTGGTGCATTCTAAAACACAGAGGTTACATAAACAAATATGAGAAGGGGAAAAAAAAACAACTTTGCAAAAAGAAAATTCACGAAGGTTAAAATGGCAGCATAACCAACTGAGACGGAGCACCGATATAGGTCAAATATGCCTTAAAGAAAGGACACTAGTGCACCAAAAATCTTATGAACATGTTATTAATATAAATGAAATGTTCAAGTTGTGCTAAGAGGTTAAGATAAGATAAGATAACCTTTATTAGTCCCACGTGTGGGAAATTTGTTACTGTGGCAAATAAGGAATACTTTAAATAAAATCTACCCAAATAATGTGATAATGTTTCATCTGAAACAGAATTCCTCTGCTACACTGCACAGCAAATTCCATTGCTTACATATAATGATCAGCACAGATTGCAGTTTAGTGTTGGATAAAACATAACCTCACTTTAGTAAAGTTGGGAAAAGAAAAGCCAGACAGCTAATGAGTCACACTCCGGTAGGGAGGTGAGAGACCTAAAGTGCCTGACACCCAATCACTTTTGTTCAAATATTAAGAGTTTAACATGTCGGATGGTTTTTTTCTAGACACAAACAAAAACAAAATGGAACTGTGCTCTCGTCTCTTCCATAACTGAGATTGTGGATGAGACAATAAGTCAAACAGTGCTCTACATCTCTTTCAATTTCTTCCCACCCTCACCCCCCACTTGTCTCCGTCTGACGTCGTTGCACTTCAACACCAGAATGGCAGCAGGCTTGCCACCCTCCAGGCTTTGGCTTTTATCATGTTGAGAGGTGTATGCCCGCAGGACGACAGATAAAAGGAAGATGAAGGGCATGGAGGAGGAGGAGGAGAAGAAGGAGGAGGATGGTAAAGGCGAGAAAAGCAGGGTGGTTGTTAAACAATGAAGGTAAGGAACAGACTATATGCAACACAATAGACTGCATTACAATGTAGACAGAATGTTGATGATCTTAGATTCTTACTAACGTTAAGTTAATTGTGATTTTAAATGTAATTAATTAATATGTTCCTGTATATATAATTAGGTTGTTTTGTGTTGTTTTGACATTATGTGGGGAAAAAAGGCCCACCATGTCGTCCAATTCAGTAATCTTTTTTTTTCCCCAGAAACTTCTTAAAACAGAAACTAACATACAAATTCTTAAGTTTTAAAGCAATCTTTTTCTTACTTGGCACATAGCAAGACCCATTAGCTAATGACCATCATGGCATTTAACTCCGGAGGTTCCGGAAGCAGCTATCAAGGTTAATTTGAGGTCACATTTTAGAATTCCCGATACGAGTTTTGGAACTAGCGCGACTGCAGGGCATGACTGATAATTAGTAATTAGATATTTAGAAATTGTAACACTCAAGAACTTAAACTGGGAGATTTATGTGGCAATTTATGTATGTCCACAGAGAGCTTTCTTTTTGGTGTCCAAACCAGGAAAATTATTTAAGATGTGTCTGCTTTATTTGCCATAGTAATTAGTGTGAATGCTTGTAAAAGCATTCACAGTATTGTTGTTGTAATCTTTATTATTAGTGTGAATGCTTGTAAAAGCATTCACAGTATTGTTGTTGTAATCTTTCTTATTATCTATTATTCCATATTCCGTACGTTTTTTGGCATCTAACTCATTCAAAACCATTCAACTTAGAAAAACCATTCAAACACCGTTAGATTCCTCTTCTTTTGGACATGACTGCTTCTACTTTTCTCATTCATAACATTTATATTTTTAATTTTATTCAACTTTTTTCAACAAAAATTTCCCATGTATTTCAATGGGGAGACCCTTCAAATCCTCATTCAACTTAGTCATTTTCAAACTGTATCTACTTCCACATACATTGACATAGAGCCACCATTCAAACTTTAAAACGAAGACAAGACATTCAACTATTCAACTTGTATTTATCTTTTCAATATCTATTAGACTTTTTCTTCAGTTCCAGTTTAAGTTTCATGATGTTTTTTCAGCCGTTTCAGAGTTTATAATGGGTGTGTATGGGACGGAATGTTGCCGCTAGAGTGAGACAGCTCAACTGGCAGAGTGAGAGAAGCAAAATAATTAATCTTAAAATCTTTTTTAAAACTGCTGCTGTGTCCGCGGCGTTTGCTCTACAGGTATGATTTTACCCTCAAAACGTAGCCATCGCTGTCCTCTTTCATCCAATGTGTTTACTATTGTAATAGGTGTTATGGTTCTTTCATAAATGTCACCAATGTGCAGCCTCCTCCTTCCAACTCCTCCATAGACTCCAATGTTAAAATGGCTCAGAAAGTTCGTTTGAAAATCAGAAGAGCATGGTGTCTTTATACTGTCACCACGTCCATATAATAAACTCCACAGGCATGAAAACTGAGAATTCAGTAGACTAGACATTGCTGGCGCTCACGGTGAAAGAATTTTGTCAATACGACGTGTACTTTTCATTTGGGAACGATTTGTTTGGGCCTGACTTTTCTGTTCATTTTAAGCAGCAAAAGTGACGTGCATGTCTGTGAGCGTGTGTATGGAGCCATTGGGTGCAGTCACTATAGCAACCAGGCTCACACCTGCCTGCCTAACGAGCTCTGTCTCTCACTGTGCCAAGATTCATCTTAAACACTTCTCTTTCAACTGCTGCTGTGTCCACAGTGTTTCCTCTACAGATATCATTTTACCCTCAAAACGTAGCCATCGTTCTTCTGTTCCCAGCACCGTGTCTTTCAAAGCTCATAGATACAAACTTTTTAAACTGTGTGGATCCATGTGGAGGAATCACATTTTAGTCATTCAGTTATTCAAAGAATATGAACTTCTAATATTCATTCAGATGTTTTCTGACTCTAAATTTTCTTTTCTCATTTCTTATGTTTTTCTAATTTAAAATTAAAACATTTTCAGCTCTTTTCCAACTTCTGTGTGGTTGTCAGCTTTTAGCAGTTCAGCATTTTGGTTTTCAGGTGCAAATTTCTGTATTTTTCATCTCATTCAACATTTTTAACTTAAAATTCAGCAATTAATTCATTTCAGTGCACACATTCAGATTCAAGCATTCACACTGCAGTTTCTTCAGAAAATGCACTTTCTAGTTAGTGTGAATGCTTGTAAAAGCATTCACAGTATTGTTGTTGTAATCTTTATTATTATTATTATTATTATTATATCATATTCCGTACGTTTTTGTGCATCTATCTCCTTCAAAACCATTCAACTTAGAAAAACCATTCAAACACCGTTAGATTCCTCTTCTTTTGGACATGACTGGTTGTATTTTTCTCATTTATAACATTTATATTTTTAATTTTATTCAACTTTTTTCAACAAAAATTTCCCATGTATTTCAATGGAGAGACCCTTCAAATCCTCATTCAACTTACTCATTTTCAAACTGTATCTACTTCCACATACGTTGACATAGAGCCACCATTCAAACTTTAAAACGAAGACAAGACATTCAACTATTTAACTTGTATTTATCTTTTCAATATCTATTATACTTTTTCTTCAGTTCCAGTTTAAGTTTCATGATGTTTTTTCACCCGTTTCAGAGTTTATAATGGGTGTGTATGGGACGGAATGTTGCCGCTAGAGTGAGACAGCTCAACTGGTAGAGTGAGAGAAGCAAAAAAATTAATCTTAAAATCTTTTTTAAAACTGCTGCTGTGTCCGCAGCGTTTGCTCTACAGGTATGATTTTACCCTCAAAACGTAGCCATCGCTGTCCTCTTTCATCCAATGTGTTTATTATTGTACTAGGTGTTATGGTTCTTTCATAAATGTCACCAATGCACAGCCTCCTCCCTCCAACTCTTCCATAGACTCTAATGTTAAAATGGCTCAGAAAGTTCGTTTGAAAATCAGAAGAGCATGGTGTCTTTCCACTGTCACCACGTCCATATAATAAACTCCACAGGCATGAAAACTGAGAATTTGGTAGACTGGACATTGCTGCCGCTCACGGTGAAAGAATTTTGTCAATACGACGTGTACTTTTCATTTGGGAACGATTTGTTTCGGCCTGACTTTTCTGTTCATTTTAAGCAGCAAAAGTGAGGTGCATGTCTGTGTGCGTGTGTACTGAGCCATTGGGTGCAGTCACTATAGCAACCAGGCTCACACCTGCCTGCCTAACGAGCTCTGTCTCTCACTCTGCCAAGATTCATCTTAAACACTTCTCTTTCAACTGCTGCTGTGTCCACAGTGTTTGCTCTACAGCCATCATTTTACCCTCAAAACGCTGCCATCGTTCTTCTCTTTCCAACACCGTGTCTTTCAAAGCTCAGACATTTAAACTTTTTAAACTGTGCGGATCCAAGTGGAGGGATGACATTTTAGTCATTCAGTGATTCAAAGAATATGAACTTTTATTATTCATTCAGCTGTTTTCTGACTATAAATTTTCTTTTCTCATTTCTTATGTTTTTCTAATTTACATTTAAAACATTTTCAGCTATTTTCCAACTTCTTCTCTGTGGACGTCAGCTTTTAGCACTTCAGCACTTTTGTTTTCAGTTTAAAAATTCAGTTTTTTTTATCTCATTCAAAATTTTTAACTTACAATTCAGCAATTAATTCATTTCAGTGCATACATTCAGATTCAAGCATTCACACAGCAGTTTCTTCAGAAAATGCACTTTCTAGTTATTATTATTATTATATCATATTCCGTACGTTTTTGTGCATCTATCTCCTTCAAAACCGTTCAACTTAGAAAAACCATTCAAACACCATTAGATTCCTCTTCTTTTGGACATGACTGCTTGTATTTTTCTCATTTATAACATTTATATTTTTAATTTTATTCAACTTTTTTCAACAAAAATTTCCCATGTATTTCAATGGGGAGACCCTTCAAATCCTCATTCAACTTACTCATTTTCAAACTGTATCTACTTCCACATACGTTGACATAGAGCCACCATTCAAACTTTAAAACGAAGACAAGACATTCAACTATTCAACTTGTATTTATCTTTTCAATATCTATTATACTTTTTCTTCAGTTCCAGTTTAAGTTTCATGATGTTTTTTCAGCCGTTTCAGAGTTTATAATGGGTGTGTATGGGACGGAATGTTGGGGCTAGAGTGAGACAGCTCAACTGCCACAGTGAGAGAAGCAAAAAAAATAATCTTAAAATCTTTTTTAAAACTGCTGCTGTGTCCGCAGCGTTTGCTCTACAAGTATGATTTTACCCTCAAAACGTAGCCATCGCTGTCCTCTTTCATCCAATGTGTTTACTATTGTGCTAGGTGTTATGGTTCTTTCATAAATGTCACCAATGCACAGCCTCCTCCCTCCAACTGCTCCATAGACTCTAATGTTAAAATGGCTCAGAAAGTTCGTTTGAAAATCAGAAGAGCATGGTGTCTTTCCACTGTCACCACGTCCATATAATAAACTCCACAGGCATGAAAACTGAGAACTCAGTAGACTGGACATTGCTGGCGCTCACGGCGAAAGAATTTTGTCAATACGACGTGTACTTTTCATTTGGGAGCGATTTGTTTCGGCCTGACTTCTCTGTTCATTTTAAGCAGCAAAAGTGAGGTGCATGTCTGTGTCCGTGTGTATGGAGCCATTGGGTGCAGTCACTATAGCAACCAGGCTCACACCTGCCTGCCTAACGAGCTCTGTCTCTCACTGTGCCAAGATTCATCTTAAACACTTCTCTTTCAACTGCTGCTGTGTCCACAGTGTTTGCTCTACAGCCATCATTTTACCCTCAAAATGAAAACATCGATGTTCTCTTTCCAACAGCAGGTCATTCAAAGCTCAGAAATATATACTTTTAAACTGTGTGGATCCAAGTGGAGGGATCACATTTCAGTAATTCAGTGATTCAAAGAATATGAACTTTTAATATTCATTCAGATGTTTTGTTACTCTAAATTTTCTTTTCTCATTACTTAGGTTTTTCTAATTTACATTTAAAACATTTTCAGCTATTTTCCAACTTCTTCTGTGTGGATTTTAGCTTTTAGCAGTTCAGCACTTTTGTTTTCAGGCGAAAATTTCTGTATTTTTCATCTCATTCAACATTTTTAACTTAAAATTCAGCAATTAATTCATTTCAGTGCATACATTCAGATTCAAGCATTCACACTGCAGTTTCTTCAGAAAATGCACTTTCTAGTTTAAGTATGGGACAATGTATCATCATTGATAACAAATGAAATGCTTGCAGCATTAAATGTTCTTTGTCACATGTCTTCCTCTGAATATCTGGTTTATTGATAGACCAACAGGAAGCTGGCAGAACTTCTGTCGATTTCTCACACAGCAGTCTATTAGCAGCTCTGAGGATTGTCAGATAGTGTGGAGCAGCTGCACAGTCTGATTTTCTGGGCTTCTGATAAATAGCAGCTGCAGTGATTTCAGCAGCACAATGAGGCAAGGTCACAAGTTACTGCTCTGCTTAAAAGGAGTACAATATCGATTTACCACCAAGAGCAGAAAAACATAAGAATAAAAAAGATTCTGAGAGGGGAAATCAACAACAGCGGGGATGAAATGTTACTATAATTCCAGTGGAATTTATATGTTTGGATAACCCCAAACTTGTGTAAAAACCTTGTAAATTTCCTCAGACCTCAGGATGGAAATCAAGAACTTATTTCATATTATCTAACTGAAACCATATGCCTTCAACCCTATCAATTAATTTATCAAAGTTTTTTTGGTCAAAGGGAAATGTTGAATTATAGTTGACAGTTGGACATTGTTGCTTTACAAAATAATTATTTTCAGACAAAATGTGATTAGTGTATAGAACATATATAAAAATTAACTCATGTCTGCAAGTTTGTATTGTGCTTGGAAGATTTGCTTGAAGATTTTATGCCCGAACTACTTGAAGCAACTCTTGTTCAGCTTAAATTCATTACAAATCATTTCCATCTTTGTACCTGTTGTAACTTTGTTGCTAGTATGTTTTAAATTAAAGAATTATTGCCTAAAATAAGCCGCTACAACCAGCAATAACACTTCAGTGTTAGTTGGCACTAAGAGGGTTATCTGCTTTAACTTCATTCAGGAAAAAGCAAGTGGAAGGATATTCTAATATTTATATCACACACGTAATAATAGCACTGAGTTGTAGCTATTCAACACTGGCATATTAGCATCATGGAAAATATCCTAGATGTCTGAATCATACCTGGCTGACCTGTGAAGCTGCCTCATTGGTCTCCTTGATCAAATTCAACCTCAAACCGTACCAGCTGACCGAGCGCCTGCATGCCAGAGACCTCCTGTCCCTGTCTGATTTTTCATTAGCCTGCAGTACCCACAGACCAGCCATTGCAGAACACACAAGCACACTCAGAGGTGCTCTTGTTAGACTGTTCTGTTCCCAGTGAAACCAACACCCTTAAGAACTCCTAATCCATAAAGGAGATTTGTCTGTTTACTTTTAATTGGCTGGATTTTTCTGTCCATTAGCCTGATCTCCCTTTGCTTGATTTGTTTAATCTCAGTTTCACACCTATCTAGAGTTCCTCAACCCATTTTGGTTTGAGATTGTTCTTGGCCAAAAGGTAAAACTATCCACAGCTGGGAAAGGAAAGCAACAACAGATTCTCTCCATCGATTTGAGAGGCACAACCATCATGGTGTATGATTTAAAAACAAAACAAAACAGGAAAAGCAAGCGAGTCAGAACAATCAATAAACAGAAGCAAATAAGAGAAAATGTATAGCTAATCTGAATTATGCAGAAATGACTCCAACAAAGTATAAAGATGTCCTTAAAGTACACAAATCGTCAAACTGTGTAAATATAAAGAGACAAAACACAAGCAAAAGAAAAAAGAATTTGACGACAAAAGCAGAGATATAACGAGTTTTCTGGATTAAATCACAATTCTGAAAACTCATGTACTCCTCTGACTAAAAACTCTTTGGTGGACGAAGATTCCTCTATGCAAGAAAAACTGTTCACTCAAAAACCCAACATTGTTTTGGCCTGTTACATATACAAAATGACTATAAATGAGTGCCAAAAATATTAGTGTACATTGCAAACGGTAAAAAATACGTAGTGACTAAAAATAGCCTTCACAGAGATCGAAGAAACCTTTACTAGCATGCATTGTCTTTACAAGTGTCTTCATGCACATGGAGCTGGTATCTGTTTTCTGGGTCGAGATTAAGAAGAATCATGATAATGGCTGTTTTTAGGTGTGATTCTTTCCTTTTAAAAGACATTGAAATACAAAATAAGTGTGACTCACTACTTTTTAAAGACTGTAAAGTCTGTTTGCACTGTGTTGTCACTCTGGGTTTACAGACATTTTACATTGAGTAACTTAAAGTTATAAATAACTCACAAAAATATTTTACAGTCATAATTCTGCCTACAGTAGGTTTTGTGATATCCGTCCATGTGATTTGGGGGAATTTATAGGATTGAAATTTACAAAATTACCCATCTGGAGTTTTGCTCTCTGTCTTTTGAATTATTTGATGCTGAAACCTACGAGAGGAAACCAGCTGGTATATAATTTCACCATACCGTCTTTTCTGAACAAGAAGAGCTTATGGTGAAGAACAGTCTTTAAATTCATGCGACAGCAATTTTGAATGGAAGCTGATACCAGCTGATATGAGCTGCTTTCCTAGAGCTCAGACAGGCTGATGTCAGCACAGAGCCATGATAAAGATTCTTAATTTAAGACATAATCAGAGACAGACAGGCTTTTGTTTCAGTCTGCTGGTGTTGGAGTTCTGAATGGCAGAACTAATCCTATTTCTCAAATTACAACAGAACACATGCACACAGGGAAAAATACTCATTCTACACAGACAGAATTTGCATTATGCATTACACTGATCAGGGTAGAGGCAAGCTCAACCCTATAGCCCAACATCTGTGGAGCAATAAATAAAACATGTTCATAATAAAGACAAACTCAAACAAAAGTACTAATGAGCAAACACACTTTTATTGTGCAGTTAAACCTTACCCATCAAAAGTTATACGCACATTTTACCACAACCATATGTACAGCAGGCCAACAAGGCCTTGCTGGTATTATTGAAGCAGAGACTTAAGACAGCTGTATTAATGGCTATAACTCACCAACTCCTACATATTCACCCTAGAAAACAACACAGAAACACCAGAAGACAGCGAAAAGAATACCGATCCGATTCGATCCACTAAGCTTAACATGACAGCTATCTGTTTGACCTTTCACCCCGACCACATTTTCTTTTACTATCTCTAACCCAGCAGTCAAGTAGGTGACCTGTGCTCTGTGTTTGGCTTTGAAAGATCACACTACCTCATAGTTTCAGGCTGACAGTGGCCTGACGAAAGGCCGACTGCCGACCTCAGGCTATATATCTTATCTGACTGGGAAGCTAATAAGAGAACACGTGCCTCACAAGCCAGAAAAAGGACGCTGCTCACACAAACCTTTAGTGTGTTTCTGAGGTTCCTACAAAGTAAAGTCTTAAAGATGTTAACGAGTCTATCCATTTATTTGTCCGGAAATTTTCGTTTTAATACTATTCATACACTTCTGCATTACATCTACTCAGTTACATTTAAAGACTTTTATGTTACTACTACTACTAATAATAATAATAATAATAATAATAATAATAGTAATCATAATAAACTGCTATACCAAAAAGAACTTCACAAATGTAAATAAATATAAAAATATAAAATCATCATCATTATCTCACAATCTAACATTTGATTGCTCCCTGAGAAATTGTTTAAGACAGTAATAAACAAGATTGTAGACAGACCAAAGTCACTGTTGTTAGATATCCTTTGTGAGCTCTTATTTCACCAGCTTAACTTCAACTTCTGTATTTTTCTAATGGTGGAAAAAACGTGCATCTTTATTCCAGTATGTACTTCAACAAACAACTTTGCTATTAAAATGCTTTCCCTTTCAGTGGCCACCCTGACATTTCTTCCAGTGTCATTATAAGCCTACAATGTCCCTTTCAGCAACCTTTTGAGCCATGATGGTTTATTTTAAAACCCAATTGTCTAATAGTCTCAAAGAAAGCTCCAGATATTTATCGCTTTAAAAGATGACTGACCTTTGGCCAGAATTTCAACTAAATATATCTAAAAAGGCATGGTATTTCATGATATCATTCTTTCTTTTCAGCGGATAAAGGATTTTGATTGTAATGACCCAATTACATTTCCTACAGCACCACAAATCAAATTAACATGTTAGCTTCAGCACTGGTACCATTAAAGAATGAGCAAACACACACTACAGCCTCTAAGGGCCACAGATTCGGACTGCTGGTGTCATTAACACTGGGTTTTGTGTTGCTTCCTGTTTCATTTTGATAGTCTTTCGTCTACTATTTAGTTTCATTTCCTTTATCTCACTATTTCCTGATTTGTCTTACCTGTTCCACTCTGGTGTGCCCCATCCCCCTGATTAGCCCTAATTTGTCAGTTAGTATAAAATGCCCCAGGCTCCGCACATCCTTTGTTGCGTTGTCTATTATCCTACATACTCCCAGCCAGTTGTTTAGTATTGTGGATTCAGTTTAAATTCCCTGTGTTTCTTTTTTGTATGGACTCTGTTGTTTTAAATAATCCACCTTTTAAATAAAGGTGCTTTTTCAGTTTGTTCAGCGAGTCTGGTTAGTCTACATTTGGGTCCATGTCTAGCAATTCATGGCAGCTGGTTGTGCTTTTAATCTGTCCAGCCGACAGGGTTTGTATCCAACTGTGGGCACCCAGCCATAAAGAGATTTACAGAGAGTAAACATGCCAGAGGACATCCCTTCCAACAAATATACCCAGCCCAGACAGAGCTGCTGTGTGCAGATGAACAAATGAGCAGTTGTCAGTTTTCGGTTTGTCAGCTTGGCAAAATTTTCACATAAAGACAACCATACAGCACCATTGTTACCCTGTCATTTCCTATGATGAGACGTAACAGTGAAAGAGTAAAAGTCTGATTTAAGGATGAAGCCTTAAACCACTGAACCTCACAAACTATCAGCTCTCGATTTCTGGTGAACATGAGTGCGTAAAAACTGGTTAACTGGCGCTGAGGGAGAACATTGTTTCATTAGTATTTGTCAACATTACAACAATGTCAGTATTAGTTATTGATCTCTACATGGAAATACTCGAGTAGTAAATTATGTTGTAGTTGTTCGAGTATAACACTGTGTGCAGTAATAAAAGCATACTGGTCGTTGACTGTCTAGACATTGGTGTTATTTAGAAAATCCTTTTATATCAATAATTCAAAACCATTTTAGCAGTGTGTTCAATTAACCGATTAACTGTTGTTCACAAATAAAAGCACTAAAAAGCTGTCAGTGACCTGACACTACAACGCTGTAACGTGGAAAACAAAGTTAATCTCAGCAAATCCAGGTTGTCACTCCTTACAAGGTGGCCTCATTCAAGCCCTACTTCCTCTCGACACAAAGCTATTTAAACACCATAAATACAGTACTAGAACACCGTTTCATCACCACTGTATGCAGAACCTTGTGTCCTCATTTCTCCTGGAAATTTAACAGTGTAAGGCCAGACCTGAAGGAAAAGAGCTAATCTTAGACTAAACCTGTCTCTAACACATGCATTTCTCCTTGGCCTCTCTGGTTTAGGATGTAGATGACACCATCTGCTGACTCAATATTTCTCAAGCTTCTTTTTCAGCTTTTCAGCCGTGTGCGGGAAAGAAGGAAAAACAATGCAACGAAAAACTGTATCTTGGTTTACTGGATGAATCTATTTTTAAATTTTTTTTTTTTCAAGTTGCGAAAATCACATATCTGTCGCTGTTTACATAGCCAGAAATTCACATTTAACAGAAATGTGCATTTAATTGTTACATTTGCCTTCAGCAACCTTCCTGTTCTATAGCAACGTAATGATAATGCAACCAGCTGGCAACCAGATGAGTCGAGTCCCCTCAAGTTATACTCATTGAGAAAGACTCATTTAGCTTGATGGCAACATGCTGGCAATCTGTCTGCTTTTATAAATGAGGCAATTATTTGCAAACCTTCACTCTGAGAATGACTGCAGTCAGTCCACGTAAGACTGCAACTGTTTGCAGAAAGGTTGCCTCCTATCAGCCAATCTGTGCAACCGCCTTGCAATCAAACATGGTCACAAGTGTGCAACCCCCCTTAAACTCTCTGTAAGCAATTAGTCACCACTAGCTGCAATCACTCCCAGAGTGACTTCAATGTAATACAAACACCAGGCAGCCAACAATGTATTTTTTTCTTGTAGATGTCAGGAGGTTGCTGTCCTATTTTTAGTCATGTGACTGGGCCATTAGCTTGCACTGAATTAGCCGATTTAATTCAAGTTATCTCAGGATGGTGATGCAAGAGGTAAGCCCTCTTTGTTCATAGTCTTCCCAAAGTATTTTAATTTACTGCAGTATCGATATTTGTTGTCCCTGTATCAGTACAATATCACCACTCAAGATGCTCCACCCCTAAAACTGACAAGGTCATTTGTAGTGGAAGAATGAACCTATACATAATTGGGTTTGACAACACAAGCAGGGATGTTACATGATTTTACATAGATCTATGTAACCTGAATTAATTTGTTTTTAAAATTCATTCAAATGGATGATAGACACTGTCTGGTCTAACAGCAGGATCAGTTTTCATTCCATTTCACATTGGTAGCCTTAAAGTTAGTAGTTTAGATTTTAGACTGATGTTCTTACTAATAGAACATGGAGCTAAAAGATAACAAAACTCTTATATAGTCCTTCATATATTAATTGCTTGAATTATAAATGGTTATTATTTAAAGGTGTGACATAAACCTGACAGGCTGTCCACATTCTGAGTGCTATGATACACAATTGCTTGTTATTGTTCACTGAGCTGTTGCATCATTTACCGACTTCCACCAGAGGAAAAATTGGATAGGCCTGGTGATATGGTTTGCGGATCTGTTTAAGTGAGTATGAAAAAATAATGGTATATTGTGATGTGATAGGTCAGTCTCTGTGACTGCTTGGGTGCATGTTTGAAGAATGCAGCAGCATCAAAACTGTGCAAAGAAATCTTCATATTCAAGTATTCTGAATCTCTCCTTTCAGTGCAGGACAGATTATCTCTGCAAACTACAAAGAAATAATATGCTCTAGTCTTAAGTTAAAAAAAAATGCACACACACACATACAAACAGCAAAAAAAAAGCACTAGAAGCCTACCTGCAGGCCCCTGCGTCTCAAAATACTTGAGTCATCCATGATAATGCGAGGTTAGGTATCTTTTGTTTTCAAAGCAACAAAGTTCAGGCACGTTCTAGGAAGTCTGTCCATATGGAAGAGGTGAGATCAGAGCCTCCACCCTTCTTTACTGTCCGTCAAGCCTTTACTCATCAGGTTGTCATCGTTTTCCATTTCAATCAGAAGCTTTACGAGTCCTGTTTTTTCTCTGAGACTTCACTGAGGTGATCGGTTTCAGGTTTCAGTGCCAAATAGATGGGATTCAGTCAATAAGGTGGATAAAAATATGTGTGTGTATATATAGATATATATATATATACAAAATCCAAGGCTGTTATACTAACTGTGGAGGGAAAATAAAAGCACAGAAGACTGGTCTAATGTTGATGTCTTCCATTTCTTTATCTCTTGTGTGTATTCAAACTTGTTGTAGAGAATGGTGAAAGCTCATCCTCCGTATCTTCCCTGCATGTTCCATTCATTTATTCAGCACTGGACACACCCCTCAGTTTCCCAGAGTGTACAGTGAGGCGCTCAGCTCCTTTTTTCTGGTTTCTGACTCTCCAGTCTCTTCATCTGTCCTCCTCCGTTTGCCTCCCACCCCTAAGGCACTAGTCCAGAGGAAACTCTGCTCCTTCCATTATTCATGTGCAGCTTGCAATAGAAATTAATGATGACGATGAGGCCTCAGGGGGTGGACAGAGGGAGGGGAAAGAGAGACTGAAAGGAGGCAAAACATAAATGGGAAGGCACCAGCTTGCTTGCCTCTGGCTTAATTAGAGCTGAGCTGTAACAAGGTCCCGAAATCACTGCAAAATCACAAGCAGGCAAGCAGGCTTCCAGAGTTTCTTTCTATGGGGGGATCAGTCAGGCCCTATGTGCTCAACCTGCTAAGTGACACTCAATCCAGAGTTAGAGAAAAGCCTGCTTTTCCTCAATCAGTTTTATGGCTTGAGATTAGAAAAGAAAGACACACAAAGCTGTTACACTCACCAGACGACACAGAGTGTAGACTAAAAAAAAAGTGTTTGTTTGCTAGCAGTGATTTACTAAGCAAGAAGGCACCTCGCATCCATCTCCATGCCAACCAAAAGGGCCAGATTCCATACAGTTAAAGCCATAGGGGTCTCGCAGACACGCACACAAGCATCCGCCACACACACAACCCCATCATGCATGTTAGTCATCGCTTCATCTCTGCCGTCCTCTCCTGCACCTTCTCCTGCATCTTTCAGTTTTCAGTGTTTCTCCAAAAGGCTGTGGGGAGGAGGAGATCCAGATCAGCTGAGAGTAGTAACACAAGGGGACGAACAAGGCAGGAAGGATGAGCGTTTCCTTCTCTGAGAAGAACAGATGAGGATTCTAAGAGGATTCCTTCCTTCCTCTTCTCTTGTCTTCTGTTCCTCAAATCTCTGCGTCCCCTCTGTTGTTGCCTTTCTTTGCTCTCTCTGATGTGTCAGTATGCTCACATGCTCCAGCTCCTCCCTCTGTTCTTTTTCCACAAGCTCAACCTCTCTCTCTTTCTCTCTCTCTCTGCAGAGGCGGCCTATCAGGCACAAGCAAGAGACAGAGGCTTTGCTCACAATGAATGGAGCGAGGACAAGTGCTCCGCCTCCCTCTCCACTCGTGTGCGCTGTGTATCCGTCACTATAACCTCGCCTGGTTCTAACCAAAACAAGATGCTGCCTTTGCACCTTGCAACACGCACGCACAGAGCAATGTGTGCTTAATGTATCATTATTTTGTACACATGAATTAATCATGAATGCACTGATCAGAGGTTTTGGATGATTACTTTTTCACACAGCTCTTTTTTTAATTAAAAAAAAAAATCCCTGATGGCTTGTATGTAAAAGTATGTGGACACGCAAACATACACCTGTCTTCACCTGTGCTTAAAGCCATAGGCATTAAAGATGCTGATATTACAGCCACCACTTTTCTGATCTTACAAGAGCTTGGAGCTACGACCAAAAGCATGTAAGTGAGCGTTTATAAAGCTTCACAGCGTCTTATTTTTCCCTTTAATATTACATAAAAAGAGTTAAAAAGGAAAAAGTATTTTATCTTGTGTTTTAAGATGAAGATGAAAAGAGGGTGGACGTAAGCAAACAGCCAAGGAAACTTTCAATTTCTTTTCAGAGAAAGAAAATAAAGGTCCAACCAATCAGTAAAAATTAGATCAAAAAACTGATCACAATAACTGTCACTTGTAAAAGTTTACTTTTTCTGGATATATCTTGTTTTGACAGATTTTGGTAAGTGACACCGGAACACTATTTTTAACTTGTGATCCTCCTCCACAAACAAGAGAGACGCAAAGAAGCGAAAA
The DNA here is from genome assembly GCF_036321145.2 of Pelmatolapia mariae. Classification (NCBI taxonomy): domain Eukaryota; kingdom Metazoa; phylum Chordata; class Actinopteri; order Cichliformes; family Cichlidae; genus Pelmatolapia; species Pelmatolapia mariae. The sequence goes on along the minus strand of NC_086242.1, from coordinate 25,480,654 downwards.
AAAACCAGGAATGGGGACAAAAAAGTGATGGAAGCATAGATTGAACTGTAGAGAAGGCAGAGCGTCTGGAGTCCTCCTACACGCCACAGAGAGCGATGTACTGATGACTCACAAAGACATGAGAGATTGGTAATGAGAATGAATGGATGGTTTGAATAACCAAGCAAAATAAAAAAAAAAACTGGCCTACAAACGATGCAGAAGAGAGAGAGAGTATATGTCTGCTGGTGCATGCATATATATACTGTATACAGCACAAACACAACACTGACCATGGACAGATTCGTCTGTTCAGCCACTGCTATGTGTGTAGAGAGAGATCAGACCCTGAGTAATCCGTATCAAACTGAGCTCCAGCAGCCCTGTGTGGGCCCCTATCCTCTGGTCAAAGCCCTAGTGTTAGTGAGTGCAAAGGCCAAAGGGGCCACACAGAGGAATGTTCACTTAGCCACAAGACTGGTGGACAGTAGCCCACCAACTGACTGCTTGTGTAGTGGACTGGATGCAGCTTGGCTAAAATTAAAACGCATACAGAGACACTGAAATGAAAGTAGTCTAGCATGTGGGCACCTACACTCACACTTACTCAGTCCATAAAAATGTCCCAGTGTGAGGTTAGAGGTCAAGGGCAATAAAGGCATGACACACATGCCTATTATTATCCTGTTTCTACTACATTATCCCTATAATACTCTGATTTACCGTAACATTGCATCCAGCACCCACAAACTCACAGGAACATTTTGTAAATCAGCTACAACATGAACATCGTATTTCACCTTCCAACCAGATGCCAGACTCATCATGATGATGAAGATGACATAATCAACGTGTCTTTCAACATCATACTTCAGGACACAAATTAGAATTATTAAAGCTACAATTATTAGCTTTTATTAATTGAGCTAGAAATGTTAACATTTGGTTCACTCAAGTAAAAAGTCTCACACAGTTACACAAGTAGTAACATTAATATGACCAAGTATTTGTTCCTATTAAGTATCTGTGAATATGAATATTTTATTAAATACTGCTAAGTACTTAGCAGTATGTACCTACCCATTTATTAGTCGGCATGTACTTTACTGGTAAGTATTACATTTTGATACTCGAAAACTGGGAAATCTGCCTTGAACCCATATTTATAACATAATCCAGTGTGTAACAGTGACCTATGCAGTGGGGCTGGGCAGAAAATTAGTAAGAAGTTGCGTAATTATAAATTTAGTTCACCATTTAGGAAGATTGTTTTACAGAACCTGTTTTCAGTATAACCTCAGAGATTTTTGAACAGAAGGTTCTGACTAATAGCTCTGGGCCACAGCTGACTGTAAAGAAATCTGTCTACCAAATACACAAGATTTAACAAAATTTGTGTTGTCGTCAAGTTAATGGGCCATTGCAATGTGGCTCAATCAATAGACAATATGAAATCATGTTATTGATACCTGATATTTCGTGTTAAATTGGCATCGACTCTCATTCTGACGTTGAGGGTTTGGAATACAGGCTGTTGTGCCAGACACGATGGTCATCTTCTTTGTATAATAAAGGAGCTGAGATAAAGAGCTCCTGTTTGTGTTGCTTCATTCATCAGCTTGATGGGTCGGTCTACTGTTAGTCAAACTGTCCTGCAGCCAGCTGGCTGGCTGTCTGGACAGCAGCCTGACGGATATCTCAAGAGTCATGCATGTGTATACAGACACGCTGAAATAAAACAATCGGAGTAAATGAGTTTCAGGGGAAATAAAGTTAATGCCAGGAAATCAGTCACAACAATTATATAAACACAATACTACATTTGTCCAGTGCAATAATGGACAGTCCTAAAGAAACAAGCAATTGGAAGATTAATAGAAAAATAAAAGCATTAAAAGAGAGCTGTAGAGAAAGGTAGCATACAGCACTATGCAACAGCCCCGCCTGAAAAAATGAAAACTATGAAATGAGTAGCAGGATGACAGCTCTGTGTGTGTGTGTGTGTGTGTGTGTGTGTGTGTGTGTGTGTGTGTGTGTGTGTGTGTGTTCTGCATTATGCAGACAGGTTGCGTGCTGTTCTGTCTGAGCATTGTGCTGACGGTGTATTTGGATGTGTGTGTCAGACAGGACAGCAGGAGAAAGCTCAGTCTGAATAAATTAAACATGAAGGTGTTTGGCACAGGATGAAGAATGTGAACACAGTGTTATTCAACTCCATCAGTGACAGGAGGCAGAGGGTGCAATTTCCACAATAATAGAGACCAACTAAAATGCGCACACTTGAAAGAGCTGCGATCTTACATAACCACAAAGCTCTGAAATCACTTTTCAATCCAGCTTTGCCTTTCAATGCACCACTTCTTTATCATACACAAAGCTGTTCACAGCTGCTGTGCTTGGCTTAATAGCTCTACGTATGGAGATGTGGTTCATTTGGTCCAGGTAAGAGAAATCCGGCTGAACAGTGTGCTTTTCTTTCTTTGCTTAATCTCTTCTGTAATGACCATGGTTTCTTTGTTTTGCTGTGAGATGGTGACATCATTTTTGGGTTTCCTGAAGTCTGAGTGACTGGTCGACTTATTCTTGATTTTTACAGATGGTTTAGAACAATGTGATGATGCTCAAAGCAGATGAAAGCTAAAGAGAAAAAGCGAATGAAGAGAGGGAAATAAGAGCAAGAAAGATGTGGACACACAGCCGTTGCATAAAGCTTTGTCCCCATCGGGGCATTGATAAGAAAATGCTGAGTAAGCCTGAAAAGGCTTTACACTGTGAGAGGGAGAAAGGGCAGATGAAAGAGAGGATAGAGAGAACTAGGGTAGAGGCACAGAGTGCAAATTAAGACAAAGACTAATGTGGCCTTTCTTCCCTTCAAGTGTCAACTTTTGCATGTAAAGTGGATTAAATGAAATGTATGATTAGAAAGTGGTAGATAACATAATTAGGAACTACAGAAATGAAGCGGTCTGGGAAACACAGAGTAGCTGTGCGTGGCTCCAGCATGGCTCAAGGACCATCTGTGTGTAATGCTACAGCTTTTGAGTCACTTGTGCAATTAACAGTTTCAGGTTTGGATTATTAATCACTGGATAACTGTGCACTGACAATAAGTACTCTGAAACGGATTTTAATTTTATCTTGGCTCTTTTTTAGATTATCTAAATTGAATGTTTATTTTTTGTTATTTGTCATTTTCTCTATGCTACAGTAAATGCAACAAGAGAACTAAAGATGTTTTAAAGGATTCCAATATGAATGTTTACATTCAACCACTAATCCCAAGGGAAACAGAAGCAAAATATTTAATAATCCTAAATAAGATCCAGAAGGCTCTGTTCTCTGTCCAGTCACACTCTACAGTCATTTCAAGGCTCTCAATAAACGGCAGAGGAAGCCAGACTCCAGTCCTCGAGATAAGGGCTAAAGCTAAACTTGACTATGTCTACTGTCAGGGGTAAAGACATAGTGAGAAACAAGCTCTTGATAATACAAAAATCCAAATGCACACACACAGACACACAGCTGAGGACTGTTTTATCAGGGGCTCGCCAAGTCAAATCTTCTCTCTGTAACCTGCTTTGAATTGATCTCTATCATGCAAAATGTGCTTTGGCGTACTGTGCAACTATAGTTGGCCAAAAGGTTACACTGACGTAAGATATCGCTGTGCATCTTTATGTATGTAAGTAGGTGTGTGCATGTGTGTAAGTTCAAACTCAGTTCAAAAGACTGCTGGCGACTGCAGCAGCTCTGGCTCAAAGCACAATACTGTGTGTGTTTAATGTCTGTTCAGTCAAGCCACAACAAACAGCAACAAACACTGCACCCTGTTTCAAAGCGATGCTATGTTCCTAAAGACAGACATGCTGTTCCATCCTGTTCCTTTTTCAATGCACACACTGACCTTTTTTTGGACTTTTATTACCTTATTGTTATTGCAGGGCCTTTATCTTACAACATAACCTGCCCTGAGGCTGCTGTTGTTGTGGTTTGGTGCTATACGGCAGTTTCACTAAGGACCCATTTATCTGTGCCACAATGGTCACTTCGCACGCAAACAGTCATGTCGCCACATCTCTGTACTATTTCTACCAGTCCCGAGGGCGCTAATACTCATTGCTGTATTCACCTGAATGACAGGTGAATACAGCAATCAGACAATCCTACCAAAGGGTGCCTTGTGCCAGCAGATGGGACATCACTTTTGTTGCCCATAAACCGTAACTTATATGTACCCTTTTCCCCTCAGTACCACTTCAGAATGCAAGCTGTCACATTAATGGACAGGTATGCACAAGAGCGAAAATGCACAACTCTTCTCTCTTCATAGATTTTATCAAAGTACATGAAATCCTGCTTGTTTATCTTTCCCAAACCCTTCAACACACACCGGTGGATATTTGCCATCTTGAGTTTGTATGTATTAAAAAAATGTTTTTTATTTAGCTCCATTACAGGATCTTCATTTCTCACAGGCTGCAGAGAAGTACTGTTGAAATTTTTACAAGTAGGGCCCGAGCCATATTCTGCACAATAATACTGCTCGTCTGAAAACAAGACAACACACAATCATTTCTTGCAATAGGTACAACTAGAAGAGCACTAGGACTGACATTCAGACGTCTGGCAGATTGAAAGCATACCCTTTTAGTGGAACCTACATTTACATCCAGTAAAAGTAAGAAAGATGCTTTACTAAGTCGTACTGGACTAAAGTCCTCGGTTGCTTTAATGTTTGGGGCAGACTAGAGTCTGGCATGACCCCGAATTCATGTAACAGTTCATAACAGAGAGACAGAAAGAGAGGATGATACATGAGGCAGGTTGACATATAAGGGAGGATGACAAGATTGCAGGTAACACAACACAGCACACAAGCTAAATTATTCTTTGCACATACTTTTACACTGGAATATTTTAATCAATCTGTTGATGACATTTTTAGTTTGTGCATTAGCTCTAATTGGAAGATAAAGAAAAGCCACAAGTAAACGGAAAGAATTAAATACTAACACAGGGATTTCATTCCAGGAAGAGTTTCCAAGGCTCACAGCAAAAAGGAGAGATGTGGAAGAAAAACAGATCAGAGGAGGCAGGCAGGGAGGGGGAGCTGTGTGAGATGGAAACACAATTCAATTTCCTCTCCGTCATCAGAGATGGAAGATACTGTCAAAACTGAATTACCTCATCCCAAACAGAACAGGACATTGTTTGAATGTATTTGTTAATGTAATTGAAGTGCAGGAAGCATCCAGCATAATGCTACACTGAAGCCTACGTCATTTCTGATAAAATACAAAACCAATGATACTGTGTTATCATTACTTACCTCCTCCTGCCAGGCAGCTCCATATCCAACACCCTTTGTCCAATATATTCACTTCGCTCCACTGACCATGTCCACTGCTCTTTCTTTTTCTCCAAACTGCTCAACCTGAGCTGTCCCTCTGATCTGCTCATTTCTAAGATGTCCTAAACCTTCCCTTGCTTCTATCCTTAAATCACAAATCAGCCCTGACATTTGTCTGCACCCACTCACCCTGCCTGGACTCGTCTTCACCTCTCTTGCGCAGTGTCCATTGCTTTGGATGGCTTACCCCAGACATTTAAACTCATCTAACTTCATTACATCTATTCCTTGGAGCTTCATTGTTCCACCCGTCTCCCTCACATTTACACACTTTTGCTTGCTCTTCTCTCCTGTGCATACTTCCACCTCTCCAGGCTTTTTTCCACCTGCCTCCTAATCTCAGTACAGATCACGATGCCACTCAACAATTTTGAGTGCCTTTAAGGTGATGCTTTACCTCGATTATCCTTATTGAACCTTTGTTACTTATTATGTTCACGCTGTAACCAAAGCATTATTATTATTGTAGTCTTGTAAATGTTTTCCGATGTGAAAAGAGAATTAATCGTCTGTATCCTCTAGTTACTGAAGCACAGACTCAGTTGAGGTTTCTGGTTTTCATTTTCGGACTCCTTTTAAACATTTTAGCTTGTAAATGACATAAAAGCTCTAGGCAAATGAATAAAGTCTGCTATTAGCAGACAGAGTGAGAGAGGAAACCAGATGACCGTGAGGGGTAAATGACTAGACTACACCTAACATACCACTGTTGGCAAGCATTGCAAGGCTTTCTATTATAATGAAAATCTAGACAAGAGCAGACCACATCAATCTGACTTATTATAATTGCTGACAAGGCTTAAAAGTTTACTCTCTCATTGTGCAAATGGCTTTTATTGTTATAAGGCTGATTTAAAACACCTAAGTATGCACATTCAGGACAAAGAGAAGGAAGTGAACAGGAAAATAACACACAAACTGCCAGCAGACTAAATCTGATCATTGATTTTCTGACATTTTCGGACCCAAAAATGTGACCTGTTATGCAGATTATGTCGTCGTATATCGTAATCAATGTCTGAATCCCAAAAGGCATGCTAGTCGACACTTAAACTCAGTTATCTAACGCACAGCACTGCTGAACTGTCTGGAATGTGTTTCCCTCTCATGTCACTCTGAAAGAGGACATAGCTCCCAAGAATAGATTTTACCACCTCTGGCGTTTTTAGGACCTTCTGTTCTTACCCAAGTGCAAATAAACGAGTTTTTTTTTTTCACAGGACTCTGTGTTATACTTTGTAAAAGATCTCAAAGCCTTTAAGAAACTACTTCCATAGAATATGTCTGTGAAGGGCTCAGCCATCCACGTCATTGTAATCTCAAGAGCTTGGAGAGAAAAGTGACCGGACTTTTTTGAGTTTCTTGAAGACGTTTCACCTCTCATCAGAGACGCTTCTTCAGTTTTTCAGGCCTAGTTCTGGTCTGGAACATTCAGCAGTTTGTTAACAAAGGCCACAAACTTCCCAGCTCCGGTGAATTCACCCCAAGGTCAGACCGTACAATGCTCAGAGAAACTGCAAACTGCAGGCCTGAGTTCGAAGGTTAAATGGTTCAGTCATTGAACTCCTCTGTAGTCCAAAGTATTCTCGAGTGAAATGTGTGACCATCTGTCCAACAGCTAAAGCTTGGTTAAAAATTGTGTCATGTAACATCCCGAGCACACCAGAGAATTTATATAGAATGGCTATAAAAAGAAAAGAATCAACATGCTGGACTGGTCCAGTTGAACCCAGACCTCAACTCGACTGAAATGCTGAGGCCTAAACAAATGCTTCAATAAATGGTTAAGTAACATTACTGCTGATAAAAACTATGTTAAAAGCTACTGAATGTGTACTTAAATGAAGCCTGAAGCCTTGCAAGACTGGGAATCGTACAAGAATGATTCCCAGTCTCTTCTTTTCAGTAAGAAATACAACTTTTCTTACTGAAAAGAAAAGTAAGAAAAGTTTATCTGTAACAGCACAGAGCCGAGGTACTGGCACTCAGCCTAAAAGGGTTTCATCATGCAAAATGAAGTGCTTCATTTCCATCCTTCTGTCTCCTCCATATATACCAGCTCTATTCTGCCTCATGCTTCTGTCAGAAATGGTTACTATGTCCTGAAGGAGTCAAGCAGGATGTCCTTGGACGTTAAGCTAGAAAGTGATTGGTAAAGGAGTAGTAGTAGCTAGATTGAAAATATATTATCATTATTTTGTTTTTCATATAAACAAAGCAAAAAAAAAAAAAAAAAAAACCAGACCAGAGTCATGGAGCAAAAACAAAACAAAACAATACAATATGTCATTTAGTTTTGTCTCATTTAACTTCACATATTACTATTACTATGAACTTCAATTCTGAAAACCTTTTCTGTCCTCTGTCTTCCAAGCTCTTTCATGTGATACAGCCATTGTGAAGTAAAACAAACTTTAGTCTCTTTAAAGTATATTTTTAATAAAAGTTAGACGGGGAAATCCACGCCTGTGCCATTATTCCATCCTCTCTTCCAGCCCCCCTTATTGTATGAAACTTAGAGCTCTATGAGATGAAGATGTAACCTTGCAATTCCCCTCCAAGTGGCATTTAAATGCCTACTTGTGTATTCAGACACTTTTAGATTTCGGCTGCATGAGTGACTCAGAAAGCATTATAGCTCATGGTGAGACATGATAAGTGTTTCTGAAATCTCTCTAAAGAGGATTTCTGTGCTGCAGTTACATGTGATGGAAAGGAAGTAAGAACAGTCTACGTATATTAAGAAGGACCAAAGGGCACATTGGCTCATGCTTAGCTTGGTTTTAAACATGAATCTTTTCTTATTTTTAACTATTTTGTGATAATGTCTCAATAAACCTGAAGCTGCTAGACAGACCAGTCAAACCACGTAGCACTGCTGAAGTGATACGCTAAATCCCCTTTGAGTGGTGACACTAATCAATAACATAACTGGTCAATGAATCAATTTTATCTCAATAGACAGAAATGAATGCATTTTGCTATTATTTGTAATCATTTAATAAACAAATATACCTGCTATGTGCAAGTAAATGAGACCCCAATTAAGAAAATTTGGGGTATAATGATTTTACCATGGTGTCAAAAAGCACCTGCTTTCTAGGAATCAAAGTGTTTTTCTGTAATCAACTGAATTTCAAAATAAAGAAAAGAGCAAACAAACATCTTCATGCAGAATCAAGCCTTCACAAATGACTAATGCTGTGGATGTAGCTTCATTAAATGTGCCTGTTAATAACCAAACTGCCTAACAACTGTCAGCATATTCAGCATCAGTGATTAAACTTATGGTTATTTTTCATGCTGCACTCAGTCCCTAAAGAGCAGGGAACAGGGTTTTTTTTCCTAATAATTAATGCCTACAGTACAAATCAATACATTGTACTGTGATGGATATCCAGCAACATAATGCAGGAGAGAAAAAACAGAGGAGGAGCTGGAAGAAGATAGAAAGGGAGGGGAGGAAGAAAGAATCCGTAATAGGATCTTCTTCTAAAATGATCTGGTCGATAGAGATCACATATCTGCTGAAACTGATGATTCCCCCCACCACCACCAAGCCCCCCGGTAAAGAAATGGAGATCAGGTCTGCAGTAAAAGTTTTAAATGAATTGTTACTGTTCGCAACTAAAACTTATAAGACAGGCTGACCTAACAGGAAAGTACCAGGTTGAACAGAAGCTGAAGAATGAATAAAAGAATAAGGATATAAAAGGAAAAGACAAACAGCAGGGGCAGCATGAGGAAACACAAAAGATGGGTAGCAGTGCTATAACCCTGTTAGTGTGATTTATGTCAGACATTAGGTTTTAGACTAGATAAGGCAGGTGGGTCAGCTTAGACTTAAAACCACATTTTAAACTATATAACACAGAATGTCCCTGCTCCGCTGCATTAGAGAGGTAATAGCTCACTCTCCTAATTAATAACTATTCATTGGTGTGTGTGTGAGTGTGCTTTAGTGCATGCGTGCTTACAAAGCATAAAAAGGTGGAGGGTGAGTTAATAAAACTAAGTAAAGCGGGTTTCCATAAAAGCCATTAGGCTATCAATAATTCAACCATGGCACTTTCTATGTAGCTCAATCAAACATGGTTGGTAGTTTAACATACATGCTCACACAACCTACTAATGGTCTCAGCATTAAGCGTTAAAGAAGACACGAAACAGCACTTTTTAGCAGGTTTTATGCAAAATTAACAGAGTTGGAATTTATTTGGAGAAAATAAATGGATTTAAAATGACTTGAAGTTAAATTAGAATTTAGGTTTTGGTAACTCACCTCATGCTGACATTTGCTCTGGGGCCAGTGAGGAGGAGAGAGCGTTATAGCAGAAAACGGAAACGAACAGCCAGAGTTTCAAAGTTTCAAAGCTCTTAGAGCGGCCCATCAGCAGCTACGCTTGAGTTTTTATAACAATAGTTTAACAATAGCTTATTACCATCTAAATCAGGACATAGTGATCTTTGAAAGTTTGTATAAAACTGGGGAATTTAAACAAGTCACTAATTTGAAGTTGACATTCATATTCACAGTTACTGTTTGACTAGTAATCGTTCAAATCTACTATGCCTGTTAGCTAGCAAGCTGCTTTGCTAGCTAACAGAAATGAGTGACACGACTGAGGTCACATTATCAGGCCAAAAACATATATTTAGTGTAAGAAGGCATAACATTACAGGTGTGGTATTAGCTATACTAAAATAAAGACAATATAAAAACAAACAGGACCCTCAACGTGAAAGAACGAACCAATCACGGTCTGTAATTTAAAACTGACCCCATAGCTAGCTACAACAAAATAAACACATTTTAATAAATTATTGTAAAAAATTATCCACATCTGCCTGCAGCTTCTCTCTCATTCACCGTTACAGTACAACCTTAGCTCTGCTCTTCAGGCAAATATAACTGAAACAAAACCAAATCCAGCTCTTCACAAATTCTAATTCAGTTTTAGCTGTGGTTTGTGTAGTGGCGGACATGCAAAACGAAATGGATAGACACGTCTTCACAGCACATGCAAGCTAACGAACTAGCTGACACAGCATCAACTAAAAGGCAGATAATCTGAGGCTGGGATGTGGATAGCCTACATCTTAAACTATTGTAAAAAGGCATCCATTAGGCATCAGACAATTACTGTTTGCAAGGATCAATTGTATTATCATTTTGACTTTTAAATCTACATACCAGCAAACCTTTCATTGGCAACCTGCATCTCAATCTTTATTTATACATACAAACATACCCCAGTGAGAAGGCTATGAAAACTACATTTTCAGTTAGAATATCTCAGTCAGAAGTTTCCTAGGTGAAGAAAATAATCTCAAACTATGTTCGGTTTGTCCAAAAATGAAAGACTTTTACCTGGAAGGTGCAGTCGCCCCAAAACAAAACTTATTAATTATTGTTCATAAAATATGCACTTCAACCAATAATAATAATTTCATAAATGTTTGAAATTGTTAAATGAAAAAAATTTTTTTTTGCAGATTTAGCAAATTGCTGAAATGAAAAAAAAAAAGTATTATTATTTGATTATTTGATCAAATTCCTTTGTGGATTAATATGAGGAAGTACTTTACAATGCCTTATCTGAAATCAGAAGGTAAAAATGCGTTTGTGTTTTTCTTTACCCGAAAAGGTACCAGAATTTGTTAAGAAACATAACCAAGATCCAGTCTCATTTTATCATTTTGAGAGAGACAAAAGAACTAAATGAAGTTATCTAGTGAGCTGAAAACTAATCTGAGAGAGTGAGAGCAAAGAAAAAGAAACAGCCAAATGAAAAAGGAACAGTGAGTGGAAATGTGTTTGCTTATGACTGAGCATTCCTCAGAGCAATGTCCAACATCAAAACAGTGGATGTTCTCAAAGAAATGTGGGAAACATATGATACAAACAAAAACAGATTTCTGACAAAAATAAATAAAAAAAACAAACAGATGTACCAGTCGTTCAATTAACATTTTAATTAATGCCCAATGCCAGTAAATTGTAAATGTGATGCAGCCATCTGGCACCAGACAGAGCAAAGAAAAAACACCATGACTCTCTTAATCCATGCCTGAAGCTTTTATTATGCCTATTATTGTCAGTTATTTTGATGGTGAAAGAATGAGATTGGAGACAGAAGCGATGGAAATGAGCTTTCTCTGAAAGAAGCAGCTTGAGGTGGTCTCCTCCTGGGTTAGATGTTCTAGGCATGTCCCACTGGGAGGAGGGCCCAGTGGGACATACACCCACGACATGCTACAGACATGCTATACACCCACGACATGCTACAGAGACTGCATCTCTCGACGAGCCTGGGAGAACCTCAGTGTTCCCCTGGGTAAGCTGGAGGAGGTGGGCTGGGGGGAGGTCTGGACTTCGCTGCTCTATTTTACACTTAAACTAGTCTAATACCAGTTAGAAAGCATAAGCCAGGACATTGATGGATGTTACCAAGGCTAAAATGCTAACAAAACAAGATAAATGTGAATCTACAAATGACTCTTAAGAAAAATATCAACACATAAATAAGAGAAACATTTAGGGGGGCATAAAATTAAAGCTGAAAAACTGTCACACAAATGCAAATAAAATAAGGTTATGGTGAGGCATGATGCTCAAGACTAGTCTAAAAGATAATTAAGTGTCATTTTACAGCATTTTCTGACTTTGAGGAAGCAAAATGAAAGGAATTAGCTGTATTTTTCAGGTAATTTCTGGGAAAGATATTGATTTATTTATTTTTTGCTCAGTATTAATGTAACTATGTCAAGGTTACATCTGACTAAAAGCAAAATTTAGCAAGACGAGGCGCACCTCCAGTGTATTAGTGACACAATCCCAAGTGTTAATCATAAACAAAATGCTGAAGAGGATTTTTAATCCTTTCAATATTATTATTATTAGTAGTAGTAGTAGTAGTAGTAGTAGTAGTAGTAGTAGTAGTAGTAGTAGTAGTAGTAGCAGCCTATCCCATCCTATATTATCCTATCCTTATGTGTGGGCAAAAAGTCTATTAACTTAATAGGAAGCACTTCCTCTGACAGAGCTGACAGCAGGTACATAAGACCACGCAAAGCTCCTTACTTTCAACTCCATCTCGCATTCATCAATCTCCAAGCACCTTCGCTCACCTCCTGTACCCCCTGTGCAAGTTTTGTTATTGCGCTATTGCTTGATTTATTTAGTCAGCCTGTCACACTGCTGCCCACCCCACACTCCCCCATCCTTCCTTCTACACAATATTTTTCATCTCATCACAGCATGCTCCACTGGAGATGCTGAATCTCTTATTTGCTGAGGTGTGAGATGGGAAGTCAGGCCAGCGGCTGGCCCTGCCAGCGTTCTCTCTGCCCTTCACATTTGACAGCCAAACACTTTGGTTACAAATACTCTACTTCAGCTTCTCAATTAACTACAAGAAATGACTTCACAAACCCAAAAAACCCCAAATCCCAAGAAACTCTAGGTTCTCCTTCAATTCTCTTCAGTTCGCCTGTTTAAATTGTATTCTTTTTATTTTAATTTGAATAGTGTAAGTCAAAAATGTCCTTGAAATGCCATCATATAGTTGTTAGGCCATATCACCCACGCTTGTTGGAGAGTCGAGCTGAGCAGACTAAGTGTCGCAATTTATTGTTTATAACATTTATAAAGCAGGAAATAGTTCTAAAGCTTCTTGAAGGCCATTCCAAAGCTCTGCTTTAGACGCTGCCTGCCTGTTGTTTCATCTATGACTGATACTGCTCAACTGTGTGTTTTTCTATCCAGGTATGCTTTTAATGCATTTCCAGTGTGTTTGGGATCTTGTGTTATGCTGAAAAATTAAGCTGTTGCTAATCAGATGCTTTCCAGGCGACCATGCATGGTGGATCAAAATCTGAGAGTATTTTCTTCTGATTTGACAAGAATCCCAACATGACATGGCGAAATGCATTCCCAAACCATGACAAAGCTTCCACCGATGTTTCCCTTTTCCCCTTCCTGAAGAATGAAAAGAATGAAAGCCACCCTATCGCTGAGACCGTTTCTGATGAGGCTTTGGCAGAAGCAGTAGATGTACCTCTCAGGTTTTTTAAACAGGTCTTTGCTAGATTTTTTCCTACTTCTTAAGGACATGACTTTCAGATGTGTTCGCCTGCTGTCGTTAATTTCATGTCAAGAATTAGGCACTAGTAACAACGTGCCTGGAGGTAGAATTTCAAAGTGGTTCTTTGCCAAGTTATCTGTTACAGTGGTCCCTTGCGATAATGCGGTTCAGCTTTTGCGGCCTTGCTGTTTTGTGAATTTTTTTTGTGCAATTTTGCATGCTTTTTTTTTTTTTTTAACAGCGCATTGTGTTCTGCGTCCTGATTGGCTGTAGACCAGTGTCAATCAATCTTGTGTCGTGTCTTCTGTCCAATACAAAATGCATTCATCTTGTCAAATTTACATAAATCTTCAATCGCTAGCAGTGTGACTCTGAAGTGCTGTACTGTATGTTTACTCCCCAACAAACACAACAATGTCGACGAAACGTTTTGCACCGTCAAAGACACCTGCAGTAGCACCCAAAAGGCAGAGCAAGATGCTAACCATCGCACAAAAAGTTGGACTTCTGGACATGCTAAAGGAAGGTAGAAGTTACCGTATTTTGGGGACCATAAGGCTCACTGGATTATAAGGCACATTAAGCGAAACAAAACAGTCAGATAAGTCAAACTTTACTCAAATCATTCTTCTTGCTTCCTCTACTTCCATACCATTTATTCATTAATGTTTAATTCTCTGGCAGCTGCTCTATTCCCATGTTCTGGACCTGATAACAGGCTTTGACCTTTGGTTTCATTCTATAATACTGGACTTATTTTTCTACCAAGGCTTGAACTTTGAGAATGTTTAAACAAGAGAGGAAAGTGTGAAAATGTTCATGCCTGTCTGAGAAAAGTGTATAAAGTGTGTAGTGAGGGGTTTTACAGCCTTGAAACATCTATAATAATTGTAAAAAATAAAGCTGGCTACTTCGCGGATTTCATCTACCACAGGTTATTTTTAGAACGTAACTCCGCGATAAATGAGGGACCACTGTATATGCAGACATAGCACTCATTCATCCCTTGAGTTAGGTGTTTTATACACTTGAATGATTTATAGATCAGTTTCAAGTGGCTTAAAAACATTCTTATTATTGTCAGGTAAAAGACTGAAAGAGTACTGTTGCTCAAGACCACTTTTAAGAAATGACTGCAATGTCTGTCTTCTTGGAAGCAAAATATCAAGACTTAAGACTTTTGTACATTACTGTAACTTGATTTGTATATTCTACAAAAAAAAAAAAAAAAAAGGTATTTTGAATTAGCCAGTTCTTTCTTTGCTCATGTTCTTCCTGTGCTTTGGAGGGTTTCTTCCCATATTCCAAAGACATATATGTTTGTTGTTTCTAAAATGACCGGGGATGTGAGCTAGTCAAAATGAAAAGAATAAAGCTATATAAGCTATATGAATGAATCGTTTGTAGTCTAACATGCCTTGAGTTCTCAGTAAGACTAACAGAGCTCTTGATACAGCCCATTTCCATTTTAAGTTCCGTTACAATACAGGTATGTAATGGCGGTAAAAAAATGTATTTACTTTCTATAAAAAAGCTTGTTTAAAAAAGTAGGTATTGTACAGTTTGGGACTTGTTTTTGGGATGTGCAGTGTTAAGCTCCAGAAAGTCATGCTAAGGAAATGTTATTGTGAAACAGTGTTAATGTGGCCTATTATTACCTTGACACCAGATGGCGCTATTGACAGCAGACAGACTCCACAGCAACTGAAAATAATATTTTTATGTAATAAAATCACAAACTGTATAAGAGCCACTTTTAGATAAAAGAAACAACTGCATATGCCTCCAGTATGGCTGTCTATATAGATAATAAACACATACACTGTATACAGTATGTCTGTGTCCTGAGACACAGAGTGTGTGTGTGTGTGTGTGTGTGTGTGTGTGTGTGTGTGTGTGTGTGTGTGTGTGTGTGTGTGTGTGTGAGAGAGAGAGAGAGAGAGAGAGACAGACAGACAGAGAGAGAAGACTAACAGTAGTCTAAATAAGTCTCAAAGCACTTTACTTGGTGCTGTTGTGCTTTTGAGGAAAAGTGTTTCTGGAAGGCAAAATGAAAAAGTGTTTATTTCTTACACTTGGCCCATATGCTCTAGGATAGAAATTCTTACAGCCACTGGAGCAGAAAGGGTACAGATGATCAGCGTTTACATTCCAACAAGCACCAGATACTGTCGCTAACACAAAAACCTAGCTCGGTTCCAGTTGTTTACGTTTCACAAAAGAGGTCTAGTAAACGACCTCAACCTTGGCCCCTGTGTTGTGTGTTTTATATAGCAAGTATTTAGCTCACTGCCTAGACGTTGTATTCTGTACAGCACATTGTCAGGGCAGTAGAGATATTATGCTGTATCACTACTATTGCACTGCAATCCTGCTGCTTCTGGCACCTTGTTTCAAAGGATTCCTGCTTCAAATTAGGTAGTGTGTATTCAATGACAGTAACTCATTAGAAAAGAAGAATGGATGCCCTTCATTTACTTATAAATGCTGCTGCCTTCAAGCTGCAACTATCAATAAAACATTCTTTGGTTGATGCTGGGCTTTTATATTGTCAAAAATATCTTTACTGCAAATTTTCTTGAAACAACATGATATAGTTTTTTGAGGCTTTTTCTTTGTCATCTTTGATGTCAAAGTTTGGCATGCCACTTCACCAGCCGTCTACGTCACTGTCCCCATTAGTCACAACAGAGGAGATACGCTACGAGAACAGCAATTACTCAACATGTCCTCATGTATATTTAAGATGCAGCTGCCTCAGCCTGTTCCCTAGCAGCTCTAACACAGCAGCATGGTAAAGCTCCCTTTAGGCCAAGCCCCGATGTCTGCAGACAGCAGGTGAGCGGCCTATGTGCTGCATGTTGAAACACTTCATTCATGCATTCATGTATGTCTTGCAGAGAATATCCACCCTGCTTCTAAGATAAATATGTAACAAGATACATGTTAAAGTGTTGAGTTTCAATTTGGTAGGTGCATTTTTCACTTTGGGCCATTTCCTGACAAAAGCAATAATACTAGGGATGTGCAAGCTGACCATCTTGTTACAGTACAATGTTCTTCTAGAAAAGGCCCTGGACGTTCATATGGATTGTTATGTGACCCGCATAAACATTGTTTATGTAAAATATGCAAGAAAACTGTTGCCACTAAAGGTGGAAACACTAAGACTGGTTCACCACAAACACCACAACTGGTTTGCCTGACAATATTGTGCAGGCTCCGGAAGAACTACGAGGTTAAGTTACTTTATTGTTGAAGTGTTAAGCAGTCATGTGTTACATTTGCTTATAATTTCCACGGAAAACAATGCATACCCACAACCACATCTTACTACCAATTTATCACCAGGTAACCTTTCATATACGTCTTTGGACTGCTGGAGGAAACTGGAACACTCGGAAGGGAATCACGTGACAACCCAGGTCTTTTTAACCTAGAAATTAAAGCTGAGGTGTTACACTTGATTACATAGGTGCCTTTAGAAGTCCTAACTAAAAGTCCAAAAGCAAAAGGGAAGTATAAATCATAAATAAAATATGGCAGGACTCAGATGGTTGTCCTATTCCTAATCCTATGACTATAGACTAACTATGAAATGCAACTATAAAAACTAACAGCTGTCAGTCTGATGAGTCACACTGGACTAAAATATAATGTGTGAAGCTTGGTTTTGTAAGAGATACAAGGAAAGTGAATGCGATAGAAGTCAGAAAGTCTGCCAAGAATACTTTAATAAACGTACCCTTGAGAAATAACAACCTGGGATTATTTGCTGAACTAGAATAACTCTGCACATTGTATTTTCCATTTTGAATCCATGGTACAGTGTGCTTCTGGCTGCACTGACCAGTTCCTCTCAGAGACTTTCAGAGTGAAAGGCTAATTATGAAGATATCCAAAGCGGCAAAAGTAAACTGATGACATGATTCATTTTAGATTAATGTATTTTTCTCCACACTCACTACAGATTTTATAAATGCACTGTCCACACACCTGGCACAACAAAGTGGATTCAGTATCAGATTAATGGCATGCTGAAGTTCTACCTATTAAACACTGCCATCTGTTGGTAGCATTCAGCTGCAGTCTGTTAAGCTTCTCGTCATTTTCACATGCTTCCCTATGCATGAGACAGATTCAAACTGCATGTGTAATCATTATGTGCACAGAGAAGAAGGCTGGAGATGAATAATAAATTACAATTTAAATTAATAATGGAAGGTACTGTGTAAATTACTAATGTAGTCAATACACACTTCTAAAGCATGGCAAACACAGAGAGACGATATCCATTTCATGAATGAACAGAAAGTCAGGGTTCATTCATAAAACGCTAAAGATTTTGAGAGAGGTTCAGAATTTATGATTTCAACATATCTGAGGATGTTTTGGATAAATAATAGAGCAGAGGACAGAAAACCCCTTTGAGTCCTTCAATCCCTCCTGTAACCAACAGGGGTCACAGTAGAGCAAAGGAACACAAAAATCAACATCAGACATGTCAGGAACCTGCGTTTACACATAATTCATTCATACTACAGCTCTATGATGTCAGCACGGCACTGTGCTGCATGTTGACCAAACAAACACATAAATGCAGATACAAATATACACATCAAATGAAAAATCCTCTCTCTCTCATTTCTGTCTCAGCAGTGTGCAGCCCTTTCTGTGAATGGGAAGTGTCTGTGTGTGGAGCTGGTGGCACGCACACTGCGCACACACATAAACACAAAAGCCTGAGTCATCCTCAGTCTACCTCCCTGCAGTCAGCTGGCACAGTTTCAGTCTAACACACAAAATCTATATTGAGATGGACTGGCTCACAGTGAGTCTGCAGGTTTTACACACTACGTTTAGACTACATTCATTTTCCTAAGACCACAAATACATTTAAAACTATTGTTTTCACACCCCAGTCATAAGGTTGCACATTACATGCTAATTGTAGGACTCTCTCTATATATATGAACCATTTGTCCAATAATTTTGCATGTGATGTAATCTGAAAGTAATCTGAAAAAGCAATAATGGGCTTAGCTGATATCTAGGATGGCACAGAGAACATTTGGAAGAATCACAATTATCTCCTGATTACTTCTTCAAGACTTAATCTGAGTGTAAATAACTGTAAGTGTGATTTGTTTTGTAGATTCCCTTTCAACATATGCGCAATTTTTTTCTTTGATACTGACCAGTCCGGTGAGAGAAGGGGCAGACTGCCCCAGAGCCTGGTTCCTCATACGGACCAGGTTGTTGGCCTCTCCTCCTGCAGATGCTCCCCCAATAGCCCCAGGCGCTCCAAAAGTCCCAGAGTTGCCTTGACAAGCCAGCTGACTAACTCCAGCATGCAGACTGCTGGACAGAGGCAGCAGCTGTTTACCTGAGGAGGCGGGGACAAAGAGGAAACACATCTCAAACCTCATCACTTTGACCTTTAGATCAATCTATTGCCCTGGAAGGCCAGGTCAAAGGTCAGATCTGACATGATATTTTAACTCCTTAGATGGTACTTTCTATATATTGATACATTTTCAAGCTGACCTTGAAGACCTTGGTGGTCATAAGCCAAATTTCGGTGGAACGATATCATGAGGCCATTCTACGCCCCCATGACATTTTATCAGAATTTATCAAAACCTTTTGACCTGTCGTGTTGAAAGACAGAATAGTGACACATACGCAAGTAAACACTACCAAAAACATGATCTCCTCGGTGGAGGGGGATTGTCACCACATGACCTCTCTTTGGTAAAACGTGGATGTAAATGTGAGGTGGAATTTTCATAGATAACACAGGAGTCTGGCACAGCTAAAGTGTGGGCAGGGCCACATTTAACTAGACTTAGAGCTTCTAGTTACAAACAAAAGCTCAATAATATAAAAAGTAATATTTGCAAATAAAAAATATTCATATTAGAGAGTAACGCCATAAACATAAATTTATATTTCTTTTAAATATTATAAACTTCATGTTTTGATAAATAAATGCACTCCTAGTTTATTATTTACACATTTCTATATTTTACTAACCTAAAAACTAATCCTACATATCATCTACATAGACATCTTGGTCAAGGGATTTTGTCCTGTTTGCAGATATGCAGGTGTGTATACGTGTTCATTACCAGTCATGGCCATGCTGCTACGTCGGGCCCGACTCTCATCCTGGCTCAGCTGTCGGTGCAGTTTGGATTTGGTAGCAGCAGTTGCCGCGGGTGATAGGTCAGGATTACTCAGCTTCCGGAAGAGCAGAGGAGGAGGAGCTGCAAACTCCTTCTGGAAAGAGATGAGGAGAAAAGAAGAACAAGAAACATTAGACTTTGTTCACATGTGTTGGGTCATACTGCTCTCAAATAACCTCTGGTCAAAGCAGCACACAAACTCAGCAGAATCAGATGTCATCTCTGCCATAAAAGTAGAGTCACAAAGCTTAAAGTAAGACACATGATTCATCTTTTTTCCCCCATGTTTCCTTGATATCCTTTACAGCCACCAAGGTCGAAAATCTAAAGTTTCAGCTGGTTCCAAATATACGCAAGAGGAAAGAAAAAACATATATACATTTGCCGATCCCCCTTGCTAATGCCAAAGCCGCTCTGAGCAGTTGCGGTGTGGGCTTAACCACACCTCTGTAGGTGTACCTGGTATCAGGTGATATGTGGTATCTACATTCCACCCCCTTACAGGTGCTACTATAACAACATAATCAGACTACCTATTGGTAGTTTTAATGTTGTGGCTAAAGAGATTATTTAGATTAAATAAGCAGTAAAAGATAGCAGGGTAGAGTCTATAAGTGAAAGAATTCTTCAAAATCTTGGTTGCAGGTCATACCTCAGTTTATCTTCTTCAGCATGCCTGACTGTGATGTATTTCCACTTTACTCAACAGTCTTTAAACATTACAGTTTCACTAGATTAGCATGTATTCTCTAGGTAATAACCAAATGGTAATAACAGTTCTACATAGACATCACTGAAGAAGAAGATGCTATTTGTGTGACAACACTGCAGATGTTTAAATAGCAGTTTCAGCCTAACCACATTTTTATTTATTTTACACACAAAACAAAGGGACACACATTACTTGATTTGATGCTCATCTACACTTTCTAGTTATTGACAAAGTTTTAGAAGTTACAGTTGAGGGTTTTTTTATATATATATATTTAGGAATAAAAAATTCAAAAATAAATGTTTTGTGTAACTTAAACTCACAATAGTGCAGAAAAAATCCCCATGAATGCAGGCTTACAGCCAAAATTTTAGCAAAGCACCCACTAGCACCAAATCTACTTCTCAAACTACCACATCAGACACACACACACACACACACACACACTGTACTGTTTCCCATGCTATTCAACTGACAGACAGTACAAGACATGCTTGCTGTGTCATTAACACTCACAGCCACAACAGCCTCTCCATCAAAACTCTGCAGCTGCAGAGCAAGTGGACAGCCTAATTCAGTTTGTCAGTTTAATAAAAGAAGGTTCCTCTGGACTTCCTTGATATCCCCAAGTACAGCCAACACACATAAACACAAACGCAGAAGGTTCAGATGATTTTGGAAATCTCTTTTGTTGCCATGGAAACCGGGCCTGCCTGGGCTCATATCCTCCTCTCCGTTGCGCGCAGCCCAATGCTTGACAAGGCTTTTCCAGAAACATCTGGACAGCTCACAACATGCACACACAGAGCTCCCAGACGGCCACATGTATGAAGGAGTTTTAGTGAAAGCTTCCGTTAGTCTCCAACCGCGACCCTCAAACTCACTAAACACAGTGATAAACAACCACAAACACACAGTGTAATCATGTGCAACCTGTAACCAATACTTAAAGCTGCAGTAATGAATTACAGCAGAAGATGAATATTCAGTACCTCCATGCAGTATTAATATGTAAACCTTATGCGTGTGTTGCTTCACATCAGCCGCCACTCAGCTAGAATCACACATTATACTCAGTCACAAAACACTTTCACACTTCAGCCATTTCTATGAAGGCCAGAATTCATTGAGGATGAGACACTGAAGACTTTTCTGAAAAAAAAAAAAAAAAATTTCAGACATAGTTCTTAAATGTGCATTTATCCAAAGTCTCCCAATGCAAGCTACTTTAAGAGCTTTTCTGCCTGTTTGAATACTGTGTGAGATTATAAGAAGAGCTTAGAAGAGCTGTCACAACAGGTCGACAACATATAAGAGGTAAACAGCATATTTTCATGCGGTGCTGTTGGCAAGAATCACACAAAAGAAATATATTATACAAAAATATACCCACAGGCAACAATGACTGGGACACTTGAAAATACAGCACATAAATGCATGCATGAACCGCTACACATTTCTGGCAAGCAGGAGTCAGCCTGCTTCATTTTAATTCATTCAACATGTCAATATGCAGACTTCTGAGTGAAATTATAGCATCTGTTATCAGTATTTGTATCTCTGCACAATACAAGGACGCAGCAATGGCTTAAATACTAATGCTGATTCTTCAAGTCCAATACCAGTGGGTGACATCCCTGTTCGTCTTTTAAATACAGTCTGTGACATGGATTCATAACCTGACTGCAACCAAGTGATTATTCCTTTCTCTTGCACTTTCTCTCTCTCGCCACTTAAAGTGTCTCTTATTTTATTTACTTATTTGTTTTACAGTTAAGAAGCATGTCATGAATTTTCATGTTTCTAAATCTCATAGGTTTTGTAGAGAGATAAATGAAGTACAACTAGTAAAAGAAAGAAGCAGCAGATACAGAACATTGATTCTGAAGTGGACAAAGAAAAACAAAAACTAACAGTATAATCGCAGTGCCTTGTTTCTGCTTGCAATGAGAGCACAACTCTCCCTGGCCAACGTAAGACTGTGTACTGTGTATCATTGCACCACTGCTGATGGACACCTTGAGTTGCTACAGCCACGTCTGTGCAACTAATGACAGGATGTCTTGTGGGGAAGGAAAGTCAGTGATTACACAGATTTTTCTTCCCCGCAAGACACGCAGAGCACTGCAGCACTGGCTGAATACATTTGAATTGATTGTCGCCCTCATTCAACTTGCTGCAACTCCAACTGCAACCAGCAGGTGGCAGACAGAACGCAATCTGCTAAGGAAGCTGTGATTACAAGTAATCTGCTGATCCAAGCTTCTTGTAGAGACTAAAATGAAATGTATTAACATAGAAAACAGCAAAGAGGAAAGAGGTGTGTGTGTGTGTGTGTGTATGAAAGAGAGAGAGAGAGAGAGAGAGAGAGAGAGAGAGAGAGAGAGAGAGAGAGAGAGAGAGAGAGAGAGAGAGAGAGAGAGAGAGACAGAAGCGTCAGCTGTGATCCATCACACACACACACACTGTCACAGAGTCAGCTTTACAAGACTGCTGCTATAAACACATACTGTACATCTGTCACTGGGAAGTAAACACGGATAAGAGCTAGATACATTTCCAATTGTGATGGGTGTCCAGTTATTAATGGAGCCGATTAGTTCTACCTGCTGCAACAAAGGAAAGGAACGAGCACCCCCCCCACCCCACCCCCGTCAACTTCAAAGTCTACACCACCCACTCAAAGAACTGGCATGGTCACTGTTTGCAAAGGGAAATCAGTTACGGGACAAGAGGATGTATTATTTACAGTGATGCTACTCCTGATGGTGGGGTGCAAAGTTAGCTTGGTGCTACATCCACAAACTGTACAGGTTCAGAAATGCACATCAGTGCTAACTAGCATCAAGAAAATGATTAATAACATACTAAAATTTCTTGGCCAGTCTGTGTATTATTTGACACTTAATTCCAATAAAAATGCTCCAAAAGCACGGGCAGTTCAAGTGTGGCAATTCAGTGACTTGAAAAACTGAAGGTGAGACCTAGAATGGAGCTGTCAATCAAATCAGCCACACCTCTACCTTTAAGCCTTAACAAAGTCTGGATGAACAAGTTAAAAGATACTGTATAAATGGACTGACTGTGAAGCTGTTACAAAGGACAAAGGTATCCATAGAACCCAAAGCTTTTTTGTTTGCTTGTTTCACGCTGTAAACATGTTTTTACTGCTGTAAGGTTTTTACATTTTAACATAGGTGTCTATAGGGATTGACTTTTTGGAGCCAGACTCCAGTAGCCACTCCAGGACATGCAGTTTTTGGCATGTCGTCGACTTTGCCACCTGTTCCTCTTTGAATACAAAACGTTGATGAACAAAGCATTCTGCAGTGGTCACTACCAATGGTGCATTATGCATGTAACGCAGCTCTGTAAGTAGATTCAGCAAGTTTATGAATGAATGTATGAAAGCAACAGCAACAAAAAAAAGGGTTTAAGTGACATTAACTTTTAATCAGCTGGTAGGGACAGAAGGTTGGAGGACAGGAACATTTACTTACTTGACAAAATTACATAAGAAACTGATTTTGGTATTCTAATGGTATCTGCTATAAAAAGATTATATTTTTATTTTTGTTTTGAGAACTTCTATTCAGAATTCAAAGCACCCATCTGTGATAAATGAGGCCCTTTTTTAAAGCTTACTGTACAGTACTGCATAGGTACATGGTAACTTGTATTTCAGGATAACAGTTTGGGAGTTTAGTTCTTAAAAATAACCAAATTAATAAATGTTTACACCACAAAGGTTAAAACACACATGAACACTCAGAAAAGCTTTCAGAAAGAGATTTTAAAAAGTTTAAAACCAATTAAGAATAACAAATCCTAATGTAATTCAACAAACAATAGACCCATAACCTTAAGGAGGAAGTAAAACCAGTTTTTCACAACCTTCTTCTCCTTTCCTCTCTTCTCTCTTCCTCCTCCAGCTCACAGCTCCCTCCAAACTCATGGTCCTGCTTCACTGCATTTGGGTCGACATTAATCTTTTGTCATGTCCCACAGAGCTCTAAGCCACACTTTAATGTAACATACACCAGACCACAATCCATCACATCTGTCATCAAGTGGGGCTGAAAACAAGCTCCCAGCTTAGCTCAAGGATGATGATCCCTCTATCATTTAGAGAAAAAAAAACTTGTTACAGTGGTACGTGCATCACACGAGTTAAGTAAGTGGAACTGTCCCCAGTGGAGCAGCTCAACCGCAGCCTTGTGACTTCACTGAATCTTACACCCACACAGCAAAACATAAACAAATACATGAAAATATAGATTATTATTAATAATAATAATAATAATAACATTAATAATGATGCAATCTTTTACATGACTTCTCTGACAGCAAAAGACACCGACAGATCCAAAACATGATCAGGGTGCCTTAACTGTTCAATGAACTAAGGAAATGCTGCAAAATTACCACAAGCACTTGCAAGTGAAATGCTGCCGATGCAAGAGCACAGCACAGAGCAGCGTGCAGAGTGAAGGGTTAAACAGCAGGTTTCTAGCTGTTAATGTTTTGTTTAGTGGGGAAACTGCCATAGCATCCAACATTTGTGGGTGTTCAGGCTGACCACAGCAGAAGTACAAGTGCGCTGCAGTCAACAGTCAAACAGAATTTAACAGGCCAGCAAGTTTTTTCTATTCTTCCCTTCATTTTTAGTTGTTAAGCTTTCCTTGACAATAGAAGATCACGTTTACTATAGACATGTGGCACATACATGTAGGCAGAAAATACAAGAAGATTCAAATAACTGATGTTATATGAATGGTTTTTTTAAGTCTAGTTTAATGGTCAACAAGCTCACTTTAGATTTTTGGGTATCTCTAATTTTAAGTATAATGTTACATACGACATGTTAAAAACTAAAAGATACCTGTACAGGAATTATGACAGTGAAAACCGGATTTAAATTTCATTTTTTAAATTTTTTTTTTTTTTTTTTTTTTAAACCTGTCCCGTTTGGTTCTTTTGCCATCAAAATTATTGTCTAAAGGCGAAGAAAGATGCCCAACGGATTTACTTTACCAAATGGACCATCCCAGCCTTGCCGTAATGGTCCATTTGATTTACCTTTTATTGTTTATTTTATTTTATTTTATTTTTTTTACTTGCTAGATACGGGACAGGGGAAAAGAAAAGGGAGAAAGAAAGAGGGGAGAAAAAACAAAACAAAACAAAAAAAAAAAACAGCGGAGAAGAGGGACGGGGATAAAGGGCAAAAAACAAAAACCAACAAAATAAGCAGACAAAAAATACATATATCGATCACCTGGATCACCTGTTGAGAAAGAAAAAAGAAAACAAGCAGAAGAAAACGAGAGTAATAGAATAAACAACATCACAATGATATATGGGAATATAACACTACATACTTAATATTAAACATTATTGTGCAGCACGTAAGATCGACAGCGCACAGTGTGCTTTGAGGTAGGAGCCAAAAAGGGTGTAGTTTGTGTGTGTGATCACCTGTGTGTACACCTGTGAGCATGAGCGCGCTTGTATTTAAAAGGTTCCTTAATGTAATGATCTGCTAGAGGGTGTGGGGGGCCACAGTCCCATCCTCCAGGGCATGAAGCAGGTATGGAGGAGATCAAAACTCCAGACATCCAGAGGCCCCCAGAACACAAGAGACCAAGGAAGACCAACAGAGGGGCAGCCGCGCCACTGTCCCAGAAAGAGCTGAGGAGAGTCCCAGATGAGGGATCACTCAGCAGCCGCGGAGCAGAAGCCAGGGGGGGTTGCAGTGACGTGCCCGTGAGCTCCGCCGGCAGCCAGCTGTGCCTGAGTGACCGAGCCCCAGGCGAGAGGCCGAGGGCACCCCACCCCCGAAGTGGCCCGAGCGAGCCCCAGGTTCCAGGCCCCGATAAGCAGCCACCAAGGAGTGAGCCGGTGTGTACCCGGACGCCCACCCCCGGACACAAAGAACCACCAACGCATCGATGTCTGAGGGCGTCTGCCACCGGCAGGGGAAGTGGTGGGGGGAGATAGGCCTCCAAACCTTGGAGGGCCTGAGATGTCCCCAGAGAGGTGGCGTCTGATACCCAACCTGACATATAGACACAGACATACAGGCACACTCAAATACAAACATCCATTCCCACCCTCATGCTCTCATAGGCAATTACTCCACACTCAACCAACGTGGAGACAGACATAAAGAGACGCTGTACACACAATCACACTCCCCAAGCGTACTCTAAGAACCGGGTCTAGGTACCCTTGCCCCTGGAGGGGGAAACTGCACCCAGACCCACGTGGTGTTACCCTTTTCCCTGCAGTGGGGAGAAGCAGACTGCCCCGACTCCGCAGCAGCAGGGAGGCCCCACACACCAGACCCCAGTCGGACGGCCAACTCCTCCTCCTAGCCCCCCCGCTCCAGCAGGCCGCAGAGACCGGGGCCCCCATATACCCACCCGCCCACAACCCCAGCAACACACCAACCAGGACCCGAGCCCCCGAGGCCCGGCCAGGGCCCCAGCCCAGAGACGGAGCGCCCCCAGAACCTCACGCCCGTCCCGGACCCACCCAGGGGCAGCCAGGCTACCAGGTCAGTAACCCACGTCCGTCAGCACAGACCCTCCCCTAGCCCCGCTGCACGCAGCCACGAGGAAACCGTCACCTAAGAGCCAACAGAGCCCCTAATTGGCCATGACCGCTACCCCGGGTTGAGCCCCCCAAGGAAGATGCTCCTGGGGAACCCCCCGACGCCCTAAGCCTGTCCCTACCCCCACACCAATCACAACAGTGAAGGCGGGACCAAACTATGACCCCCCACCCCCACTAGGTGATGGAGCTGATCAAAGGAGCCCAGAGCAATTGATCTGATGTGGTGGCAGAGGCTGTATCAAGACTAATGTAATCTAATAGATAATTTCTATACTGGTTAGAATTAAGATTATTTTTATTTTTCCAGTTCATGAGGACTGTTTTCTTGGCTATGCATAGGGCAGTGAAAACCATGTGGGCTATATTCTTTTCTGAAGTGACATTATCTAAGCTGCCCAACAAACACACTAAAGGAGAAGTTGGAATGTTACATTTCAGACACTTCGATAAGTCTTCACATATCTCACGCCAAAACTTCTGAACTGGTGGACAGAACCAAAGAGCGTGGATATAATTGTCCGGTGAATTGGTTTGGCAGTGTGAGCAGTTGTTGGTAGACGTAAAGCCCATCTTGAACATCCGATGACCTGTATAGTGCACTCTATGTAGTATTTTGTATTGAATTAATTGAAGACTGGGATTTCTAATTAGATGAAAGGTTTTTAAGCAAATCTGAGACCAGAAGTTTTGGTCTAAGTTAACTGATAAATCCGCTTCCCATTTTGCAATAGGAAGTGATATTGATTCATCTATTTTAGAAAGCATTCTGTATATTTTGGATAGTAATTTGGGGGTTTTAAGAGTAAGAAATTGAACCACACTTGGTGGTGTTTGTAGTTCAACTTGACCCGGTTTAAATTTCTTTTTTACTATGGATTTAATTTGTTGATATTCTAAAAATCTTTTCTTGTTGATCCCATATTGTGTAACTAGTCTGTCAAATGAAATAAATTCTGTTCCTTCTAGTATATGTTCTAAATATTTGATTCCTTTACCACTCCAATCTGAAAAGTTTATCATATTATTGTTTTGTAATATGTCAGGGTTATTCCAGATAGGTGTACGTTTGCATGGGATTAATGAAGACTCTGTCAATTCTGCTTTTATGTGCTTAGATCTTTATTTCATAACAAAGAGGTGGTCTGGTAAAATATTTGAAAGATTTTAAATTTTTGGAGTGACTTTGAATGATGCCAGTGTTCATATTTAGGACCAGGATGATATATGGTTAAGAGAGGAGTAAATCTTCATCCACTGTGAACGAGCATCACTGAACAAACATTTCAACCCTCATTCACATTTTGTGTAAGGTGATCTCAGTACCACACCGTTCACTGCAACATTTTTCATTGCTTTTGATGACGGTTTGCAATAGTTGCCACGGCACCACAGAGCGACCAGTCAAAACAAATGGACGAGCTCATTCCTCAACGAGCGGCTACCTCTGTAGCGTGGACATTGTTCGGTTATGAAAAGTCTGACACGGAGCAGAAAACTGTACTTTTAAAATTTGCAGTAAACAGCTCCCCACCACAGACACAGACACAACAAACCTCTTCTACCACCTAAGCAAGAATCATGTGAAAGAGCATGGAGAGAGTTTATGAATGAGAAGCAAAAAGAGCCGTCAGGTGCTCAAAATAAACCACAGAGCCAAACGTCAGAACAGGCTTTTTAAAAAAAAAAAAAAGAAAAAAAAAAAAGAACAGGCTTTTCTCTGTGGTACGCCGTATAATAAAGACTCATTAAGATAGTAGCGGCCATTTATTAACTTTCTTTAAATATCTGGTTTCACATGTTGGTCAAAACACACAACTTCAGGTACAGAACGCCCAGCCGAAAATACTTCACATGGGTTGAGTTGCTTCATTTATATCACCAGTATTTAGCCAAAGTATCTGCAACGCAGCATACAATACTGCTACAACAGATATGTTGACGAGCCGAACAACGCATCCCTATTAGAGTTAGACGGTGCAGTTGATCCGAGACTGGATGCTCTGCAGTCGACGGTTGCAGACACGCTAGTTTCCCGAAGGCCATACAGGAGCAGGAATGATACCCAGAGGCCTCAGGGAAGCGCTCATGTAACATAACGCAATGCAAGGCCTGTATTTACTTCATTTTCAATTATTTCATTTATATGTAGAAAATAGATAGTACTTTTGATGTGGCAACTATATAAACTATTCGCTGAATTTATAGAAAATGCACTATACTGTGATATATATATATTGTTATCAGATAAGAACCGACTTGTATCGGGATATGAGATTTATCGTATCAATCAGTCGTAATAATGAGCCATGCATTTTTTCACATTGTGGATCATGCGACAACTCACATTATCTTTAGCGGGGCAATATCCTTTTAAACATAATCACACACACAATGATGGATATATCGAGGGCAACTCGAGGATCAGTATCTTGCCCAAGGGTACTTCAACACATGAACAGGAGGAGCCAGAAATCGACCTTCTGATTGGCAGACCACCTGCTCTACCACCCAAGCTACAGCCATCCCAGGTAATTATCCCTTAGGTAAATACCACCATGGTTTTTTTTAGAACTGAAGAAGCTTGTCAGACAAAACATCTTCACAAACCTACAGAAGCCCACTTCTCTTCTTTCTCAAGCTCCCAAAAATGAACATGAACTTGATGACTGGGATCCTACACTACTGCATGGACATTAACTAGCAAGAAAAAAAGAGGTATTCTGATCCCACAGTGAGTTAGCTGGGACACTTGATATACAGCAAAAGGGAAAATGCAAATTTCACAGACAAAATGTATGCAAAAAAGTGATATTGTATCCCTGTTATCTCAGTTACATTTTCATAATTGTTTAAAGCCATTGAGATTACATTATACAATTAATCCTCCGGTCCTTCGTTGTATTAATGATGTTTAGTTGCTACCATAAACATATTTGAACCAGCATTAAAAGACAGGTCAGTAAGCCAGCTGAGATCATTCAGTATGTTGCATCGTGAAATTATGCAACAACAAATTCTGTCTGAACAGGATAACGTTGCATCATATATACTTCCCCTCTGTCAGTGGGTGAAGAGGCAGGAGTGTCCCCATAAGAGGTCAGTGTGTGTATACACATGCATTTGTGTGTAAATACAAAGCTATTAATCAGAGTTAATACAAGGTTGATGTATTCTAGCTGCATTTGAGCCAGAAGAATGAATGCAGAAATGAAAGCCAGGAAGAAAGCAATAACAGGAAAGAGGAAAGTAGTCAGACAGATGGATGTGAATGATGGAGGCCGAAGCAGGCAATGCAGAGAGGGTGAAGTGAGCCAGGACAGCTGCTGCCTATCCTCAGCTGTGGTTTGTGGAAAACTGTTTGTCCACATGCAAAGCTCTAACTCCAAAAACAAGTCATAAAATTCCAAATGACAATCCTCAGTCCCACATATAACACCACAGAGAACAAAAATTAAATGAGCAGAAATACCAAAATCACCAGACTTTCTGTAATTAAAGAGGAAAAAAACTCATTGAGATCCTGACACGCAAGAAACCTGTCAGGAAAATATATTCTGATTTTTTTGTGTTGCCACAAAATGACAGCT
The DNA here is from genome assembly GCF_036321145.2 of Pelmatolapia mariae. Taxonomy (NCBI): domain Eukaryota; kingdom Metazoa; phylum Chordata; class Actinopteri; order Cichliformes; family Cichlidae; genus Pelmatolapia; species Pelmatolapia mariae. Next base: position 25,450,073 of record NC_086242.1, on the reverse strand, counting down.
CCAGGCATCACTAACTTCATCCTCATTTACTTCAACATAAGCAACCACATCATCTTACTGACACTTTACGTGGGCTCAATGTTCCTTCAAATTTCTTTAAGTAAAATTTATAGGTTCTTTCCACAAACAACATTTTGTGTTTAAAAGCTGGTGAGCCCCAGCAGTAAATGAAATGGAAAAAAAATATTGTTTTTCAAACAGTGACTTGGAACCAAAAATCAAGGCAAACTGTTCCCAGTGAGACCGCTATCTGTACAGAGGAACGGGGGTTCATGGTTAATCAGTAAGAGCCCATCATCTCTGCCTCTGGGTGCTGTTGTCCATGGCAACCGTGGCAACACAGTAACAAATGACTATATTACAACCTGTGAATTGGCTGCAGGTTCATTCTCTAACAGAACTGCAGACACTGGACTAAAGAAAACGACCTCACCACACATTCCTCTTGCACTGCAGACAACGCCCACACCTCATAGAGCACAAACTGTACTTTCCACACGGGTTTGGACTTTTCAGAAATACTCAGACAGAAAGAGACAGGGAGAGATAGGGAAACACAGAAAACCCAATCACAGGACACAGAGTGCAGTCCTGCCCATCAAAGCATCAATAAACTTGTCAGAACTTCCTTCTTTTGTGTGACTCGACAGTATCTTATTTCTCACAAACAATCAAATGCTAAAATATGGGTCAGATCCAGCATTTGACACTTCTGTAAACTGGCTCTGTACTTCTAATATAGATACAACATTCATGTCGTTCACCCATCGCTGCTCAAGGCATTAAAAAAAAGATAAAATGCTTAAATCTGAATACTTAAGCCACTTTATACTAACTATTATTAATAGTAGTAACTGAATAAAAGAATTTAAATTATTCTAAAATGGGGTTGTGCTGAAAAAGATTACATCTGGGGAACAATAGGAAGGCTGGACTGTGGAACAGTGCATCCAAAAGTCTGTATCAGAGCAAATATATTAACAGAAAATGTAGAATATAAAAATTAGACTAGTATTCACTGCAAGCCCCCAATAGCCAATGACTTGTAAATTACAAGTTGTTAGCCATTCAGGAAATATGCAGATTGAAAGCACTTTTCATGCCGTTACTATGGTACACACCAGCAGCAGAAGAACTAACTAGCATGAAGCAAGATAAAGGATCAAAAGTTAAGAGGCATTTTTCCAGCTGCTACAGCATCAGATTTTCCTTCTATGTTTTCAATTGTTTATCACTTAAACTTGAACAGTCTTCAAACTGAGTCGATGACTGCTGAAACGCTCCAAGACTAACTCTCATCTCACTGTTATTTTGTGTTGTAAGGTGCGCTTGCTGAACAGCAGTAATCACATCACAACAGGAAGCCAGGTCACCTGTAAACTATAAACCCCGCTAAGAGCTTTTCAACATGTTCCAGGACTCTGTTGAGTCACTACTAAACTTTAAAGTCAGATTGAAGATGTGTCCGTTGTCTGCGTACACCCAGCCAAACAGACAAGTAACTCCACTGTCTGGTCACCATGAGGTCATACTTGCCCACCCAAATAAACAGTGTGATCAGGAACAAAGAATGAGGAGGAAAAGAAGGAGAAGAAGAAGAAGAGTATGCAAAAAACACCCACAAATGTTCCACATCTGCACCGTCTCACTAAGTCAACGTGGAGCTATTTGAATACATTCTGTTATCTATCCAGTGCACCATGGGAATAACTCTCCAAATGTCTGGAACGGCACTGGAGGAATGAAAGCCACAAGCTATTCTCCTCTGAGTGCTCCATGGGTATATCAGATATATCAGAACCACGTCACTGTTAAATGAATCTAATGCAAAGCTGTTTTTGTAAAAGACGATGTGCCACCCTGGGAGAAGTGAGTAAAATCTCTGGATTGCAGCCAAGTGACCTGGGTGTGAAGTTAATATGAGGTCAGAGTAGCTGACAGTAACCTTTAATTGTACAATACTTGATACAACTATCAGGATGCAATAAAACAAAACTCCAAGAGGAAGGCATGCATTTTAAATCAACACCATAACACTATGACATACCATGAGATTAGGGTGGTAACAAAAAACTATGAAAACAAAGAAAGAAAGCATGATAGATGAGGTGTGCTTTAATCTGAGGTCAGGCTCAGCAGGTCATCTCCAGCCTGCCTCCCTCTCCTAGTGTGAGGTGACCTTCACTGGCCTGCTCAGTCGCCCTGGGGGACATGAAGTAAATAACCCACTGTTGAACCACAGGCCAGATAATAAGATGGTTGCTGTGGATCTCTTCATTAGTAGGTGGAGCAGTTTGGATGCAGCCACATTGTTGGCTACAGTGAGAGGAGACAGGAATAAGGAGTGAAAATGTTAGAAGGGGGAGGTTTCTTTGCGAACAGTGGGGTGCATTCAGAAAATGTCACAATGTAAAATGTCACATCTCACCTCCTCATCCTCTTCTGTGCGCACTGAGAAAATTATTTGTGGGAGGAAAAGCTCAACAACGCTGGAATCAGACCTTTCTTTAGTCATACAAACACACAGATTCATGAGCGTGTTTCAGTTTGGGGGAAAATGATCGGTTATTTGATTATTTGGCCAGGCGATGATCACGGATAAAGTCCAATGATTTTGAACACAATGAAAGTATTCCCTGTTGTCTCACTATCAGATATAAGACACAAGGGGTGAGCTCAGATTCTTGACTCAACACAATGACAATGTGACAGCATGTTTTTATAGATTAAAAGTTTATTTAGTGATCTTATTTCTCATTTTTTTCGTTATTTTGCTGGAAAATCTTACTAAAGACTAAAAAGTACTTGGTGAAGAGCCTAACACAAAACACACAACAACAACTTCCATTACAATTCAGACCAGCCAGCCAGAAACAATAGAGGGGTTTGAGATATTAAATAGCTTTTCATATAGCTGCTCGCCTCTGCCACACAGATAAAGCTCATTAAATGTCTGGCTCTCATCCAGCAGCTGAAAGACACAAAATAATGCGTGTGCAATCATGTGTGTTCAGATGTGAGGGCTGTGTGTTATGTGGAGACACCTGGTCTCTAGTCTCTACCCGTCGTTGAAGCTCAGTTTGAAAATGAATGGATGTAACTGACATTTTCCAAAGAATCTCTGCTCTCTCTCTCCACATAAATTGATAGTATTATCATTGGATCATGTTTTATAGCCTGACATTAACATTTGGCTTCTTCGGGTTGCATTTTTGGAGATAATCATACTGAAGTTTATTTGATTTTCTGTAATTATACAAAAAGTATGTGGAAAAATCTTATTTTGTTGCATGAACCACAGTGACGCTGACTTTAAGATTTGACAACATAAAAAAAATAATAATAATTTTCCCAAAATATGACTGACTCTTGAAAATTTGACTCCGGTCATGCGATTCCATTGTGTCTATATAAATGTGTTCTTGTAATGTGGCCGCTTGACTGAAAAAGATAGAGAACTGCATATGAAATATGTGCAGAAATACACAATAACCTCTGTTGTAAAACTTGAAAAACACCACAGCTTTTGGTAACTAAGAAGCTCTGAGCCATGAAAACAGACAGAGTGAGAAATGGTCCCTAAAATGGCAGAAAGATGCACAGTCAGTGCTGCAGTTTGGACCAGAGTGAGCCAAGTTCCAGCTCGTTAATTCAACGTTTAATTTGCAAGAATCAGAGGATTACACAAAATTTTATCCCTGGAAACATTAAGTCTCTGCGTACAACACAGGAAATCCTCAAGTCATGATTTGATTTATTGAGGTGTACCTAAACCTGAACTGGATTTGTCCCAGCAAATAAAATAAATAAATAACTTTGCTGTGTGAATGATGAGATAACGAGATCAATGAGACATGTTTTTATCATAATGTTTATCGTATGTAGGCCACTGAGAAGAACAAAAGCTAAGTGCAATGAATAAGATCCATCTTTATAATTTAAGGAGTAATGCCAAGTCATTACAAAGAACAATCAGGCTTTGTAGTACAAAGCTAGCATACTACATTATTTCCATTAGGCATTAGTATAATTACTATAGGCATACGGTCTATTCTCATTCTCAATCTATCATATTATTCCTGACGTGACATCCCAGTGTAAGAAAAGCTTCAAACTCACTACCGATACCCAGGAAAATATTTTGTATACTTAATACCATTTTTGATACCACAGGGAAGAGCTTTGGTATTTTCAAGTCATATCTCAAAAAATTGAACTTGTTCATTTTCATCTAAGTTTACCAATTCTAACTTAGTTTTGACAAAAAAAGTATTTAGGATTAGATTTTAAAACGGTCTGTTTCAGTTCAAGCATTGTTTTCAGTAAATTGCATGCTCAAAAAAATTGTTTTGTCTCGTTCCCATTTCTTCTTGTTGCATGTTTAAGCTCTACGTGGAACCCTGTTAAGATCCGACCAAGCAAATTATGATTTTTTGCCATTTTTCAAGTGGTCTTAAACTTTTGATCGGGACCATAATTTAACTATTTAAGAAGAAATTCTTACATAGTTCTTGTTTTTCTAATTAAGACAAAAGTTAAAAATGGATTTTGTTTAAAGTATGGTAGTAGTTATGCTAAAAAACAAGAATTTCTTTTTATTTTAATGAAAAAAAAAAAAAAAAAAAAAAACAGACTGAAAACCAGAACTGATCGCAGGCTGCATTTCATTACTGACCACACAGCTTGTTACAACAAAATGAGAAACATGTTTAACAAATTATTGTAAAAGTAGAAAAATGACATCTTCAGCTCTGCAGGCATGAAACATATCTGATTCAACTGCTCTGTTCCAGAAATTGTTGGTTTAGGGAGCAAAAAATTCCTGAATGTACTTGACTACAGTCATATGCTACAGATAATTTTTAGATTATTCAAACACCTGAAAACACATAATTAGCTACAGTATATGATGAACGCATGAAGAAAAACTGTATAGTGGCTGATATACTTAATCAAATATAGTTTATGAATGTGAGACATTCATAAAGCAAGCCTGTACACCACCAGAAACCAAGGTATCAAAAAAACCTCACAACCTCACTGAAATCACCAAAGTAATTGCTTATTACATTAGCGCAGAAATGTCAAACACAGTGAGCAACAAAGGCATCGGGAAAATTGTCAACATACTCGTCAAAAGATGTTTTCCTCTCACACTAAGTGACAAAAACTGCCTGTATGCAAAATGCAGCAGGGGAAATAAGGAGGGGTCTCACAGCTGCTGAGTACTTTGTGTCTTATCAAGCAGCCCTGATCTCAGCCCTAACGTTTCATACCTTCCTACACGGAGGCTGAGCCAACATTTAGATCTTTCAATATAATACAGTTGCAAATCACTTACAAATAAAAGAAAAAACACATATGAAGGTAATATCATTACATCGTTGCCTCATAATTACACCTATACAGCAATGCTGCAGCAATGCTGCCAAAAACTCTGCCAGAGTTCTGGCACAGCCTCCAGATATGTGTAATGTGGATATGTGGGTATGTGTGCGCATACGCCCATTTTTGCAACATGTGTGTTCATGCGCATGTGGCACCATAAGAAAGCATACTGCATCAGATTTGGGCTGCAGTTTTCTTGAGCAGCAGGAGAGTCATGGAAGCAGCGATCTCTCTGAATACTGAACCATTCAGAAGCTGCATTTACTTGAGTCATTGTCACACATGAGTTGATGCTTTGTCAGCTGGCAGACTTTTTATGCGATCACTCTACTAATAAAAGCAACAAGAACTGTGCAGGGCTGCCAGGTTTTTGATGCTCTGGCACTAATTAAAGTTTACCATCCTCTTTCTGCAGCACAAACATGGGATGCAAAGGACAGTACAGATTAGCAAGTATACTGCATGCAAAACAGCCTTTTTAATGGAAGCCAACATGTTATTGTGTTGATGCATGCCACGACAAGACGATCACCAGACTCATCATCAGTGTGGATCATAGCCAAAAAATGAGCAATTTTATTACAATTTGCAAAGCACATCTGGCACTCTGAACTAAATGTATCAAATGACATGGCAACATAACTAATGGCCAATAAATAGTAAAGGTATGACGACACAGTTAATGAACTCATCTCAGATTTGGCTGTAATATCTACACAAATGCATCTTTTAAAAAAATCACTGTATCATATACTAGTGCAAGAAATAATTAATAACAATGGCACTGGGAATTTTTGTAATGCAGCAACTACCCTTCTATTTACAAGGGACCAGGATTACTTGGGGACTTTGGTATGTTGCTACGACTGCGGAGGTCAGTGATCTTAATCCCAAATCTGCCATTTCTAATTTGTAAACTACAAATTCCATCGAAAACTAGCTTCCATATTTCAGTGTTTTCATGTGCACAAGAGGGTGGTGTTGGCAGTTTTAAATGGAAGTTAGACAGCATTTTGTCCACATATGTCAAAGAGCATGTCTGGGTGCGGAGCATGAAGATATATTAATTGAAGAATAAAATTTCAAAAGACGATATGATGGAGAACATCCATGGCAGGACTATGTTAGGAACATTGGGCTACCTTTCAACAGGAATAACCTTTGTAGAAGTAAGATTCATTTTAGGCCTGCAGCTGACCACAGATGGAATTCCCAGAGGATTAGTTTTAAATTCAACTCAAACTAATCCCAGGCAAACAGGGCTTTATTACACTGGACTGGTATTACCAAGGAAATATCCATCGCATGTCTGTTTCTTGCACTGCATTCAACCAGAGCATCCCAAGTTTGTTAAACTGAAATTTACGACCTGCATTACCTCTAATCTACAGAATAAATACTGAGCAATTATTGAAATATGGCAAAATGTTCCAAAAATGCTTCAATGAATTATTTTTATCATTATGATAGATACGAGCTTGCTCTTTCAGTGACTGGGCCTCTATGCTGTTTAGTAAAATAAGACTCAGGAATCATGAGAACCAGTGCTGTGCAAATGTTTAATTTACTAAAGGTCCTCAGGTAATAGAGCTTAGGTTTATGTGGACTGATGTGAGGTTCTGTTGGAAATATCACCCAGCAGAGAGCCAAGGACTTGTATGTTTAACAGGAAAGTGTCAGAGGGAGGTAAACTGAAAGCTCAATTTTAATAAAGTGGAATTACTATCTGGTGGTTTGACTGAATTTCTATAGAATACCTCAATTCACATCAAATCTCCTACCAGTGCAAAAATATTTAGACTCATTAAGTTGTATTGATATTAAAAAATATTTAAAAAAAAATTCTTTCTCCATGTATGTTAAACTATACATGGGCCAGTAAAGCTTTGAGCCACTGACCTGGGCCTGGAGCTTCACCACCATGGCTACACCATCACAGCGCCTGTTTTCTGGAGCAGCAAACGTTGCATCAGAGCACAGGGCTCTACACCTGATATGACTGATCATCAGTTCACATGAGTCACTATATTTACAGGCCTGAGACATGTAGCGATACGACCTATCAGAACACTAATCCCCTGGGCTACTGCTCACAGCTCACCAATTTCATTTTTGGTGGATTAAACTGATATTTAAACGTGAAAGCTTTAATCGTGGGTGTGTTCTTCCTCTGAGGGCTCAGTAGCAAGTCCAGCTTGTTTCTGTTGAAAATAATATTTGCCACAAGCGATTGTGAAAGAATTGAGGTTAATGTTCAAACGCTGTCTGGGAATCAGACAGTGAGGTCTCATTACTGCCTAACCAGAGTTACCAGCACTGCTATAAAATGAGATCAGAGCCGTTTCAGTAAAGATTGTAATTAGTCCAATTTATGCTGATATGAATGCTTGTAATCATTTTGTAGTTTTTCCGACAGAGCAGCTCTGAATAATGCCACTGACTCACTGATGTTCCCACTTCCTGTGGTTCAGGGAGGTGAATTGGAGACTGGAGAAACAGCCGATTGCTGCCATTTTTTAATTTCCGATATGTATATATAATTCAACAGTCTTTTCAATTAATTTAAGACAGTGAGGAGATATCTCCTTTTGACCCCTGCCTATGTTACAGCGACAAATACAGTTCTGTGGGAAACTGCAGTTTGTCGAATCGGTTACCCTTTTTATTGTGAACAACATACTGTTCATAATGACTGGTGGTACATTTCTGAATGACAAACCTCTGACATATTTATGCTTACTGACACACTAACACAAAAATATCAACCATAACGTGCTTGGTACACTATAATCTAAACCCAGTGGCTCCTCCTTCAGAGTAGGAGAGGTTTATGATGGGGGGGGGGGGGGGGGGGGTGCTGTAGGTTGCAAGCTAACCGGGCCTAAGTTTAAGTTTACATCTTGCAGATCTTTCCAGTGAATGTGGCACACATATACAGGCATAATAAAAAATGTCTTTACTTTGACTGACAAGACAGCACATAAAATGTAACTTTTGCAGTTACATAATTCGACTGTCTGTCAAACCTTCTTGTCTTATGATTGTTTCAGACCTCATTGTTGTGTTTGTGTTCCTATAGTTAGCTGGCAAGGAAGCAGGATGTTTTTCTGGAATCGCCTTGCTGGCCAAGGCCCAAAGGTTAATATCACCCAATCACGACAGGGATGGCCACCCTCAGTCACTTCCAAAAAACATTCATGTATCAAGATGGCCCACACACACACTGTTTGATTTAAACCACAGCATGCTGTAAAATCTGTAACGCCCACTTGAATGCAAGCGAAGGAGCTCATGAAACGTGTGCTGACACAGTTATTGTCATCATTGTAACATAAAAACAGGCCAGAGTAACAGACACCTCCTCTGCAATCACTGATCCTCAACCTTGTTTTCGAGGAAAAGAAGTCATTTAAGTCATGCAAGCGACAAACACCTGTCAAACACCAAGAGGTGGGGGTTGGGGCTGTTGATTGGTTGACCTCATTTCACTGAGTAAGAATGGTGGAGGTTGATGGTAGAGTTCACACACACATTTCCCTGTTCTGCTCTTTCTTTCACTTAGAGATCCTGCAGAATAATTTAGCTTTTTGATGTGTGTGTGTGTGTGTGTGTGTGTGTGTGTGTGTGTGTGTGTGTGTGTGTGTGTGTGTACATGTTTATACATCTTTGTGAGGACAGAAAAATTGGCATGCTACTTTATTTGTGGGGATCAAAAGTCACTTGTGGGGACGAAAGGCCTGTCCCCAGGAGTTTGAAGGCATTTTTGAGGCTCAAAATGTTGTTTTAGTGTCAGGGTTACAATTAGGTTATAGTTAGGTTTAAGGTAAGGGTTAGGTTTAGTCATTCATCTTTTATGGTTAGGGTTAGGCTAAGCGGCTAGGGAAAGCATTATGTCAATGAGATGTCCTGTGTGTGTGTGTGTTCTTCTCCTCAGTGGACAACAATGTGTTATCACAAGAGTCATTCAGACTTAGTATCTACAATTTTGGGGAAAAAAATACTCCAACTCATTCATCCATCCAGCTGTTGAAAAAAATATTTAAAGTTATTCATAATTTTTCCACACTTCTGCTATGAAAGTTCAAAAGCTGCCAGTTGTAAGCCCTTTCCATCTCCTGTTTTTCTCCATTAGCTAGCTCCCTGGCAAGGCCACTATTGTGGTGGCCCTCGAGCTGCCTCTGTACCTTGTCTCTGTACCCTGTCAGATGGATTGTGTCAAATTAAGTGGCAGTTATGACAAATGATTATGTCTGTGCCTGCTTTTACATGGACACATGATCCCAATTATTGTACACAAAAAACTATAGAGAAGTTTAAAAAAAATCTAAAATCGGGCAATTATGATAGTTGAATAGCATGTTGCTTGTTCAACTTGATATCGCTCCACTTAAGAAAATATCGGTTTCCAAGTTGGTTTAAAAAATGTCATGACATTCTCTGCTGGAGTGCTCACCTTATACTACCTAGTGCTTTGAGGTGACTGTTATGAATGAGTGCCTACAGGAGGAACAGCCATTTGTCGTTTTCTGTGAATTAGGTTAATGTGACTTGATGCTCTTGAGTATACATTCACTTCTATTAACAACTCAAAATGGAAAATAAATGCCTAGAGAAACACTGTAAGTGTTCATTGTTTTCCTTAGTTAGTTATATATTAATAAAGAGCAATGTTATATCATAATAGGTTCAAATTTATTGGTTTAATGCTAGTAAATTTTCAAATACTAAAAACTTCTATTGAAAATTTCCTAAACACTAAACATGACAGAACAACTGTCACAAAGAAAACGCTTTAACAATGTTTAATATTAAATTGTGTCAAATTTGAAAATACTACAACAGCAAGCATAATGCAGGCTTTTGTTCACTGCACAGAGTTGTGCCCATTTTCAGGGACAGGATAGAAAAAGCAAAGTTTAAATGAGGTGGTCAATAGCAAAGACAAACGCTAGGAACGTCCACTAAGGCCTTTCTTAGTAAACAGCAAAGCAATGTGCAATCCAGATCAGTGTGAGATCAACATCACTCAGGTTCAGTGGGGGGGGGGGGGATTTATAAGACATTAAGCTGGAGCAGATGATGGATTTTCCCTAGTTAGAGTGTTGTGCTGGCATTTTCAGAATTTAACAGACCAAAGTTTAATCTAAAGGAAAAGACTTAACAAAATATAATTTGAGAACGGTAAACAGATAACCACAAACACACTGAATATTAACAAAGGGAAACAAACAAATGCTTTGACTTGTGTCCTTTGTCACTTTTTGAGATTTCCCCTTCCTACTCATTGCAGATTACCACAATAACTAAACCTGTACACTAGGGCTGGGCCATATCATACCGTTCACGGTAATACCGGTATAATGTTGGGCAACGATAAGAAAATGAAATATCGCGATAGAATATGGGTAAAACGCGCATGCACAGTGCCTTTGTTTTCATACGCACATGGCGGAAAAAGCATGGCGGCAACGAAGAATGAGAAGGGCAAAAGCGGATCGTTGAATGAAACGGATGAACCAGAACTGGTTTGTAAAAATGCTGCAACTTCAGTGGTGTGGAACTGGTTTAGCTTTCGTCCGTCAGATACACAACAAAGCACTATTTTTGGTAGAGCATGCTAGTGGGCCGTCGTTATTACCGTGTTTTTTAGAAAATACGGCACACTTGAAATCAATCCTTACATTTTTCTGAAAATCGACAGTGCCCCTTATAATCCCGTGTGCCTTATGTATGAATTCTGGTTGTGTTTACTGACCTCGAAACGATTTTATGTGCTACACGGCGCTCGAAAATCTGTCAAATGTTTTAGTACGACTTTGCTAAGCTACGAAACCGCACCGCTTGATGGATTGTCGGAGCATTACGGCTATCGTAGGCAGGAGCCTCGCAGAGTAATACGTACTCTGCTTCAACATAGAGCTGGGCGATAGAACGATAACGATATGTATTGCGAAATAACTTTTTCTCGATAGAAAAATTTAACTATTGCGATAGGCCTCATCCCTCTTGTCCTCTTAAAAAAAAAAAAAAGAACAGCCAATCCAAATTAAGTAGCGCAGAGCCGAACCAATCACAGCCGCAGCGTCACGTCACGTGACTTGTTAGGTACAGCACAAGTGCCAAGGCGCACATGTGTATTTGTTTTTGCAGCCGGGCTGCCCAGGTAATGAAGGAAGTGAGTTTGCCGACTAGAGAAAAATCAACCGAGAGCGTGAGCGAAGGTTACCGAAGAAAAAAACGATGATGGTTCCAATGCCGAAGAGATTGTCGAACGGAAGGGCCATAGAAGTTCCGTAGTGTGAAGGTATTTCGGCTATTTCAAGTCTGACAAAAAACAGAGTAGCGCAAATTGTAAATTGTGCCAAAAGCAAGTCTGCAAATACAATAAACCGGTGCATGCTCAATCTCTGACTGAAAGCGCTAATTCGTCATTCGGCTTTTGTCAGACTAAAGTAACTGTTAAAACTGTTTGAAAAGCTAAGCTATACAACAAGGAGAGATTGACAATTTCCTTTTAGTTCTCAGTTTATTATTTGATATTGACAAAAGTTAGTCAATTTTGTCTGTTCTTCTGTAAAACGAACTAAGATTTATTTTTAGAATTAAAATTTTGAATTGACAATTTAGTAGTTTGTTTTGTTTGTTCTATTTTGAAACTCAAATGCTTTAGCGGCTGCCTTTTGTGTAGTTTGCAATATTTGCCTTTATTTATCTGAAACTGAAGTCTCATGTTCCTTAAGTACATCTACCCTGTTGAACTTATTATGGGAAATAAATATTTAAATCAAAACAAGCTGCAGATTATTTCACATTTTACTCGTGAGCAAAGGCACATTTAAATCTTACAAATATAGTTATTTGATTGATTATACTTTATTCATCCCGAGGGAAATTGGGTTAAGGCTGCCAGCCGTGCCAGCGCCGTTATAATTTGGCTTATATCGTGACATATATCGTTATCGCCTGAAATGAAAAAAAACATATCGTGATATGAAAAAATCTTATATCGCCCAGCTCTACTTCAACATAATATTACCGTATTGTGTGTGTATAACCTCTTTTTAAGTTTTGTGGATATTCTACATGGTTATGCTGAGGATATGTTGGCCAATTTCCACTGGAAATGCCTTTTGGTTAAACTGTCAGCAAGGAATTTGCATTTGCACTGTTAAATTTTTATATAACTTTAATGCACATAAAAAACAGCTGCTTGTTTAAGTGAAAATACATTGATGTTTTTTTGTTTTTTTTTTTGCACAAATAAAGTTGTGGAGTTGTAAAGTGTTTTGTGTCGTGTCAATTATATCGTCAGTTATATCGTTATCGCAAATTTTCAAATGTATATCGTGATAAATATTTTTGGTCATATCGCCCTGCTCTACTGTACACTAATACGTGAGATTTTTGTATAGTCATCGACAGGGCTCATCTCAGCCATAATTCTCATTAATGAGGGCTTTATAATTAATGTCAATCATCCTACTGCATCTGCGCCTTCCCATTAGTGCACTTCTAGGCATTCTAAAATGGCACATAAGCCATTTGGGCTCTATCAGTCTGCCCCCTGGCATCTGCAATGCAGGGAGAACTATCAGCTGGAGTCCCAAAGGTCGTTCTGGCTCAATGGCTCCTCAGCTGCACCTAACCCATAAGTGGTTAAAGGCTGGGAAGGAAATCACTCTCCCGTATCAGTGAAAGGGAGGGGAGGAGATTTAATGAGTACCCTAAGCACATCTAATGAACCGGAGATCTTAACAGCTACTGCTACCGTTGACAATATGTAGAGCTAGGAACAGACGAAGTTGATGAGGCTGGAAGCGGTTTGACTTCTTTCAGCATTATCAATACCGAAGGATGGACATTATAGTGAGCATGGGGCTGGACACTATGGAAAGAAATCCATTCTCTCAGAAGAAGAAATGTTCTAAACATTAGCTACATGGTCATATGATAGAAAAAAAATGTTGGTAGTGCTAGATAATTAGTGCAATGGTTTCAAACCCTGAAAAAAATAAACTTCTTCAAACTGATGGACAGATAACAGTTTACAAAAAATTAAGGAGCTACAATGTGCATTTTATAGCTTAGAAATGAAGTGAAAGTGAAGTTAGTGAAATAACAAAACTCCCCGTTCCCAGTCACTCCTATTAACACTCTGCTGTATAGTACACATTTAAGCTGCTGTAGATTTCAGTCTACCTCAAGTCTGCCCTAATTAGCTTGATCCTGTCAGGGGCTTCAGCAAGGAGCAACAACATGTCTGTCTTAAGTGAGAAGATATTACAGTTTATGGTGCAGCAGCACTGAAGCCTCTTTCCCTAAAAGACTGGCGTGAGAAGTGCAGACTATGCCTTTATCTGCAGAATGCAGAAGAAAACATAAGGTCTAGAAGAGAAGATCAGAAAAATGCTGAGGAGCAAAAGCATGTTGGGATTTGTAAATGAGGAGATGGATTCGATAAGAGATACGGAACTTGACTGGTAGCTTAGCCGTCATCATCGCCAAACTCCAGAACATAAGTGTTAGGGTGATGTGTTTAGGTAAGAACTCCGGCAGCTGAGTTCTGAACATACTGCAGTGTGTCCAAGGCTTTGATAAACAGACCAAGCAGGAAAATGTTACAGTAGCCCAGGTGGGAAGTACTGAAGTTATCAATGATGGTTTCAGCTGAAGAGTCAGAGAGCACTGGCCAGAGCCTGGACATATTTAGGTGGCAGTTTTAGAGATGGATTTAATATGTAGTAAAAATTAAGGAGAGTGGAGGAAGCCGAGGATGACACCAAAGTTGTGGAAAAGGTGAGATTAGAGGTGCAGATTGGCCACTTTTCCTGGCTGTGACCTGGGATCCGCAACCACAGTTCAGTTTTATTATTGTTCAGTTTGAGAAAATTGTTTGACATCCAGTTTTTGATGTCTACGAAGAAGCTGACCAGAGACAAAGGAAGACCTTACCAAGGTGCTTCTCTGGTTTGTCTGTCACAGATGGAATTGTGTTCTCCCAACTTCAAGCAGATGGTCTGTGACCCTCCCTTTCCTCAGGACCAATAATCAAGACTGCGAGGCTGAAGCTCATGCGTGCCCAGAACACGACGCTTTCCAAGCCCTGGAGGATCCACATTCTTTTTGATATTTTTTAAAGAAGTGTTTCATTTTACTGGATTTTGTTGGGACCTGTCGCCACTATATCTTGCAACCTGTCTTTATCTGTGCTTGGTCTAATCATAGAAAACTGACCACTTCCACACTTTTGATGATGTGTGACCTTTCTTTGGTATTATCTCTTCCTGAACGGCGGATACATTTTCCTTCTTGGCTTTACTCATCAGGACATCCTGGTTATTGTCATTTTTTTCTCTTAGAAGACCAGCGTTACACCAACCTTACATACTGCCTGAAACCAAATTATTGTTTGTCTCATCAAATATTAAAGCCTACATTTATCATCGCCATTGACATTTTTCCCCCTCTATAAAATACTGTGATCATTTTATCACCCAGCACTACTCACACCATGTTGGAAAGTTCCAAAAACATCCATTATAAAAAGGAAAGCTACCATTTTTCCATTTTTTTTTACATTCAATGTTCAATGGCATTTACATTTAACCCTATTCTGAATTTGTTTAAAAGATAAAGGAGAAGTTTGATTACACCTTGCAGATTGTGTGACTTCAATGATGTAATAATGTCCTGTTTGTTTTAACTGTAGTGACTGTTTGCAGTCACCACCGTAAAAACAAGCATTCTTCTTCCAACTGTCAGTATGCAGGTCCCACATTACAACACTCCAGTGGGTGTTTGTATGTGTTTATCCGCTGTCCCTGGCAACATATTGAAATTCACGCTGAAGTTAGAAAATGACATCCATCCTCTGACTGTATGAAATGTTGGTTATTTTGTGGGGGGTTTTATTGTAACAAGGACAGTGTGTAAGTGAAGACATCAGTGACGAGTGATCCTCCAGGAGCAACTGTATGATCTGATGATCTGTTTCTCATAAAGTAAGGACGTTAAGCATAAAAACCACATATTTGTGTGGGTTTTCTTTACAAGACGGCAACTGGCTGTTATTTTTAAATGAACATGTAGAAATCATCATCAACCAAAAACGGAAATCCATGCACAGCTCTGACCTCTAGAATGTGCAGCTTTTCTCCGAGGACATCTCTTTGTTTTGTCAGAAGTAAGCTTTTGTCACACATCTTACAGAAACCCCAATTATACACATTTGCAAGAAAATAAGAACAGCCAACCATGAAGTAATATAGCACATGATTCACAGCATTCCACAATGTAAGCAAATAGGCAGATAAGTCACTTAACATGAAAACGCCCTGTCTGCTCCTTCACTTCGTTACGGTTCACACAAGAACGAATAAAACTGTGGCAGCACAAAAACATCTGTCTTTCTTCCCATGATACAAATATAAAGCTCACTCCCTCAAACTTCCCCAAACCCAAATCCTTCCCCTGAATCTAAACTGCCTGCAAAGAAGACATTTCCTCTTTTAGGCTGATTTTGGGAAACATTTGGAGCTCCACCGATGACTTCATCTTTGGACAGAGGTTTTCTTATTAGAGGACTATGTTTATAGTTTTTACAAACAAAGACAAATAAAATATAAAACTGCCTTAGTATGGCTCCTGAACAGTATTACACACAAGCTGCAAGTGATTTCAATTCCTAGCAGCATTAAAATAAACTTTTACTGAATTCTATCAGGAATTGCACTGTACAGTATTACCACGCAACCATGAGTTATTACGGACTCAAATATGATGTCCTCTGTAATGGCTTGCCCATATCAATAAAGTCTTAAATATTTTAATTCTTGCTTTAGTGAGGTAAAGTAGCCACCAAAGGGGGCATGCAACAAATCTGACTGTAAAATTGTGGGTGCAAATCAATATTTACTATAACAGATATGCTAGGCTTATAGCCGGTGCTAAGCTTCTCATACTTCTTACTTCAAAAAGTCTTTACGGAAAATGTTGTAAAATCGTTCAGGACTTCACAAAACATTTTGAACATTTAGCCAGTTGAATATTATTAAAATACTTAGACATATGGTACTACGATAGCAATCAATACTGGCCTATACCTGTTTTTAAACCAATATACTGATGCATCGCTTCTAGAAGAGCATATTCCAACAACAGCTAATAACTGGTTAAAGTAGATATATGTGGCAGACAGTCGTTTATTTTGTGCTTAAGCCTCTTAACCCTCTAAATGTGCAAATGCACAGACTTTCAGACTTTATATATGTAGAATCAATAACTTTATGGGAGGGATGAACCCTCCCCCAATATCACTTATATCAAATAACTGGACTGAAAAAAATACTACTAATAAAAAATAGCTGAAATAAAATTACCAGTTTGATGGCACAGCTCAAAGCCCCTCTGCCCTCCAGTTCTGATGCATTTTTTCTTAAGCTGCAGGTTTCCCAGGTATCCCAGACTGGCATTACAACTACATGTTGAACAAATTGGGCACTGAATAGATTAGCACAAGGCCAAATAACACCAAGTAATGAGCCCACTATGGATAACTTGGTGTTAGTTGTGGTGGATTACTTCTACTTACTGATAAATTACAACAAATCCAAAATCCATACTCTTTGACAAAGCGCAGATTTGCTGCTAGAGCACACTTTAGTCTTCTTCAGTACTCCACTCTACATTACATGCCTTCGTCTGACAAACCAAAGAATGTATACAACCTACCATAGTAGGAAACAGCCAGCATCCACACTGACTGAGCAAAAACTGTGACGCTCCTGAATTAGGTCCCTTTTCTCTATTAGGGAATGAGTCTTTCAAACATGTAGAGCTGCAGGGACAGAGCATCTCTGTACATGTTTTACTGACAGCGTATATTTCCTGAGAGGATTAACTGTTCATTAGTGGTATGCTGATGAAATAGACGGACATCATAACTGCTTGTTTATTCTATATTGAATGCTTCATTTTTCACACAACCTCACTGCTGTGTGACTACATGCTTACAGCCAGTTTTATAACTACTAGCAATACCAACTAATTATGATGGCATGTATTAACTCATCTAAGCCAAAAACCATAGTTATTAGGAAAGTTCTGGAAAAAGGTCTACATTGCAGAACTACTAATAAAAAATGGTTTTGCATAAAGGTACCGAAAGCAAAGGACATCGCTCTTTAAGTGGTTTCCAGCAATTTCTGTGGGCTCATGAACTCACAAGGGAACAAGGGCACGAGACACGTCCTCCTGACATAGCAAGGAGTATCGAAAGGCTTTTACTACTCACCGCATCTTTCTCTTCTCCTCCACTGTCGTGCTGCTCCATACTGCAGAGTTTCCTTTTGTTTTTATTCTCCGTCCTCTTCATACTGACTGTAGGAACAGTCCTCGCGCGCGCCGGATTGCACCACTTCACCCGCTTTCCTGTGCAGTTTCCAGTATCCTCTCGATAACTTCACTTAGCTGGCTAGCACAACGTGTCAGGTCGGCTGCTGTGGTTTTCAGGGACACCTCAGCGCCAAACTGAAATGCATGGCTTGCTGTTGCAGTTTGTTGACTTGCGATTCCACCTATGAGTTTGCTCCGGCCAGCCATTCCCGACTCAGAGCCCGGCTACACTTCTTGTGCTGACTCCACATCTGGAAAACCCGTTGTGACAAGCTGTCAATCAGCCTTCTTGCACGAGCAGCCACCGGTGTCTCCTTGAAAACAATAAAAGGGCAGTATGCGCTTTTCACAGGGATAGCTTTATATTTCTAGAAAAAATGTATCCGTGCTGCGCTTTTTTTGTGCCGTCTGTGGCAACAGTTCATTCAACCCGATTTAAGCTAGCGTCTTGCCGCTGAAACACTAGCTGAGCGGCTAGTCTGGCTGCCTGATAACGTCTACCTGCCCAGAAAGACCGTGACACCCTGGCAGGTCTACCTTCCCTCTTAACGCTTCCAGATGATTCCCCAAGAGCTCCACGTCTTCCGTCTCTGTCTGGTGACTTCTTAGGCGACATACATCATGTCTCGGTGTTCGCCCATCTTCACATAAAAGCTGATCTCTGCGAACACTGAGTTAACCTCGCTGTTGAACTGCAACGACACGGTACAGCTCAGCTTGTTTCCTGGCTCTGACACGACTGCTGGGGCGTCAGGTTAGCAGGAATACAACATCCGGTCCATTAATACCAAAATAAAAGTATCATTTATTCAATATGAAAAATGCAGGGAAGGATGGGAATCCACATGTAATAAAAAAACAACAACTATCTATCTAACTAACTACTAAACAAATAAATATATAAATAATAAAAATGCAATGACTATTAAAAATAAATATTAGTGATAACCTCTTTGTCTCTCCCAGAGTGTTCAATCTTTGACGTCTTTGTAGTAATAGAAAATAAACCAGACGGGGATAACATTCACTTACTTTGAAGCGATAATAATAATTATTAAATTGTATTTATTAATTTAACCAGGTTAGTTTCACTGCGATCAAAGATCCCATTGGCACTAACCACTGATCTCTTTTAAATAATAATTTGGGATTTTCCTGATGTGAGTGAAATTTGAACATTTACAATGCAATGTGATATCGGTAACTGTCGTGGTAAAAGAAGACAAATATACTCTACTGCCATTTCAAAAGAAGAAAATATAATTTTGTTTATCCTGAAAGCAATATACTGAAGTCAATATGTCGTTATATTATGTCACTATTGCATTATTATTTCATTACTTTCAGTCGCAAGGGCAAAAGGTTTTATTTTGAAATGCTAATCCCCTTCACACCTCTGGTTTCAAGCTCATGTACACCCTCCGCTTGCTAGACGATTTCTTGATTTTGGGAAAAAAAAAAAGATGATGCCGATTATAAAAAATCCATGCAGACACATGAAAGAAATTAACTATTTTTTTTCTAAAATTTAAAAGCACACTCACAGACTCAGACACCTTACACTAATTCCTTTATATATACCGACTTGCTTTTGCATCCTCGTAGTGTTGGGGCTGTGAAACAATTCCACGAGGTTTGTTGTTGTTTGCTGCCACCTATTGATTAACAACTAAACTGCTTCGTATGTGTTTTCTGTGTGTATGTTTAATGAGACAGTGAAATAAACAGATAGGCTTATAAAGTGATGTATATTTTAATGTTTCATATATAGCTGCATATAACATTTACATATTAAACAATCGTATATTCTATTATCTAATAATATGAATAATTAGTGTGTATTTTAGGCGCACGTGTTGTTTAATAAAATCCTTTTTTTTCCCCAAAGAGGGAATTTTCTTGTCACTTTGAGATCCTTGTATTTAAACCACATGGCAATACTTTGATAAATTGTGCCATATATATGACAGTCAGATTTTCTTTTATCCCCACAGTAGCCTTATTCTATCTTTCACTGTTAAACCTCACCAGGTACACCTGTTCAGTGTTTCATTAATGCAAAGATCTAATTAGCCCATCACACATCAGCAACTCAATCCATTTAGTCATGGTCAAGACAACTTGCCGAAATTCAGGTTGTGCAGCAGCAGAAGACCGCACCAGGTGTCACTCCTGTGGTGATTAGGATAACATTGACTGGGCTGATGGATCTCAAATTCTGCTGCAGCATACAGATGCTTTCATTTAGTTTATCTGGCATAAACAAAATAAAAGCATGCCATTATCCATCCTATTTGTACCAGTAGTTTAGACTGGTGGTGTAATGTGGGGGACATTTTCTTGGCACACTGTATGCTCCTTATTACCAAGTCAGCATCATTTACTCTAAATGTCTGACTGAGTATTGTTGCTAACCATATCCATCCTTCTCTGATCATAGTGTATCCATCTTCTGATGGGTGCATTCAGAAGGATAACACACTCAAATAACCTCAAACTGATTTTTAAATATGACAACGAGATCATGATAATATACCATTTTTCTTTTTTAATGCTCTGATATTTTGAGAAGCACTGTGTGATTTTTGTCTTGAAAGGTGCTTTACTTTACTGACTTTACTATCGCTTTCCTCAAATGACCTCCCAAGTCATTGCATTTTAATCCATCAAGACACGTTTGGGGTGTAGTAGAATTGGATATTTGCATTATGGATGTGTAGCTGGCCTGCAAATTTGTCAGCTGCCCATTCAGTTGACCACAACTCCATATTATGGTCAGTATAGACAACAAAGTCGAAAAAGTGTTTCCAGCACCTTGTTGAATCTTTGTCACAAAGCCAATATGGAGTTCAACTCAGTGTAACTAAAGAAATGGCCAGTGAGTTTACCCTTACTCTTTAGTATAAAATGATTCATAAATTTCAAAACATAACAGGAAACAATTCATATTTACTGTGCATCATGTCTTCTTTAATTTAACATGCATGATCACTTTTTAATTTAAGAGTTTGAAAATTTTAATCTTTAAATTTTTATGCCTCTGCTTTTATTTTGTATTTGCATTTCCTGCTTTTATAGCTTTTCTTGCTTATTGTTGATCTTATAATCAGCATTTAATATTGTTGATCTAAAAAGAGAAAACCTAGTGACACTTGAAAGTATTCTGTAATTTTGTGTAAGTCACATGTACATCTACTGTTATTCTGTTTTGTTTTTATTTTGAACAGCATTTGAGTGCTGATTAAACACTTTTATGAAGAGTACAGTATAAAGAAATCCTCACTGTATTTGCAAGGCTGTGCTTGAGGTGAACAAAATAAAAAACATGTAGTATAACTTAAGAAAACTACAAACATGACAAATATTTTTGTCCCCTTTTATTGGAAAGATCTTCACCACAAAACATTTTAATAAAGAGAACAGGCTTAAAAATACAAATGGCCTTCATCCAAAGACCATCTCTTCTCTCTGATGTACATACTACCGTTAATATGCACATATATGAATGGTGGCTCCTAAAACAGCTCTAACGCTAAAAAACAAACAAACAAACCAAGTTTGACCTTTGACCTCTAAGGGAAAACAGTCCAAAACTGTTTAATCTCTTTTAAACCTGATTTAACAACATGCAAGTTGTCTACTTTGGTTGATTTTATTGCTTCTTAACTACACTCCTATAGTATAGTGCTGTTTTATGTGATTTAGATAGCTAAAAATGCCTGGGCCAATAAAAGTGCTTCATACTGATTGTCACATGCATTCATCTAACAAATAATTTTCTTAAATCAGTTCAGTTTTAGAATTAAAACAGTTGACATGGCACTTTAATACTCAAGCTTAAAAACAAAAGCAAAGAAACACAGAGCTATGTATTGCACAGTAACCCCAGAATTTGCATTTTTCAGTAAAAGTATTAGAGGGCAGTAAAGCCACAGTTCATGCACAAAACAAAACAGGTGACCTACAAAACAGAAAAAAGTCACGAAAACAAACTAAACAATAATAATAATGATAATAATAATAAACACAAGAGGAGCCAATGAAATAAAATAAACTGTGAGTGTCACAAAACCTCTTCCAAAGGAAACGCTTCCAGAGACGTGTTTATTTTTTTTAAAATATCGCTGTGACAAAACATTAAAACACACAGAGACTGACAAATTTAGCTAAAAAATAAACATAGAAAAAAAAGTTTTTGTTTATTTGTGTTTTTTTTTTAAAAAGAAGATGACGAAGAAGAAAAAAAGAGATGCTATGGGGTTTTTTTTTCTCGTTACAAAAATGAACTGTCATCCTTTCTGGACCATTTATTAAAATGTATCTCGCAAGTATCTTTTTTACACGGTTTATCAAGCCTGCAAGTTGATGATGCCAGACCCCCATTTTAAAATATCTAAAGATAAAGGAAAGATTGTTTCCATGTCTAACAGAAAAAGTGAAGTTGGAGGGTGAATGGTGAATCAGTGACACTAAGCTGCTGTGTTACTTGAAAGTAAGAACATCATCTACCAGCTACACAGCCGACTGCACGTCTTTTGATAGATCTATGTTCTTTTGTCATTGGGATATTAGGACAAAACTAAAACATAACTACCTCTGGGGAGTATGGCTTTGTTTTATCGCAATGCTCACACCACATGCATGTAATTCTACACACTGACTACAAACATGAGCCTCAACAGAGGCTAAGAGGAAGCACTTTGGATTTTGCTTTTAAACTCTCCCTTTTCCTGCTGGCATTAAACAAATTTTTTTGCATTTTAAAATCCCTGCTGAAGTAACAAAGGTGAAGCTCCTTCCTGATTTGTCACTTTTAAACTGTGAGTCAAGAGCATCCTCCAGAAATTGCTGATTAATTTGCTGATAAATCTAAAAGTTTTCAAACTGTTTTAAATGTAGTTCTATTCTTATTAAAATTTGGTTTAATAGTAATAATGCAAAAAGACCGCATCAGACAGACGCTATGAATCATAAACAAATTTCAGCCAAACTGAGACTTGAGAAAAACTGAGATACTGAGTATAACCTTTGAGTTCCCTCCAGGAAAATCCTGCAAACATCCACACAAATTATACCATTGATACAAATAATAAAATAACACAGACGGAGATGGCAGTGATGATGAACTCTGAGCTACAGGAAGACTTCCTGCAGGGGGAGCTGGTGGTGAGTCCATCCCTGGGCAGGAGAGGAGGAAGAGCTACAGGGTGAAGTTTGGGGCTTCATGACACTCCAACCAGGAGACATGCTGAGCTCACAGAAGCGTCCGCCTGAGATTTCACCTGAAAGACAGTTGACAAGAGATCCAGGAGGTTACTATGGAGTGGATCTTATTTATGCACCACCTGTCAAATGTAAGTTGTATATAATTTAAAATGTTACACTTGTAAGTAACTTTACTATTTCTTTTTGTTAACACCGGTATCAGCTTCTGATTGCTGTTTATCAGTTTTCCTTTGTCCCCTCAAAATGCACATATGCAGAGCAAAACCAACCTATTGCTCAGCCAGTGATATTAGACATTTGTATCAATTTGAGTTCATAAAAAATGTATGTGTATAAAAGTAAGTATAACAGTAACCACATATAAAGCCCAAAAATCTCTTTTGCAGTTAAAAATGACTGTTTTAAAAATATATATTTTTGGTTCATCTCCATCAGACATTGCATTTCTTTGCACTTATTACTTGATAATAGAATCAAAAGAAATAGTAATCCTGAGTAAGGACTAGAGGCCACATTCTTAAACTGGTCAGTATGGTCTCACTGCACTACTATCTAGTAAGCAAACTGACGTGACTAGTTATCGTTTTTGTCCAAATGATGATTAGCAAGAAAGACGAACATTAGCAAGGAAAGCAACGTGTTAGTGTTTGCTTAGTCTTTTACATACAAGTATGCTGTTTACCTGTTTAGTAGTATCTCAGTCAGCCTTACATGCTGCATGATTATGTAGTATTGAAGTGGCTTTACTGGCTACATGCAAACATTTTTGATATATACTGTAGGTTCTTAATCAAAAAGCAAGCAGCTTCACCACCCAACACGCCAGACTGTACCTTTACCAGGCCAGAGTTGTGAGGATGAGGAAGAATAAGAGGAGGAGAGGAGTGAGGGAGGAGAAGGAGGAATGGGAAAAGGAGCTTGCTGCAGGGAAGAAATCCTGAGTTCATTCTCCTGAGGACACTCAGTAGGAGACAGGATCGAGGAGGAAAGGTAAAGAAAACAAACATCTTTTTCTAATGACCAAAAGTGTGAGGGATGTCAGCATCCACCCACTTAGTTGTTCTTACTTATGGGAATACAACACTCATTGTGGATAATGATACCAAAACCAGGATTAATATGAGGCAACGAGTGAACTGACCTGTAAGTTGGTCTTGGCTTTTCTCAAGACATCGCGTGTTCTCAACACTGTAAAAAACAAAAACATACAATCATTATCATTTCTTTTTCTGACACAAACTGTAACAACGCTGAAAACATTACACATGACCATGATTACACATGATTACTGACAATACAAAGTAATCTCAGAGTCAAAATCTCAGGCTTCTCATAAATGCTCCATTTAAGACTCTTCTATAAACAAGAAAGGCATGCCATATGAGGCACCTGTGGCTCAGGAGGTACAACAGATCATCACTAATCAGAAAGTTGGTGGTTTGATCCCCAATTCAAAAGTATTTTCCAAGTGCTGTTAAATAGAGAAGGATTTTTTAAACACAGCTTTTCCAAACATCCTCGTTTTATTATGGATGCTTACAGTATTTTACTTTGGACACAGGAGCCAAATTATTTCGCAAGTTCAAAAGTGTTCGATGCTAATAGTCAATCGTGCATCCCTTTTGCTGGATAACAGTCATTTGTTTACACACACATCATCTTAGCAAATTTCTCAAGTTCCTCCAGATTTGATGGTCTTTTGCCATTAACCTTGGTCTTCAACACCCCACAGTTTTCAGTGATATTCAAAACAGGAGTTTGTGCAGGCGAGTCAATAATGTTCACTTACTCGTACTGGAAAACAAAGTGACAACCTAGATCGAGTTTTTCTGCTTCTAGTATATATAATCCAGGTTGTCCTGGAGTTTTCCTTGGGCTTAAGGGTAAAGTCATTCACTTGTATCTTGGCAGCTGTTCAGGGATCTTTAGATACACCTCTCACTAGTTTTCTTTGAATTTCACTTCCTACCTCCACCAGGCTTGTTCTGTACCGTGTGCCTCTCTTTGAACTCTCTCTTGTCACTCCAGTTCTTGACTCTTGAAAACACCATGTATATAGATCTCAGCTTTAGATGAACTTAGTCTAACCCTCAGTTTTAACTTGATTTTACAAGCTTTGAGCACTGCATAGGTGACGGACGTTATTAGACAGGAATTGTTTGTGCTGAATAAATAGAAATTCTGTATGTTTTATAAAAAAAAACAAGTATATTTAGAAATGCTGTGTTGAAAATCCCTTTCTCTGTTAAAAAAATGCGCTAAAGAAAATTTTGACAATAACTTGTATGAATGTGTGTGTGACTGGGTGAATGAGGCTTGTAGTAAAAAGCACCTTGAGTGCTTTATTAGAAATGAGAAAGTACCAGACAATTTATCGTTTCCCATACCCCTTTTATTGCCAGCTTTGGCATGCAACTCTAGCTGTGACCACAGAAGCCCCGCCCACAATCTGTTCATACCAAGTGTAGCCAATAAAAAGAAATCTCCCTTTAAGGAACGAGAGCCTCTCTACACTTAATACATGGTTTTACATGTGCTATTAGAGTTTTTTGGAAATGTGTACTCACATTGGCTGACTATAAAGTGCTCCATGCTATCTTTGGTGCCGCTGGAGCTCTTCACTCTCTCCATTGTATCCTTTAGAGCCTGTTCTTGCTCTGAGAGCTTCAGACGGAGAGAAAGGACCTCCTCCTTCAGAGACTGATTCTAAATAGCAAAAGACAGGTAGATGGCTCTTTAAGCTCTTGGAGATGCATACACTGACATGCAGAACATGCGAGTACAACCTGAAATAATAAAGGCAGGTGCAGCAGTTGCAGTAAATGATACATTTTTGCATAAAATCTGTTTATTTACTCATATCCAGCTCCTATAATCTTTGGGGAAAGTTAGTAAATCTTTTACTTCTAAGTAAAGTATGTGCAAAGGCACCTAACAGTGTTCACCTCACAGGGGTCAACTGTATCACCCTCATGTTTTTCTATCAGCAACAAGCTTACGTAGTGAAACTTACTCTGTGTGGGGTGGTGTGATCCTTTCTGAGAGCCTGAGGAAAAGGAGCAGGATCATTTAACCCTGACAGATGTTTAAAAAAATGATTTTGAGCAGAATGTTTTTGTTATATAAACTTCAAATTTAATGGGAGTTAGATGTAAAAGTGGCAAATTAGATATATATATATTTTTGTATAGGTTTAAAACACTAATTGATTACATATTATAGCAACAATGTAATATGTCAAAGTCTGCTTTTATTTGAGTTTTTTCAGTGATACAAATGCCCTCATCCAGTGTTAAAACTGGTCCTGTTGTAACACACTGTCTTGCATTAAACTTAACATTTTAGTCAATTTTAGTAAATACGACAATCAAGAAATATTTTTTCCACTTCTCTTCTTATGTATTAATGCGGAGAAAAGAAATCATGCGTGGCAAGAAAAAAATAGTAGTAGTAGTATAATAGTAGTATTTTGGTCTCTTTAAAATCCCAAATCAGATTTTCTCTGTGACACCAGGAAATACTTTTCTGACCTGTTGGACTTCCTCAGATTTAGGCAGAGCTGCTCTCCAGAACATGCAAAGCAGAGACTCAGCCTCATCCAGTATCTGCCGCAGAGTTTTAGTGTCCAGCAGCAGCTTCTGAACAGAACCCCAGTCTGAAAGCTGGAACACAAAATGCATGAAGTCAATATAATGTGCATTAATTATGAATATATTTATTTCTATTTATGTATGAGAGGTTTTTGCCAGGGCTGCGGCACTTCTTCGCGTCACTTCTGTTATGAGAAAAGTTATTTACTTTCCTGACAGCACATTCCAGAGACCACCCCCTATTACAAGGCACTAATAATTTTTATCTCATCTGCTCTGGACTTTAATGAGGATCATAATTTAGTAAATGAATCTCAAGTTATATTGAATAAAAAGAGATTTGAGCTCTTACCTGATGAAAGGAGAACTCCTGTGAGGTGCTCAGAGAATAAAGAGCAGTCTCCATCTTAAGGAGGAGCGCACTTCCCTGGAGGATGTGCTGCTGCAGAACTTTGAAGTCATCAATGTGGCCAACTGCATGGTGGCCATGACAGTTATAAAAACAGCCATCTGTGCGATGTCCATGCAGGGTTGAGCCTGCTGAAAAGGAAAACGAAAGAACTGTGTCCAGTGCAGTCTTCTCTCTATGGATTCACTTATTTGATTTAAGAGTACAGAAATCCCACATAAAAAAAAGAACCTTTAAATGCCTGAAGGTACAGGTTCAAACTTAAGCCAGACTTAAGCCAGGAAGATGTGCAATAACCACACATTATCAGTGACATGAGGCAAGGAGTTATTATTTGAAAGAATTGTGGATTTGTGGATGTGGACTCAAAACATAAATGATTGCTGTTATTTCCTTTTTTGTTCAGAGATAGTGTTCCCCATAGCCAACTGCTAATAGTTTCTGGTTTCATGTAAAATTATTCACACTGAGGGATACCTGAAGAAAGCTTGCGGAATAATGTTTTCATGCTTAAAGTTATGATTATTATGGGTAGGATTGCATAGTCACAGTGAAAGTGCTGCTTGAAATCTCTCACCCGGATCAGTTGCTCCAGTTTCCTCTGTGTGTTTCTGCATAGCATGCAAAGGAGAGGAAGGACTGAAAAGTCCAGTGTCTCTCACAGGTGGAGAGGGAACGCTATCTGCAGAGACAGATTCCCATCAGTACTGACCTTAAAGTTTCCTTGTTAATACATTTTTGTAATTCTAGTGCTATGATCTGCCATATTTGTCAGGATTTTCAGAAACAGTCTAGGTGTTTCAGATATACTGACCGCTGAAGAGCTGCCTCCTGGCTTGAGGCTGCGTGTCAGCTTCTCTGCTCAGCTGCTGCTCCAGCTGAATGTGCAGGTCTTTGGGATCAAAGACTGTTGTGCTGTCACTGCCTTGACCTGTTAGAGAACAAACAAATACTGGTGATTAACAAAGAAAGTAGACAATCTTTGTGGGATTGAGAAAAGAAGCAGGTCCTCATTATAACTTCAGAAAAGTGACACATTAGATGATTTTCACATGGAAGAAATTTTTAAGTTCACAAAACACACACATGGACCAGTTTTCATATTACTGCATTCCTAAACAGAAACATAATTCCAGCAGCCGTCTTTTACAAATGGCAGCTCATAGAAAAAATACCCACCTGGAAAATAGTGGTTGATGCCAGTGGGGTTCATTCACTAATATATGCAAAATTATCCAAACAAAATAAGTGTGCATGCAAAATTTTTGGTCTGATTAATAAACATGTGCAATGTTTTTCTACTTTTATTTTTGAATGCTATATGACAAAATATTCTGTGATATAAAGTGAAAAGGTTTGACATCAGACATGATGTGAAGAAAAATAAGATAGCATAAGAAGGAAGCAGGTGGAGGAGATGAAGAGCCTCCAGCTGGGAAGTAGCAAGCTGATAAGAAATGAATGCCACTGATGACATCCAGCCAATATGCAAGTCTTTTTAGTAAATGCAGCTTTAATATTCTAAGCATTTAGTGTTAGGTATATTAGCTAAAGCTTGAACATACACTTTTTCACTCAATCGTTTGTGTTGTACGTTACATTTAAATTCTTTATTGTTATTTAACTCTATGATTTTTTTTACATTGTTCTGGAAAACAAAATAATTGCCAAAATAAGTTTAAAACATAAGACAGACTGGTTTACATGTGGTCTGGGGAAGTTTTAAATTGGTTTATAAAGTATTAAAAAAATAATTCATGTAGGAAAATACTGATGAATTCTCGATACGTGCGTGTTTCTATGCACTGTTTAAGCACAGTTTTGTGTGTGCACCATGTTTAGAATTAAAAATATTACTTCTAGAATACTCATTTTCCTGCCCTGCGATAAATTGGCCACATGTCCATGGTGTATCTTGCGTCTTGACTGCTATGGTAGACTCCAGGACCACAATGTCTCTGAATTCAGTAAAGACAAATGGATGGATGGATGGATGGATGGATGGATGGATGAATTGATGAATGCATGCATGGATGGATGGATGGATGGATGCTTTTCTTCACTACATCACGTTAAAGCCGCTCACTGATCTGAACAGGTGACTGTGTGTTGATTCTTACCAGTGGGCACATTTGTGGTGACTCTCCCCTTTTTGCGATACACCTGCAGCTCACACTGAAGAGAATGGACCAAACTGCGGCTCTCACAAAGCTGCTGCCGGAGAACAGTCAACTCATGCTGGAGCCTGAGATATTTCATGAAATCATGTTATTTATTACCTATGATTTCTTTAAGATATGTGTTTCCTTCAAAATAGTCCCACTAAAATGTCTAAAAAGTGTTAGACTCCAAGTATTCCAATGACAAAAATTAAGTACAGAGCTAGAGAAACAAACAGACTACCTGTTGACGGTTTCCTGGTTCCTCAGTCTGTCTTGTTTCAGGTGTAACATCTCCTGACTCTGAGCTTCAGCCTCAGCTTGGAGCTTCCTGGTTTGCTCTGCCCACTTCTTAGCCTCTAGCTCCACCTCCTTCACCCTGGAACGCTCCTGGAGCGCCACCTCCCTCAGCTGCTCTGCCTCCTTAGTGCTCTCTGCATGATACATAACAACAGAGCAGAGTGGATATTTTGATTTTGAATTTTTTTGTCTGATTTCAGGCAGGGACATTTAAGAATCACATTTACATTCTGAATAAATAATATAAATAATGACTCTTGAGCTTACGACATGGTAGTAAACATTATACTGTACCTTTGGTAACCTGCTTCAGCTGATTTTGTAGACTAACATTTTCCTCTTTTAGAAGTCTAATCTCACTGGCAAGCTGGTTGACTGATTCCAGTCCCTGGATGTAAATATTGGTAGGAGCACCTTTGGAAGAGATAGAGACAGAGGAGTGAAAAATAATAAATAAATAATAAATAATAAATAATGACAGAAGAAACCATCTTTGTAAATTCAATTTAAAGCAATAAAATTTCGATAACATATTTTGTTAGAACTAAATTCAATGCTTTTCAAAACTTTGAGCCCTGCAGATAACACAAACAGTGTGTTCGTTTGTCTCTGTTACCTTTCTCAGTGGTGGTTCGGGCCAGTTTCTCCTCCAGCTGTTGTCGGAGACGGTCGTTGGTGTGGATGGAGTCCTCCAGTCTCTGCCTCAGACTCCTGATTTCCCTCAAGTGCTCCTTCATCAGGTCTGAACCTGTAGCAGACAAAGCGCAGAGTGAGTGTCTGTTGTGAAATCACCATCCACGCTCACCTAATAAACTAATAAGGCAAGAAAAAGATCATTTATTGTCAAAAACAGCGACTGATCACTCACAGCTGGCTTAATGGGAGACAATAACCATATTTTTGGTTTTTGGTTTGTTTTTCATGCACTGGTTATTTTTGAGTATTTTAATTCCAAAAATGTCTGGATGTGTGTTTAACTAAACCCTTTCAAATGTTATTGCATATTTAATCCATGTTCAATAAAACAAAACTTCTTATACATGATTTAAAATTTGAGTTCATTTGCAACACAGTGCTCACAAAACATTCAATATGTTTCAGATCAGTTTGATTTTATTTATAGCGCCACAACAAAAGTTGCCTGAAGGTGCATTCACAGCCTGATGTATTGAACGTTTTATTCGTAAAACAAAACAAAAACCCTACATGTCTTTTCTGGCTTTGATCCCAATACATCAGCAAAATGAAAGAATAATTCAGAAGCTGAGCTTTTATTATATTCATTTGAAAATTCTGCAGTTTTTAAAACTTATTACAAACCAATAACATCTCGTCTTTGAACATTTTGCAAACAAATATTCCAAACTAATTTCAGCTCAGTGTTATGCAATTTTTTTTTTTTTTTGGGGGGGGGGGGATATTTCTTTTAAGGCTATAAGAAAATAAGAATAAAAATGTGCGTTTAATGCCTCAGCTGAGGAAATACAGTTTAGACTTATTTACTACACAAGTTTGCTAAAAACTGATATTACACAAGCATACCCAGGCACTAGTGTCAGTAGGGAACTTGTGCATACAAAACATTGAACAATTTTCTAAACATTTTTAACATAAACACCCAGAAGCTTTACCTGTGTGACTGTTGCCTGACTGGTACCCTGAGGATCCTGATGACAGGTCAGCTCCAGTTCTCACTGCTCGATTTCCATAGCTCACATCCCACAATGCACTGCTCTCCAGGAGGCTGGCCCCAGCTTTCATTGTCAAGCTGGCATCCAGACTACTGTTGCTAGCAGCACTGCTGAAAGGAGAAGGTTGGAATCCTTGGTAGGAGAGAGGCAGTAAGTCAAAGGAGTCCGGCTGCTGGTAGACAAATGGGAAACCCTGAAGGGGTTTGGCTTGAGGAGTAGAAAACCCTGCAGAGGATGAGAAGATTTAAGGAAACAACTAAAGGAAAAGCGGATAGCTTATATATTGTGCAAATACATGGTCTGTTTTTCGTGTGTGTCTTAGAGAGACCAAGAGCAAGATGAAGGGATTTCTCCTGACATCGGGAGCAAGTTTGTTAATCAGCCAAATGAAATCTGTCTGGTTGGGGCTTTCTGAAAGCTCTAATTCCCATCAGTGTTTTAAGATCACAGCAAATCCCTCTCCAGCTGGAGGCTCTGGCTTCATTAAACATCAAGTGCAGAACAGTTGCTTAATGAGTAAGAAAGTACAGTGTGTTAAAGATAAAGGCAAAAGGATGACAGTGAGAAGAAAGACAAAGGCAGTTGGGGAGAAATGAATTATTAAAGCTGGTCAGCTCCCTCTCTGCTTAACTACAAGAAGCCATCTTATAACTTTTATTATAGTGTACAATTCAGAGGTAAATATCAAGAAATTAGTAGAGTACAACTAAATACAACATAGATTGCTGTTGCTATCAAAGTTATGTGCTCTAATTATGTGATGCTCTTTATTAAGATACACAAAATGTCAGAAATTCAGGATCTGCAACCAAATCAGATCATAAAATCAGCCTCTATGCTGATCTAACAAATCCCCCACATGTCTTTTAGAAAGTAAACAATACAAAGTAATTCATTTGTATCATGCCCCAGTATTTTATGGGGCAGTAATTACCATATAATGCACCAGCACAAGCATAAATGCGGCCAATGACATCGCCATCTTATGTAGGTTATGTCATGGGGTCCAAAAAAGATCCCCTGTAGAAGTCTAAATCATTTCTAATGATTCAGACTTCTGAAACATTCAACAATTGTTGAGTAATCATTACTCTAAATCCATTTTATTTCACCAGCAGCTGCTTGTAAAGAAATTCAAAGGATTGTTTCTGGAAGGAATCAGTTCTTGGTTGCACACTCCATTTAATTTGTTAAGTTTGAAGTGGGTCAAACACAAAAGCATGCACAGACATGACGCACTGTCTTTGTCTGCCAGCTGCCTTTGTAACATCTGCAGCTCCTGGTGCACCTCAGTCAGGGAGAAACCCATACCCCCACTGCTTTGGCAACGGGTTCGCAGGTTGGAAGGGCGAGGATGGAAGGGCAAGCGTGTCTTCTGGGCGGAGGAAGTGGGGGAAGTGTGAAAGGAAGTAGGGCTGAAAACTGAGACAGGAGCTGGGAGAAAAGGGGAAGGTAAATATGATAGACAGACACAAAAAAAGCAAAGAATAAAGAAAGATACAGGAAGGAGCAGTTGCAATCTACACGAGCTGAAGGACATTTTCTGGGGTCCTTCCTACCTGTCTGACTCTGCATGCCTGTGTGTTGGGAGCTGGTGGATTGCATGCTGGAGCAGCTATGACAGGACTGGGTTCTGTGAGATGAGGTGATAGATGGAGGGATAGATGGATGGCGTGACACTGTTCCATGGTGACAATCTGGAAATGAAAAGACATACACTGCAAAACACTGATTCTATGCATTTTATGATAAAGAGTTGATACTGCAAAGGTCAAATGGCAAAACTGCAGTTATCCTGGTCAATGCGGACCTCAATGTTGTTCTTCACGGCTGCTATATATATGAGAATGTTCTTCTGCTTGCTCATTTTGTACGCAAGAGCACTAAAATTTAAGTCAATTCTCTGCTGGAAACAGATCATCAATTGCAATTTTCTCACACATGAGTAACATTTGCATGGAATTACACAAATAGAAAAACACTCCCACCTGTGCTCACTTTGGCAGAAATCCGTGATTCATCCTGACCAAGCTCACTGGCAGCTTCGACATCAGAGTTCAACTCCAGGTCCTCAATTGTGGATCCATGCTCATCGGACACATAAGAGATGCGATCTGATTGGTCGGTGGTATCAGAGAGGGCATGACCGCTGCAGGGTGTGTCAGAACGATGAGGATGATGGTGCTGCTGATGCTGGTTTAGTCTGGCACGGAGAGACTCAATGACCTTGTCCTTCTGCTGCAGCTCTTTACTGAGGCTGTACGCACGTGCGCGCATGCACACAAACACAACCACACACACACACACACACACACATGGTCAATGCACAATATATTTACCATGGTCAATGCACAATATATTTACCATGGTCAATGCACAATATATTTATCGTTGTCAGATATAGCTAAAATGCAATTCTCCTCTGTAGTCCCTAATTATAAGGCCACAAATAATGTGCAGATAACAATCTATTAAATCATCATAAAATCATAAAAGCATTTATAGCCTCCACCTCCTGCTTTCCCACACACAAACACACACAGAGAAACACTCGCACAATTTAAAATAAAACGCAAAATGTTTAAAAGTACTGAACCCTGATTTCTGTGTGCTAAGGAATCTGAGAGTAGTAGCTGCATGAGCTGTGTCCATGTGACTTAAAGGATAAGTATAATTAAGTAGTGCTGTACCAGGTGTGTTAGTCACCTGCCTGCTCTTCTCACAAAAGGCTTTGCTGACTGCATCGTGTTGCTTTGGGGAAGCCTCTTAGTGACTAACGCATACATGACACTGCATCAGATCAAATGTGTAAGAATCTAGACTGACATTAAACAAGTCACACACACATTTTTTGGAAAGTTATGTTCAATTTCACTAGCCACACTCAGGCCTGATTACTGCTACACCCGATGAATGAAGAAATAATTTCAACAGAACCTTTGTGACAAAGTGAAGTAACAAAGTCATTGACATCTATCAGTCTTGTGAGGGTTAGAAAATCATTTCTACGACCCATGGTCCTCCACAAATGGATAAAGTTGGAACAATGGTGAGCTTCCCATGAAATGCATTGATGGAACATCCAGGAAGTCACAAAATAACCCAGAACAATATCTAAAGAACTGCAGGCCTGACCTGGCTCAGGAATGGAGGAAGGTCAGGTTCACAATTCAACAGAGGCTCTGCAAAAATGGCATTCATGCGAGCGTTCCAAGGAAAACCACTGCTGACCAAAAAGAACACAAAGGCTCATCTCATATTTGTATTTTGATGAACCTCAAGACTTACGGAAAAGAGATTCTATCGACTAAAGATACACAAGTTGGACTTTGGACACAACACTAGTAACCATCACCTTTTGGCTGAGCTACTCTCTTGGGCTCTGCCTGCAACCCATTATCCATCAAGATTGCATACTGTCAGACGCTTTGCCTTTACTTAAGCAGCAGTACAATCTCAAAAAAGAGGGGAAATACCTCATGCACAAGCATTTAACCACACAGCATGCAATTAATTTGCACAAATGTAATGTCTTTGATATGCTGCTTAGCTGCTTGGTGGTGACTCTCAAAGTGGAAACAATGAGAACCAATAACTGAATCGATAAGGAATCGAATGGATAAATGATATCAATAATGGAATTGCAATTGCTGAATTGGTATCAATTCCCATCTCTAACTGCACCCCATGGTCACTTGTCAGAATGATTTACCTGTTCAGCCACAAGGACCTTCCTGTTCACAGTTGGCTTCACTCCTTGTGCTCGCCTCCTTCCGACTCACTCCCGTGAAACTCTCCACCCTCAACTGTGCTCGATTCCTCAGTTCTGGAACCCAATCTGCCAACATCAGCTAATGCTATGTCTACCTGTTCACAGACCCTTTCTCACCGCTGATGTTGAATGAAACTCCAGCTCACACACTCTCGCTGATCCTGAACTACATAAGCAAACGTTTGCCCTTCGTCTGACACTGTTCATTGGGTTTGGTATTAATGTAATCATGACAAACACAGCATTTCATAAAAAGAATGCCACACCATTAGGAAAACACTGTGGTGTAATGGTGATGGATGGAGGTTGGTTAAAAGGATGGATGGATGGAAGATTTTGGAGGGCTCCAGAGTGCAGCTACTTTCCCACATGGTTCCATTTAGGTTTGCATAGCTTTTTCCCTTTAATAAATGAAATCATCAACTGGGCAGCATGGTGGCACAGCCATTAGCAATTGCCTCACAGAAAGAAGTTCCTGAGTTCAACTCTGCCTTTCTGTGTGGAGTTTATATGTTCTTTGTATTTTTGTAGGTACTCTCCGGGTATTTTGGCTTCCCCCCACAGTCCAAAGACATGCAATTAGCGGGGTTAGATTAGCTGGTCATTCTAAATTGCAAATAGCTTTGAATGGTTGTCTGTCTTTTTGTGTTAGCCTTGCAACAGACCGTGGTCTGTCCAGGGTGTACCCTGCCTCTTGCCCTATGTTAGCTGGGATAGGCTCCAGCTCCCAGCAACCCTGATAAGGATGAATCATTTAAAAACTGCCCTTTGTAAAGGGGGCAAATATTTTTTCACAGCACTACACATCTATGCCTGTACCAGAAAAATAACACTAACTATTCCCATGGACCAGTGGGAAAGCAAACAATATCGTCAGGCAAAGCAATACTCCATCTTCTGTGTGGTAAGAATACAGTGGAGCAATGGACCAAGACAGCATGGTTAACTCTGTATAAAGACAGGAATTTGAGGGGAAAATGACTCTGTCTAAAATGATAATTAAAAAAATATATAATTAAATTCCGTCCAGTAAAGTACATGAAATGGCGAGATGTAAAATCTCTTAGAGCAAGCCCACAGCTGTCAGGAACAGACGTTTATATCCTCCCACAGCTTTTTGGAGGGCATTTTAGCCTTTATTGGATAGGGACAGTGTGGAAAGACAGGAAAGCAACCCAGGTTCTTACTTTCTGGCCATGTGGCACATGGTTGCCTACTCACCCACTAAGCTAAACTGGCCCCATCCATCCACGGTTTTTAACCAGCAATTAGGGGGGCACTGTCATGGACTAGGAGGATCCCAGCACCTATTGCACCTGCAGTATTGATACCTAATGGGAGTCAGGGTGCTGATGTCCAGCCTGTAGAGGTCTGCGTGTCCCTCCAATGATATGTCTTTCCAGACCATCACTGACCTACCACTAATATCTCTCACATGTGCTCAGGGTGAACATGCTCTCATATGAGAAAAGCACAGGGTCCTAGTGGTGGACTTGCCAATTCTGGTATTCTATGGCAAATGGCAACTGGGCTCCATGGTGCTCAGAGCTCACTAGTGGACGTCAGGCCACCCTCATGACCCTATCCAAATGTGAAACTAGTGAAAGAAGATGGATAAGGAGGAAAGAAAACGCTAGAGTCCTACACAGATGTTATTAATTTAATTAACACCAAAACGACTGAAATTGAATAACAACACCTTCTCCTACGTAACTGACCAGAACAATATCCAAGAAGTTTTACTGACTTCATGCTATAGTCTGATGGAAAATTATTCTTTTACTTTTTTTGAGCAGTGTAGATTATGAATATTACTTTACAAAAACCACAAGTTACCCTTTTTGAAGTTCCTTTTTGTCTTTGCTAAACTACAGACGAATTCAAGAAATAGCCAACCAAGTGGATTAGTAAGGTGCTGGAAGACTAGAGCTGCTAGAACAGCCTCGGTCCATCTTAGCACTGATTGTCCAAGCCTGTTGAACTCTAAAGAAAGAATGGAAGAACTCTAACACACTGGTCAACAACCATCAACAATAATCATCTGGGATTAGATTTGGTGAGTGTGAAGGGCACATTCATCAGAGGATGAAGGCAAACACTCAGAACATCATATTGATCTCTTATGATAACACTAGTCTGCCAGTTTCCCCCACTTCCAACATTTACTCTAAACAAACTAGATGCTTTCCTCATATAGTTAATGTGTAAACATGACTGTAACTGAAATAACAGAAGCTTGTTATACTGTTTCAAATTGATAACATGTTTCTTTTTTTGTGCTGTCTTACTTGTCGAGTTGTGTGAGCATTGCTCTCCTCTCCCTGTCGGTGTGTTTCTTCA
Source organism: Pelmatolapia mariae (assembly GCF_036321145.2). Classification (NCBI taxonomy): domain Eukaryota; kingdom Metazoa; phylum Chordata; class Actinopteri; order Cichliformes; family Cichlidae; genus Pelmatolapia; species Pelmatolapia mariae. Next base: position 25,412,805 of record NC_086242.1, on the reverse strand, counting down.
GCAGCAACAGCTCTCTCTCCTGAGCTTTCCACTCCCACAGGGAGAAAGAGAACAGAGAGTCTCTGTACAGTGGGCTGCTTTTAGACAGCATGACTTTCCACAGAGGAGCCATCACCCACCCTCAGTCACCCTCCGCTCCTAACACCCTTCACCAGGGTGAGCGACCATGCCTCCTCTGTCTGCACCGTTTCTATTGAACTCTGCTGCAGTTTGTTCTTCTCTGCCGGGTCTCCAGAGGTAACGGAGAATGGTTCACTGGCATAGATGCAGAGATTCCCAAAATGTGTGTGACAGAAGGTACGTTAGACAGGTAGGGCATAACAGCAGGAGGGACGACAGAATGCGCGGGTGATAAGGTGAAAAGCACAGAAAATCCTCATTAGGTTTGGGCTTCCCAGGGAGGGGTGTGGACCTTTCACAAACAGATCCTGCAAGTGTACTCACTCTGTCTACAGGTGATAGACAGATAAGCCAAATAACAATACTTGGATTAAGAGAGCAAAGAGTGAAGTTTGAAAACCAGAAAAAGTTGTAAATCTACCACAACAGCTGAGCCAGATGATTAGGCGAAAGAAGAAAGAACAAAAACTCGCATGATCAACAAATTGAAAGTAGGGGTAATTGAAAAAGAAGAAGAAGATCAGCAGAAATATAAAAGTTTAAAAGTGAAAAACAGATAAATTACTCCACTCCCTGAGGAAATTCTGCTCTCCACAGCTCTGTATACTTTTCCTTTTCTGATGTTGTTGCTCCTAGGTTCACGACCGCTTGAATAATTCCCTGAAAAGAAAGCCTCTTGTTGCTACTCTTGACACAGTCTTTCACTCCACCAGCAAACGCACAGCTGCAGCAGCAGCAGGCCTGAGGCAGAGATGCAGTGACGAAAGAGTAAGAAGGAAACAGAGCTATGCATCTAAATCAAAGTCCAGATCCTGAGGGCTTATATGTTCATTCTCCAGCAACCATCAGAAAAAAACAGCTGAATGAAAGATCACCCACAAAGCATTGCTTCTTCTTTCTTCTGCTTGCTGATATGTTTTCTAGCCACACCAATCTATCCATAAAAACATGTAAGCGTCATCTTAGCTGCAAAAATGCAATCACAAAATGAAAATGTTTTTCTTTTCAAGGTCTCAGAATATAAAAAGTATCCTCCACTTAAAAAGCTTCAGGTTGAAAGAAAAATCCCTTATGCCCAGCCTTCTGTCCATAAACACAAAACAATCCAGGTTTATGGTGAGTAAATCTTACATAACAGAAATCGGTGCTCTGCTGGATGCATAGTGCCACGCGCTGCTCCTGATACACTGAAGCAAAGTGACGCTCTCTCTGACGGGCTTCATCGCTCACGTTTTCTCTCTTTCTGCTCACTCCCTCTGTGTGTGTGTGTGTGTGTACGCGCGTGCGCACGTGTGTGTCTGTGTGTTTAGCTCCTCTTGACCTATTTCTGTCCCCATTTGAGGTCTTAATAACTTAACCTGATTAGAGGCCATGCCCTGAGCCAAATGCAGCAAAAAGCCTAAGCAGTATTACGCTATCAGTGCAGTCACTCATGTTATGTACTGTACATTTGGCCTGCTATCCATGTTATGTAGATACTGTTGTCAGAAAAACAACCCCAAGTGTAAGTTCTTATTACCTGTGGTTACACTTTAACAACTTACAGCAGCCATGTGTATAAGACCATGCAAAATATGTACTAGTGTCAACGCCTATAAATTGGTGGAACCTGACAGCCTGGCAGGAAATTCATTTTCTAATATGAGTTTAACACTGTAAAAAAAAGTGCTGTATTTTGAGTGAAAGTAGTTTTTGTTTTTAAACCTAAATAAACACAACATAACTCTACCTTCCAGCTAACATGGACAATGTTTTTAAAGACAGCCAACTTGTACAGGATTGTCATATTGGTTCAGGAATGGTAAATATAATTGGTTTGTGTTTTTCTGTGTTGTTCTGTTAAAAACAGTGTAGGTCAGCATTTGCAAATATAGATCCATTTAAAAAGCTAAATAGTCATCAGGCAATTAGTGTTTTTTTAGATTGCATTTTAGCAAAAATGTCTGAAACTTTGCGTGTTTAAACATAATCGTACTTTAGTAACTAAAATAGATACTGTAATTTATTCTGTGTTTATTGCACATTCTATGACAAGGGTTCTGGATCCCTGAGGCATTGTGCTACTTTCAAAGAAACAAAATCTGTGGTAAACAACACAATTTTCACACATCTCACCTGTTTTTCTTGATATAAAAACATCTTGTATGCAAATCTGTCTGATTATTCATGCATTTACAAGCTGACACACATAACTGACCACACAGTTCAACAGTTCAATGCAACCCCATACACACTGTATGTACACTCATAATCAGAGGGAAGGCTAAATTTCTGCCACAGAAAACACACTCGCTGATTCTCCTTAACATCTGGTCAACCATCTGTGCTGGAATAACACGCTGGCAGATTACTGCAGGCCTCCCCCTGTTTATGTCTCTCTGAGGACGAGCTCTAATTATTCATATAGCACTGTTTGTTTTTCGAGATTTGACCCAGCACTCACTTTTATCCAACAGCAGTGGTGGAGCTCTAAGGACAACGCCAGCGTTTTAGTGTGTTTACGGTAATTGACTGAAATTCATGTAACTGTTCGTACTTTTTAATGAGCATTAAGTATTTTTGTGACAGATTTACAGTCTGTGCTTTTGACCTCTCGGGCAGCCATGTGATTCTTTTCACTCATGCATGAAAATCGAAGAGCTGTGTTATGAAACAAAATTCAATGTTGTGTTACAAGTGATTGAACATCCAGGACATTCATTGCTCAAGCAAAAGAAATGAGCTGCCAAAATCTGTGCTTATAGCTTTTGCTTAATGGAGCCTTGTAAAACTGTGTTCTTTCATCATAAAGCTGTGATGATACATTAAATGGCATTGAACACACTAATCAGGTGCCTGTGTGTTACAATTTCTTTAAACTAAACAGCTTTCTGCTGAAGAAATATTAAAGATTTATACTTGCGCTTGAGGTTGTGGATTATTAAAGAGAAACTAAGATTTTAAAAGCTGGACATTTGATCAGCAGCACTGTGTCAAATTAAAGCCAGTAACCAGATTCTTACTCTGCATGGCATTACCTTGGCCTCCAGTAACACTGTGAGGAATCTTGGGGTAATTTTGACCAGGATATGTCCTTCAATGCACATATTAAACAAATATGTAGGACTGCTTTCTTCCATTTGCGCAATATCTCTAAAATTAGAAATATCCTGTCTCAGGGTGACACTGAAAAACTAGTTCATGCATTTATTACTTCTAGGCTGGACTGCTGTAATTCATTATTATCAGGATGTCCTAAAAACTCTATAAGAAAGCCTTCAGTTGATCCAAAATGCTGCAGCAAGAGTACTGACATCGACTAGAAAGAGAGAGCAGATTTCTCCTGTTTTGGCTTCCCTTCATTGGCTCCCTGTTAAATCCAGAATTGAATTCAAAATCCTGCTCCTCACATACAAGGTCTTAAATAATCAGGCCCCATCTTATCTTAATGACCTTATAGTACCATATCACCACATTAGAGCACTTCACTCTCGCACTGCAGACTTACTTGTTGTTCCTAGAATATTTAAAAGTACTGTAGAATGGGAGGCAGAGCCTTCAGTTTTCAGGCCCCTCTTCTGTGGAACCAGCTTCCAGTTTGGATTCGGGAGACAGACACGATCTCTACATTTAAGATTAGGCTTAAAACGTTCCTTTTTGCTTAAGCATAAAGTTAGGGCTGGATCAGGTGACCCTGAATCCTCCCTTAGTTATACTGCAATAGGTGTAGACTGCTGGGGGATTCCCATGATGCATTGAGTGTTTCTTCCTCAGTTACCTTTCTCACTCACTATGTGTTAATAGACCTCTCTGCATTTAATCGTACTTGTTATTAATCTTTGTCTCTCTTCCACAGCATGTCTTTTATCCTGTTTTCCTTCTCTCACCCCAACCGGTAGCGACAGATGGCCGCCCCTCCCTGAGCCTGGTTCTGCTGGAGGTTTCTTCCTGTTAAAAGGGAGTTTTTCCTTCCCACTGTCGCCAAAGTGTTTGCTCATAAGGGTTCATATGATTGCTGGGGTTTTCACTGTTTTATTATTGTAGGGTCTACCTTACAATATTAAGTGCCTTCAGGCGACTGTTGTGATTTGGTGCTGTATAAATAAAACTGAATTGAACTGAATTGCAGCAGGAAATCAGACTTGACATAGATTGTAAGAGAAAAAAGGACAAAAAAATGAACAAGGCTGCCGAGAGGAAGTGGAATGTTCAGCTTTTAAAATCTTAGTTTTTTTTCCAGTAAACACAGAAATACATGGTTTTGTTGACCCTCCCCAACTCAGAAATATGTAGCTATTGATTAGTTCTTATAACAGCTTAGACTGGTCTTAAATACAAGGAACTTGAGTTTAAAAACTCAACATTAAGCATTATAAATGTATAACTCTACTTTAATACACAAAACAGCTAGTAACTGTGATGGCATGGATTTATATTTCATTTCATGTCAGAAAGAAATGCAACTTATAATTAAGCTTGTCTGCTTAAACAGGAAAGTATGTAGTTACTTTAGATTTCATATTTTAGTATTGTCCTACATTCTCCTGTAATGTTAATGGACCAAGCTGCTATTTCTATAGTTATTTCATTGTTATGTAATTATAGCTTAGTTATGTTATGTAAATATATCTTGTGTATTGATAGGCTTTAATCTCTAATGTTGTATTGTGTTGTTGCACAACACAATACAACATTAGAGATTAAGTATCACCCTGAAGGTGCATCAATGTGGTATTTGAAAATGCGAAAGCTGTAAAATGCAGAATGACAATATGGTGAATTGTGCCATTTTTCACATTCAGTATTCAGTATAACGTTTGAGATTGACCGAAAACATTATAGCCCCTCCCCCCAAAAATATATTTTATTATGTGAAACATCTTTGTGTAGCTTAACATTTTTGGACCACAATAATTGTGAAGTGAAAATCTGATAGTGGAATATCATTAATTTTTACACACACACACACACGCACACACACACACACAAAGCTGTAATGAGGACTGACCGGATGGCAAGTAGCTCTGTCTTATCTGGGTTTTCGGAACAATCTCCTGTTTGAAAACAAAGAAAGAGCATCAATATCATTAACTGTTATCTGCAGTCCCTGCTCATGAGAAATCCATGCTGCCGTTTGTACTTTCTGAGACTTCACATCTGGTCTGATTTTAAGGCTGTACAATGAAACAACAAAAACAGACTCACTTCCACCAAATTTGGCATTAACTCTCTGTGCCAGAGCACTGCTCTGAGCTAACTGATCCCTGAAGCTCTGGCCCATGTAGTAGTCGATGTCGTTGGCTCTCAGCAGTTCCTCAAACGCCTTGGTTGTGTCTCCCAGGTGCTGGGTGAGGATGCTGCACACACCCTGACCCTCTCGTAGCCGCTGGCGGAGGTGAGACAGTTCTTTGGCCTGAGCCTGGATCAGTGTGTCAAATTTTCTACACAATGAAAAGAAAGAAGAACGTAGCACACCTGACAACGTGTAAAATAATACATGAAAACTTTTTTGCGTCTTTTATTGTTTGGCACTGTCTCATTCCATGGTGAAACTCGCTTCACTGCAGGCAGCGTTGCTGATGTTATTTCCTCTCATCTGAGGATGACAGTTTGGTTCTTCTTCCAGATCTTTGCAAAATGGTGATGCATCTAAACAACTTTTACTTGTAATATTTGAAATGAAGATCTTGAACTATGCAGTTGTTTACAAATAATAGACCTTTCCAACTGTAAATCTACAATTCTTCTTAAACCTTCTTAAAAGTAATTAAAGATGTATGCTGTACAATTATTCAACGAGGGAATCTTTCAGAACCCAAAGTTATCATGATATGCTCATGCCCATTGCTCACACCTGCTCCTAGTTTCTTTGGACTTACTTCCTATGGGGGAAAGATTTCTTTATATATTTTACCTGAGTCAGTGTCACAGTGTTGGAACTGAAGCTTCACTGAAGCCACACAGTTTATTCATAAATGGCAAATGGGGCAGCATGTTCCCAACCTCATGTTAGTTAATCCCCTCACTGTCAGGCTGCCGAGTTTACATAAAAGCATCTGTGGTTACACTTGATTACTAAAGCTTGATACTGACAACCACTGTTTAAATGGGTTTTTGCTCATTTTAGGCAATTTCTGTCAATCAAACCCCCCGACCCCAGCGAGTCCATATTATGGTTTTTTGTAGTGTCTTTTAAAAATTATTTTCTTGGTTTATTTCACCATAAAGTTACCAATAGATACAATTTTAATATATTTGATACATTATAAAGTGGATATAGTCATTTCACATAACGGGCTAATTAATACTTTACTTAAATTAGAGCTTTTTTAGATGACATTAGTTAAAAACAATGTTTTTATGTGGTGAGGTACCCAGAGAAGCTATAATGAGGGTTAAGCTATTATCATTTTAAAATGTAATACATGTACAGGACAGACTGAGCATAGCTGTGGATAGAAATTTTAAAAAATGCAGAGGCATGCTGTATAAAGCGCTTTATTCAATTCATCATTATCAGATGAAGGATTTTATTAATGGCATTCAAAAGGAAAATAATCAGTAAAAGACTGAATTACTGAAATTTACTGGAGGGATTTTACCTATATTTTGCCAACAATAGTAAAAGTTTGATTTAACCAAGTCAGATTTGCAAGCTTGTAGCTTTTTAATGAAGATATTCCTATTCTTCTCCAACAAACGACTGAAATTGGTGATGGGCACTGGCTTTTTGTCTGACAACAGGCTTGATCTCTATGCCTCAGGAATTTCCGGAATTTTACGTTTTTGGACTACGGCAGCTTGGCGTTGTCTGAGGTTCTGCAGAAGCAGACTCTTCCTGGCACTATTTAGGGTAAAAAAGCAGCCACTCTAGAACTGTCAAATAATCTGTTTATATTGGTCTGGTTTATGTTCTTGGTGTTAGCACAAACACTCATTGTGTTGAACTGGAAACAAAAGAAACTACTATCCCACCCCACCAACAAAGAAAAGAGTTAGGAAAAAAGCAAAACAAACAAAAAACTGCATTGCAACGTCTTTCTTACCCTGGCAAGGTGGCAGATACTCCATCCTCTACCGCAGCCTTCTTTCCACCTTTCATCAGCTGGTCCTCCAGTGCATCCACACGAGACGCAAGCCTCTCTAGGTCCTTGCCTGGGTGATGGGGTGAACCTAGTTGACCTCCCTTAGATGACTGCCAGCCCTCATTATCCTCTGCCTGGCTCTGTGAAGCTGATGCCTGGATGGACCAGTTGACCTTGTGGGGTATCGAAGGGCCATATTCACTAGAGGTAGAGAGGGAACGGAGGCGGCTCTGGAGCCCGGAGATCACTCCCTGGGAGCGGGATAGCTGTGAGCGGAGGTCCTTAACAAGGTGCTGGAGAGAGGAGGGCTCGTTACCATAACCGGAGCTCTGGGTGGTAGGTTTGCCATTGCTGCTGGCAGGCCACCATTGGGAACCGCATTCCAGAGACGTACACATTTCTAGGTCATCAAACTCTGTCAGGAAACATACAATGTGTTCATCAGATTCAGACTCAAAATCTGTTTCCTGTGAGTGACACTGAAATATATGATTGAAAAAACAAAGAATCAGTAACATCAGTTAATGTCATCTTAAGGCCCATAGTCTGGGGTACTTTAAAATTATGAGATATGTGTATAAAACCTAGTAGCAGACTACTCTTTCATCCAAATACAACTCT